>NC_140504.1:140403416-140893416 GCF_964339955.1 Pipistrellus hanaki | reverse complement strand
TAGAGTTGACTTCAGTAGATGAGTGAATAGAAAAACTCACGCTTTGGAGTCAGATGAATCCGGGCCCAAATCCCCTTCTGTGCCCATATGTGGAGACATATGGGCATTAGAGATTAAATTATGTTTCCCAAATTGCACTTGCAAATTGAGTGTGCCGATTACAGCCTCTTGAGTATCTCATCGTTTTCAGCACATGGGATTCAGATGGAGTGACCTTGGGGAATTACTTAACATCTTCTCCTTCCCAGCCCCTTCTATGCATAACCCATCTAATAATAGGATGCATGCAAAGCACTTATTACTATGCCTGACATATTTTATGTTCTTGTAAATGTTCATTTTGGAGGGGTGAAATTTAAATTAATGAATGAATGAATCAACCATGTTCATGAATTGCAAGACAATATTATTAGGATATTAATTATCAGAAAATTTATTTATAAAATTAACCTAATATCAATCAAAATTCCAGGAAGACTTTTTATAAAAATCGACAAGCTGATTCTAAAATTCATACAAAAATGCAAAGAAACTAGAATAACCAAACAATTTTTTAGCATAAGGACAACCTTTTGGTGCTTGGGACAACACTTCAACTGAGCCACCTGGCTATGGTTCATTTACTTTTTTAACAATGAAATAATTTTGTGTTTTCAGAAAATCTATGTCATTTAATGAATATTCAAACACTGGAAAATGCAGCAAACAGGATTGGGTAGTATTCTTATAATGTAACAATCAGATGTCCTAGCAAGATCAACAGTATTCCAAAGAAATATGTTGAAATCACTAATTTCAGGAGTTATTTTGTTTGCAAAACTTAATATTTCTTGAAATAAAATTCTTAATGTTTATTTGCATGAACTAACATGACAACAATGACAAGTAAGACTGACAACTTAGATTTTCACTGCTTCTTTAATGTACTTCTGTCATGCTTCCATAATATTGACTTTAATTTTTGACTCTGCGTAGTAAAGTTTCCTGTCTTTCTTTTGATTTGGTGTCAATATATTCATTTAAGACAATGATTGATTATTAAGGCTTAATTTTCCCTTTTACATTATTTTTGGCATCTGGGTCTAGAATCAATTGGAGTTAAAATCCAATATACATATGGATCTATTTCTGGACTCTCTAGTCTGTTCCATTGTCTACATATATTCTATATGTCTCTATACACATACCAAACTGTCTTGCGTTAGAGTAAGTCTTGAAATCAGGGAGGGTAAGTCCTCCACTCATATTTTAATAACTATATATTTTGTTAGATGGGTACTAGAATCATCAGGGCAATCGCTTTGTAAGTTATATTAACATCTAATTGCACACCTGAAACTAATATAATATTGTAAGTCACCTGCAATTGAAAAATAAATTTTTAAAAATTTGGGCAAAGGCCTGGCTGGTGTGGCTCAGTGGTTGAGCATCGACCAGGAGGTCATGTTTCAATTCCCTGTCGGAGCATATGCTCTTCCCCACTCAATCCCCAGTTGGGGGAGTGCAGGAGGCAGACCATCAATGATTCTCTCTCATCATTGATGTTTCTATCTCTCCCTCTCCTCTCTGAAATAAATAAAAATATATTTTTTTAAAATGGGAGCAAAGACTATAGAATAAGAAACCTTATCTGATAAAAAAAAAAATGAAAACATTTAAAAAGAAAGTAAACAAGCTTATATAAAGCAATGTATATCCTGGCTGGTTTTGCCCAGTGGTTTTAGTATCAGCCCTTGAACCGAAGGGCTGTGGGTTCAACTCCCAGCCAAGGTCATGTACCCACATTAAATGTTTGATCCAAGCCCCAGAAGCAGGAGGCAACCAATCGAAGTTTCTCTCTCTCTCTCTCCCCCTTCTCACCCTCTCTTCCATTCTCTCTAAAAAATCAATGAGGATTAAAAAATAATAATAATAAAGCAACATATGTCCTAATGTCCAGTCTCATAATGCTTTTGTAATTAATTTTAATAACTGAACCAACATCAAATGGGGAATGAGCAAAATTTATCTGAAATATTTGTCATAAAACGAAGATCAAATCTATTGGATAAGGCAATTCATGTCTCACTTTGAATTGTCAATTGAAGAATAACTTTCTAAATATTAAATTTTTTATTCTTAATAATTTTATAATTTATTTTGCATTAATGCTTCCTACTTTTAATGTTTTTTATTATGAAACTAAAGGCCCAGTTCATGAAATTTTTGTGTCTCTCAGCCCAGCCTGCACTCTCTCCAATCTGGAACCCTTCAAGGAACGTCCAACTGCCTGTTTAAGCCCAATCCCTCTCACAATCCAGGACTGCTGACTCCCAACTGCTTTCCTGCCTGCCAGCCTGATCACCCCCTAACCACTCCCCTGCCAGCCTGATTGATGCTTCACTGCTCCCCTGCCAGCCTGTTTGCCCATAACTGCCCTCTCCTGCAGGCCTGGTCACCCCTAACCACCCTCCCCTGCTGGCCTGATTGCCCACAACTGCCCTCCCTTGCAGGCCTGGTCCCTCTCAACTGCCCTCCCCTGCTGGCCATCTTGTGATGGTCATCTTGTGTCCACATGGGGGCAGTATCTTTGACCACATAGAGGCAGCCATCTTGTGTATTGGAGTGATGGTCAATTTTCATATTACTCTTTTATTAGATAGGATAGAGGCCTGGTGCACAGGTGAAGGCTGGCTGGTTTGCCCTGAAGGGTGTCTCAGACCAGGGTGGGAGTTCCCTTAGGGTATGGAGTGGCCTGAGCGAGGGGCCTGTGGTGGTTTGCAGCATGGCCATGCCCCCTAGTGACCCAAGCAGAGGCCCTGGTATCTGTGATTTATTTATCTCGTATAATTGAAACTTTGTAGCCTTGAATGGAGGCCTGGGGCTGCCAGGGTGTGTGGAAAACTTGGCTTCCTCCATTGCCAGGGAAACCCAAACCTCCTGCTCTCTCTGTGGCCACAACCATATTGGTTGGGTTAATTTGCATACTCACTCCTGATTGGCTGGTGGGCATGGTTTGTGGGTGTAGCAGAGTGATAGTTAATTTGCACATTATCTTTTATTAGATAGGATGTCTAAACAGGTAGCAATAACTTTTACATGTAAATGAAATATGTAATTGTATTTATTATATTGGTTTATAATAATAATAAACCAAGATTTCATTATTTCCTTTTTAAAACCAAATGAAACTTTTGATATAAGCCTATCACAGAAAAGTAATTCATTGTTTATTATTATGGTTACTCATTATATTTCTAAAGCTTGTAAAATTAAGTGCTATAAAAATAAAAGTATATATTATCCTTTCAAGAATTCATTTTTTTTCCCTGAGTCCCAAAGGTTAATCTCTGTTGGGAATTGGAAACAGTACTACATAACCAGGAACCCCCTATAGCATTCTTGGTATCTGATGGATAGCTTTTTTTACATTTCTATCTTCTTGCCATCTCAAAAATCCTGTGAGCTTCAGAGCAACATAACTCAGCTGAAAGTCTCAGGTAGCACAGGTATTAAATCATATACATGTCAAACCCTAATACTTTCCCCTGTCTTTTTACATTTGTACCAATGCATTTTCTTTTCTCTTAATTCCATTTTTAAAAAAATGCTTATTTATTCAACATATACATATCAACAAATAGTTATTGAGGACCTCTTATATTCCAGTAAAGATATTATGTACTATTGATAGAAATAAAAATAGAGTTGCAGTCTAGAAGATAATTTAATTTTTATTTATTGTTGAGAGAGAGGGGTGGGGAGAAAGAGAAGAGAGAGAGGGAGGCCAATTTGTTGTTGCACTTATTTATGTATTCATTGGTTGATTCTTGCATGTGCCCTGACTGGGATAAAACCTGCAACTTTAGCTGTTGGAATGATGCTCTAAACAACTGAGCTACCTGGCCAGGGCCTGCTATGAAGTTTTAAAGTATTTCAATTTCTGTACTTGTTTTGTTGCAGATAGGTAACAAATATTTCATGGACTAGTGGACTAGTAATGTATATCTCCTGGCTGGCTCTGACATCCAAGTGGAAATGTCTACCAGATAGTTGAATATTCAAATCTACTTTTAATTGTCCCCAAAGGGAAGAGGCAATGTCTACTAGAATAAATTTACTTTGAACATAATTTAACTTTAAATCTGATTCAATAAGCATTCATTAAAATATATACTGCATTTAAGACACTATGCTGGCCATTTTAGGACAGTGCTATGGAGAAGGGACAGATTAAGGTCTGTGAGCAATCTGAATAGGCTACTAATTTGGGATTCCTTTATACTAATATTTTTCAAAAATTTAATCGCTGCCCTAACCAGTTTGGCTCAGTGGATAGAGCATCGGCCTGCGAACTGAAGGGTCCCAGGTTTGATTCCGGTCAAGGTTATGTACCTTGGTTGTGGGCACATCCCCAGTAGAGGGTGTGCAGGAAGCAGGTGATCAATGTTTCTCTCTCATCAATGTTTCTAATTCTATCCCTCTCCCTTCCTCTCTGTAAAAAAATCAATAAAATATATATTTTTTAAAATGTAATTGCCATATATCAAGCAGAACAGGGAAAAAACTGATTTCTGTTAACAAACATGAATTCTCTTTCTTTACATTTGAAATAATTTACTGAGCATAGTTTTTCAAACTAAACAACCTATTTGGAACACATTGAACTGTTGAAAATTTAGGTATTAAAAGCGGCTGAACTCAGAGATGGGAACATTATCTTTTGGTTGAATCTTGTATTTGTACTCTCACTTAGCAAAATTATTCATCACGGACTTTTTAAAAATATATTTTTATTTATTTCAAAGAGAGAGGTAAAACATCCATGATTAGAATCATTGATCAGCTGCCTCCTGCACGCCCTCTACTGAGGATTGAACCAGCAACCCAGGCATGTGTCCTTTGAACCCGGGACCCTGCAGTCCACAGGCCAGCGCTCTATCCACTGGTCCAAACCCGCTAGGACCCCATAACCACAGAGAAAATGAACCCTGGAGTTCCTTAGGGGTTTAAATGTGAGACTCATTGTTAAGATTTGAGTTAAAATTTATACAAACGTTAGGTTGGCAAGAGGGAAAGGTTAGAAGATAATGGAACCGGATTATCTCTCCTTCACAGGGGAATCTAGAGCAGGTTTCTGGGAGGACCCAGCTGGCCCTTGGAAGGCGAGGCAGCTGCCCTAAGGATGCTACCCGCTATCTCACATCGCCCTCCCTCCCTGCTGCTGGAGCCCACACCCCAGCGGGCTTCTTCTCCTGGCTCGGCTGCGCTGGACCTCGCCTGTCAGACCGGGGGCCAGGTGGGGCCGCTGTTCTCAATGAAATTATTGCCATGTGCAACTCCTTCCTCGCAAGTGGATAACCGCCGGAGCTCTCCCCGTTTCCTGTTACGTGACGTTATCATCATAGCAACCAATCACAGTTGAAAGAAACTTAGAAAACGGAGACTGTGTTGGTTTGGGTGCCTTGTCAATCTCCGCTGAGTCACCGCCTCTTTTCTCTTAGCAACGGATGCGTCACAGCAACCGCCTGCAGAGGAGCTGCGTTATATGCTCGGAGTTTTCAGCTACGGTACTGCAAAGAGGCTTCTTTTCTCTTCTGTTTAGCAGTATCAGGTAAGGGAAGCTCAGAATGGGAAAGGAGGTTTGGAAAACAAATACTCTACTGTTTTCAAGGGCGTTAGAACACAATGTACTGGACACAGTGGAGACTACAAAAAAGTACAAAACTTTTCCTGCTTGAAAAGAACTTCCAGCCTAGCCAGAAGACAAAAAATAGAAACGAGAGAGCAGATAAGGACATTCTTAAGAACTTTAAGGACAGGTACAGTGTCCTGTTCATAGATCGCATATCCCCAGCGTCTATTACATTGCTTGGCACATAGTGGGAGACCAATAAATACTGGATAGATAATGGATGGATGGATGGATGGATGGATGGATGGATGGATGGATGGATGGGTGGATGGGTGAGTGGGTGGGTGGAAAGGAAAATAACATGATTCTGGTTATTCATCGGTATTAGAGATCAAAGAAGAAAAGATAAACTTGGACTAAAATAGTTAGAGATGACTTCTGTACTGTTAAGAACGGGATGGAGCAGATAAGGAGTGCAGAGAATGAAGGGGGGGGGGACTTTAACTCTTTGAAAGTAAGGACTTTGTCTTTCTCACTTAGTGACCTCCAGTACCTGATTGGTGCTCAGAAAGTTCTCTCCTCCTGCCCAGTGTATGCTGGATGCTGCATGAATTCACAGCCATTTTCAGGCACCTCTGGGTTTGGGGTCCTCTGCATTTGTAAAAGCCTGGCATAGTTAACTCACTCTGGTGTGATTAGAAAGTGTCAAGGAGAACAAAACCGTTTAGGCCTGCGTGAGAAAGCTGGGGAGGCGTCAGTGAGAAGGTCCTGCTGGAGCTGAGCCTCGCAGGATGAGGGATGGGTGAGATTGAAGCAAGAGGAGACAAGTGTGCATGGTATGGAGCAGGAGTGGCTGGAGGGCAGGGGGTTCCCCTGAGAGGGGATGTTTGGAGATGCTGGGACTGTTTAGATATTGGACAGTAACCCTGTGAGGCTGGAGTAGAACTCAAAGAGTGGATATGACGGGGCAGACTGGGAAGGGTGTTAAAGGTGGCGCTTACACAATTGGAATCTAGTCTGCAGACCTGTGCACGACTGTCTCATGGTGATTTTCAGATCGCAGACTCACCCACACCTGCAGAATTACAGTGGCTCCAGGAAGTTTGCATTTCAGATGAGCTCCATTTCTCCCATAGTGGAGGAGAATGCCGCTGTGGACTATAGAGATCCGCATTAGATGCTCCAGTATACAAGGAAGTGACTGGTTAAGATCCGCGTTTCACAAGGAGACAAGGAGGGCTTTGAAGACCTGTCCAGTGGGTGACTCTGCTGGTTGGAACAGAGTCAGGGTGGCTAGTTAAATGTCCATGATCTGATTGGAGAGCGGGGTGTGGATAGAGAAATAAAATCACATGTTTATTTTTACTAAAGGCTAATTGAAATGTATGCATTTAGTAACAAATCACAGTAGTATTAGAAGGCCTGACTTTGCCACTAAGAGAAATTGCACTTCTTTCCTTATTACATTATGAATGTTATAAATATACTAGAAGCCAATGCATGAAGATTTGTGCAAGAATGGGCCTTCCATCCCCTGGCTTCCAGCGCAACCTTTCTGCCTTCCCACACTGCCCAGAGGCCCAGAGTGGCTGGGGCGGTGCCTGCTTATGCAAATTAACCCTCCATCTTTGTTGGGTTGATTTACATACTCACTCTTGATTGGCTGGTGGGTGTTGCAAAGGTGCGGTCAATTTGCATCTTACTCTTTTATTAGTGTAGATTGTTTATGTTCATCACATCCTCAAAATTAAGGTGGTAGTTACAATAGAATCACTGCTAGGTCTTGTTTTGCATTAATAAAGAAGCACATAAATTATTATATCATAATTTTCAAAATATTTTGATAACTGTATTTCAAAAAAATCTCCCTTGCAATCGTATGTTTTAATTTGATTTATGGAGCTTCATCAGGCTGCCAAAGGGTTCATGGCACAAAACAGGAGCTTCTGGTACAGGAGGGCACGTTAAAGGCCTGAACACATGAAGGCTATGGGAAGGAGAGCTTCAAATTCAGGAGACATTTCAAAGGGTGAAGTGATGGAACAGCATCCACTTAAATGAATAGTCTGTCTTGGAAAGAGGTGGAGGTAGGTTGGAAGGGGAGAAACAAGCATAACAGACTAATTGCAAACTTGTCAGAAGACCACTGAAGAGCCCAGGAGAGCCTTGAAGCTTAAGCAGGTCTTGGGGGAGACTAACCATGCAGCAGCAGATCTTGAAGACACATCACCAGACTTCCACGATGTTAGTCTTAGCTCATATTCTAAACTTTTGTTTACAAGAAGAAAAAGATGGGAGGCAAGCATGATGAGCTTACAAATACTTTGGGAAGAGAAAGAAGATGGTGACCATCTAGGCAAGGTCAGCTAATTGAAGAAGACATAACACTTTCTAGGGAAGATGCTAGGGAGAAGGTGCCAGTGCTACAGGTCTTCTCAGAATTAAAGGTCACGTGACTGGGAGTAAGACACTCGTTCATACAGGTAACAAATGGGAACATGTAAACAGGTGTGTGCATTGTAACCAAACCAAGTGAAGGCAGGGCACTGATAACTGTTTAAATCTCTGTATTATATCAATCATAATTTGTCACTTATTCCTTCACATGGAGTAGTTATCCTCCTAATAACAAAAGCTTCATCACACAATAGTCACAGACAAGTTGAAAGTTAGTCTGGAACAGGGTGGTGGCCAGCTCTGAATGCAATGTTCCTCATAATCATTGGAGTGCCGCCACAGGTTTTGAATTGTTACACAGAGGCCTTACCCACGTCTCACTTCTCTCATCGCTCTCTAATACCCTTCGCTGTTAATGTAGAAGAATATGTGTTCTTTGCTACATTGGCAAAAGACAGGTATTCTGGAATGGTGAAGCAATTTATAAAGAACATGAGTGGCTTTGATATAAAAGAATTTCAGTGGAATGCTTAAATATTTGTAAGTGCTATCTTTCACAAATTCTGTTTTGAAATTCAATCAGCTATAGCAGCTTTGCAAACCAATTGTAACACAAGCTACTGAGGTAAGCATAACCTTTATTTTAGGAATAAATGAATTATCTCCTCTTCTACTTTTAATAATAAATTTACTTTAGTTGGGAACAAGAAAATGAGGTGAACATTTCAGTATAATGCAGCTTCGTAAAGTCATTTTTGAATTAAAAATATTTTATGACCTAACTAGGATGCCTAACCACTTAGATACTGTGCTTTTAATTGAGAAGAATTAGGACCTCGGAAAGCCTGTAGAACCACCTGGTTTTCCTTTTCTGTTGGTCACTAGTCAATACTTTAGACACAAGAGTTAATATTTGTGAAAGTAGTAAGCGAGCTGTTTTGGTAAAGTAGCATGCATTTAATGTTTGCTCAATTTTGTCACCTAAGGTACTGATAGAAAATTTGTTTTCCCTGAAAACTGGAAATTGAACCAAATTATCTACAGATCATTTCATGGCAGCATTTGAAAAGAACTGGGCACATGTGATCACTTTGACTATTTCTTGGGATGATTGTATTAAACTGATACCTACATATTCAAGCTTAATACCAATGCAGCACCTCCTAATTCCAGGAAACTGTGAATGTTACCATCCGTGGTAAAGGGGAATTGAGGCTGCAGATGGAATTAAAGTTGCTAATCAGATGGTCTTAAAATGGATATACTATTATTCCGTATTTCTAGGTGGGCACAACGTAATCTCAGGGTCCTGTCAAGTGGAAGAGGGTGGAAGAAGACAAGGTCAGACCGAGTATGCTATGTGAGAAGGACTTAACTTGTAATTGCTGGTTTTAAAGATGGAGAAAGAGAGCCCACAAGCCAAGAGATGCTGGTGGCCTCTAAAAACTAGAAACAACAAGGAAACAGATGCTCCCTTGGGGCCTCTAGAAAGAATGGACCCCCACTGAGACCTTGATTTTAGCCTAGTGAGGTGCTGTCAGACTTCTAAACTATAGAACTATAAGATAATAAATGTGTGTTATTTTAAACACTAAGTTAGTGGTAGTTTGTTACTGCAGCAAGAGAAAACTAACCTGGTATGCATACAGATTATTATTATTACACAGGCCATGAGCCAAAAGCCTCTTGTTCAGATTGGAAATTCATAAGCTAAGAATGGCAGAAGGGAAGGAGTGGAAGAAGAAATTACTAATTCAGGCTCTTTTTTTTATGTACAACTGTGCCATTTATAGAGCTCACATCCTCCCAGAGTTTATAATCTAGTTCACATACCTCAAATTGAATTCCTGATCTTCCGTTTCAAATCTTCTCTTTCCATGGGTTTCCCATCTCAACAAATAGCAACCCCATGCTTTCAATTTCTTAGGTAAAACTCATTAAAGACACGATCCCTTTCTTTCTCTCAGACTCTACATCCGAGTCATCAGCAAATCCTATTGACTCTACTTATAAAATACTAGTGGCCCGGTGCACAGATTTGTGCATATTGAAAGGAAATTAACTAGAAAAAATATTTTAATATCGCTATTCACCCTTTATAATAGAAGAGTCAGAGATGAAAGAAAATTAGTAAAAAATGTATGTGAAAATAATATAAATTGATTAATAAGTAAGCAATAACAACAAACACATGATATAAAAACAAAAACATGATATAAAAACAACATTGTTGAAAACAATGACTGATAAATTGACTAAACTTATTCTAATATCTCCCTGTATACCACATTAAGAATAAAAACACTTTCAGAGTGCTTGACTAATTTCCCTTGTGATAAAGTTTTTACAACTTTAACATCCTATGTTCTTTGAACTCAAGAGAAAGCAACATGTAACTGACCATGTCTGAAAACGGGTTCAGGTAGGAATGTTCCTACTCTGTCTAGAGTTTGTCCTTGTGATTTATTAATAGTCATCGCAAATGCTGGCATCATGGGAAACTGTCTTCCAATAGATTTAAATGGGAGGCCAGTGTCAGACAGGGACAAATATCGCACATATATGAGTCAATGTTTATTTTTAAATTGCCAGTGCACCTCATATGAGCCAGCCAGTTGGATGGTCAGACGGATGGATGGTTGGTCACTTAGCCTTTTATATATACCCAGAGCCCAATCACTTTGTCCATTCCATTGCATCTCCCTGATCTAAGCTGCCATCTTCTCTCTCTTGGATGATTGAATATATATTTTTCATATATATATATATATATATATATATATATATATATATATATATATATTTCGGAGAGAAAGGGAGAGAGGGAGAGAGAGAGAAACATCAATGATGAAAGAGAATCATTGAGCGGCTGCCCCCTGAACACTCCAACTGGGGATCAAGCACGAAACCTGGTTCATAGCTCAATGCTCAGCCACTGAGCCATGTGCACCAGGCTGAATGTTTCTCAATCGGACTCTGCTTCAGCCCTTTCCTCACTGCAGTCTTTGCAGCACAGCAGTCACAGCTTTTGCTCAATTCTTAAAATATGAGTCCAATCAAATAACATAACTCCTCAGCTCAAAATCATCCAACAGCTCTTCACTTTATTCAGTGTAAAAACCCCCGTTCTTATACATGCCCTAGACCCCTTGTGGTATCCTATTTAATAAAAGGCTAATATGCAAATTGACTGAACAGCAGAACAACCGGTTGCTATGACACACACTGACCACCAAGGGGCAACACAGGAGCTGCCCCCTGGTGGTCAGTGTGCTCCCATATGACTGGTGAGAGCAGCAGTGGGGCAGGAGCTTCTCCTGCCTCCGTGGCAATGCTAAGGATGTCTGACTGCTGGCTTAGGCCCACTCCCCATGGGACATCCCCCAAGGGCTCCCACACTGTGAGAGAGTATGCAGGCTGGGCTGAAAGAACCCCCCCCCCCCCACCTAGGGCACAAATTTTGTGCACTGGGCCTGTAATGTTGTATAATTGTACCCAACTATTACCTCCTTTCTCTGTAAGAGGATCATATATTCCCATGCATTGCCATGAAAGCATATATTTCTTCCCCATTATCAGGATTGGCTGTGTGATTGGCTTGGGTCAGTGGAATGTGATCAGAAAGGACAGTGTGCCAGTGCCAAGGAGAAGATTTAGAAGTTGTTGTGTGGGTCTATAAACTCTCTCGCTTTTTCTTTTGCCATGAAAGTAGCATGTATCAAATAGGGACTGCTCCTTCAGCCTGAGTCCAAGAATAAGACTTGAAGCAGCACCCCACTCTCCGTCACAAGACAGAACATGAGAAGAAATAAATGTTTGTTGTTGCATGTTACTGAGACTTGGGGGACATTTGTTACTGCAGCAAAGCTGACTGATATATATCCCCACCTCTCTCTGACCAACTTCATCTCCTAGACTGCCCCTCACTCACTCTGCTCCAGCCATTGTGACCTTCTTGCGGTTTCCTTAAATGTGCCAAGCATACTCCTGCCCCCAAAACCTTTACACTTATTGTTCCCTCTGCCTGGAAACACCCTTCTTTCCCCTGTTATCTACATTTTTTGTTTCCTCCTTTTCTTAGGTCTTTGCTCCAATGTCTATTAATGAGGCCTAGCCTGATTGTTCAATATAAAATTGCAACATCTGCACTCCTACAACCATTTTCCCCTTCCTACTTGATTTTTCCCTTTAATAGTTATCACCATGTGAAGTATTAATTATTTTGCTCCTTTATTTGCTTGCTGCCTGTCTCCCCCGCTAGAATGTGAGCTCTATCAGGGCAATGGTTTGCCTCTTTCAGTCAGTGCTGTATTCCTAACACCTGCATCTGGTATATCACAGTTTCTCAATAAATATTTCTAGAATGAATAGTGGTGGTAGTGGTGGTGGTGATAGTGTGTTTATGCAAGTGTGTGTGTGTTGGGAAGGGGGGGGGGCAAGGATGGGTCCCGGTGGTACTCTATTTTAAGTCAAATACAGCTGGAATAGAATATGGAGATGAGTATATTTACAGAGAATATTTTGAAAAAAGGACTAGGTCCAAGATTTGAAATTATGCTAAGGCTGGAAAGTGGGATGGACAATTGACAAGCTGAAGAATTGGGTCAGAGCCACCCATTGCAGAATATTTAAAAAGTTGAAATTCCTGAAATATTAATGTTTATTGCATGTAACATTATTATGCTTAAAATCATTTTTCCTTAAATATTAATGTTTATTGCATGTAAAAAAAAATAATATAAAATAAAATACAAAAAAGTAGAAATTTCTAAACTGTCAGAAACATAAAATGCTAATTAAAACATTAAATCATAACTTTCTAGGTAAAGACAATTATTTTATACTAGAGGCCCAATGCACAAAGATTCATGCAAGAAAGGACCTTTCTTCCGGGCTGCTGGCACTGCCTTCGTTCCAGCCCCAGAGCCTCCTTCCACCTTCCCACGATGCCTAGAGGCCTGGAGTGGCTGGAGCGGTGTGGAACGCCTGCATTGTTGCCATGCGATGATGCAAACATCCCATTCCACCGCCCAGCTGCTCAGTGCCTAAGTATGCAAATTAACCTGACATCTTTGTTGGGTTAATTTGCATACTCACTCCTGATTGGCTGGTGGGCTTTGTGATGTACGGTCGATTTGCATTTTGCTCTTTTATTAGTGTAGATAGCTTGATTTGTAATGAAACACAGTAGTTACCTCTGAAATAGTTTGTACAAAGGTTAAGAGTGCAGAACTTGGAGTCAGACCAAGGGGATCACACTCTGCCTCCATGGCTTATGGCTTATATGTCCCTTCAGGCAAGTTACCTGACCTCTGTTTTCACATCATAAAATGGAGATGAAGATAATAGCATTAGTAAAATGCCTACCTAGGCCCTGGTGGGGTAGCTCAGTCAGTGGTTAGACACGCCAAGGTTTTGGGTTTGATACCCAGTCAAGGCATGTACAAGAAGCAACAAATGAATGCATAAATAAATAAAACAACAAATTTCTCTTTCTCTCTCTCTCTCTTTCTCTCTCTTTCTCTCCCCGCCCCCTTACTTTTCTAAAATCAATCAATAAATAAAATAAAATGCCTACCTAAAAGATTGGTTAAAATAAAAATAAATAGTACATGTAAATTTCTTCAAATCATGCCTGGCACATATCACTCACCAAACATGAGCTGTCACTATTATCATTTGAAAAAATATGTGTGAAAAATTTGAAGGAAAAAATGTGCCTGCCCAAATACTTAGACACATACCCACACTTTAGTCAAGATTTAGTGATCAAGGTATTGGGCATAAAATAAAACTCATGGTGTTTTGACTATGGGTGATTGCTGGGGTAGAGACAAGGTACCCGTATGTCAGTCTTAGTGATATGTGGATTGTTTGAGCTAAAGGTAACTAGAACCCTGCAGACTCCAGAGAAACTCCTGTTCCCTGCCCTATCTAGAAGAATTTAAATTAGGAGCCTGGCCCACCATAAGAATTAATACCAGAAATGACATTTTACCTTACCTATCTGTATGGCAGGGCACACTAATAGTTACTGAAATGACCCTTTGAAGGCCCAAGATGCATTACCTCCTCCCTGGCTCACCAGTCATACCTCCGTTTCCCTTTCTGTCTCTGAACCTCGGTGCATGTGGAATCTCTGCCTCTTTTATACCAGGATGCAGGGTTTCCATCCATATATATGTGTTAAATTTGGGTTATTTTCTCTGGTTAATCTGACTCAAATCTATTCAATTATTAGATCCACTGAGGGCAGAAGAACATTTCCTCCTCCCCCACACTAGGAAATAATATTCTACCTGTGTTGGTTTATTAAAATGAGACAAACAGTGTACAGTGTAAGAAGACTGAGTTGATGATGATGCAACTTTATTTCATTATATCTTCACAACCACCTTGTGCGTTAGGTCTTATTATCGCCATTCAACTGATGAATCAGCTGAAACTCAGAAGGTCAACAATTTGCCCAGGGTCACTCAGCTGATAAAAGGTAGAGCCTGTTTTTAAACCCCCCTGGTTAGACTCCTGAAATCACATTCCTAACCACTGAACAAGATGGGGCAAAGGTGAGCACTGAGAAGATGAGAAGTGTTCGATGCCATAGCAAGGCCCTTGGCCAAAGCTGTGTCCTGTCAAAATTGATGAGCCATCCCCCAGAAACTTTTGGAGGCCTTTTCTGACAGTACAAATAAGGACACAGTGGTTACATGCACACATGCTCCAATTTTATGTTAATTGATAATTATGTGCATATGTGCACATTGTGGGCCTGTGTCTGCCCAAGGACTTTAAATCTGTCTGTGTAGCTGGGGCACCTGCCAGGGAGCTGGCACAGGCAGCACAGAGCAGCTCCCTGGGTGCAGAACCACAGCCAGAGGCGGGGCAGCAGTGTCCTCTCTGGTGCTTCCATGGCAGGGCCTGAGGCTGAAACCTGGAGGAGTTGGCAGGTCACAGCCCTGAGTTTCAGCTGAATGGCTCCACCGAATGGCAAGGCCTAGACTTAGATTGTTATTGCAATAAACCTCTGCTCCCGGAACACCCACTCTGTAAAGATACATGTTGCCCTAGCTGCTTTGGCTCAGTGGATAAGAGTGTAGGCCTGTGGACTGAAGGGTCCTGGGTCCGATTCTGATCAAGTGCACATGACCAGCTTATGGGCTTGATCTCCAGTAGGGGGAGTGCAGGAGGCAGCCAATCAATGATTCTCTCTCATCATTGATGTTTCTCTCTCTCTCTCCCTCTCTCTTCCTCTCTGAACTCAATAAAAATATATTTTTAAAAAAAATAAAAAGATACATGTTGAGTTAGCCAAAGGCTCAACTTAGAAAACATACTCATGTTTGCTAATGTTTGCTATTTTGAACCTGTGAGCCAGGCATCTAATGGCATTCTCTCTTTGTGCAGCCTGAGTCAGAGCCATGGCTCCAAAACCTCGACAAGGAAAGAGTCCGCGAGGCAAAAAGAAAAAAGGAAAACGTGATAAGGATACAGCTGGTAGGATTGTCTTTTCACTAATGGGATTTTTATGAGTTCAGTCTTTGTACAGTTAGCAGCCAAAATGATCATGGTTTTATGTATCAAGTAAACTTAAATATTTTGGCTGTCTTAAAGCAAAACACAAGTGGAATTCAAAACATGGGCATTTATTTTTATTTTGTATGCATTTCATTACCGCTCTATACCATAGGACACATGTCATGAAGAGAAAGACAAATTATTCAGATTCTGTTTATTTATTTATAAAATAGTTTAAGACTTCATCATATATTTGCATTTATATTTTGTGTTCTCAGACCTGGTTAAAAATATGTAATAAACTAAGATATATATTTAATTCAAAAATGTAAATTTGACATTACTTTATTAAATTCCAGGTAGTGAAGAATCAGAGCCTGTAAATATGGAGAGCTTGGGTAAGTGGAAACAATTTAGAAACTATCCCCAGGCACAATATTTTAATATGCAATAAGTAAGTGAAAATCATACAAATCGGAGCAACTGATCAACATGTACATTGACTAAAATTACATCAGGTCATTGAAAATATAAAATGAAAAACGTTAAAGAAAATGAAAAGTAAGAGTGAAAGAGAGAATTTTAAACTAAGAAATAGACCCAGGCCAACCCATCCCTTCAAACTCCAAATTGAACGATGATTGAGAAACCTTTTGTAATTATGAAGTGTGGTAAGTGTGCAAGTTATTACTCTTATTACAATGATATTTTTAAAACCCTGGCTCATAAACAATATTTATCTGTACTTCCCAGTAAGATTCCACTGGGCCGATTGGTAAGCAAAGAAGCTAGAACTTAGACAGCCAAACTAATGTTGTTCCTACTTTCAGAGGCTAAATAACTAGCAAGCCTTTGTTTTTGTTGTTGCTGAAACTTTCTCTCAGAGTTGACTTAGATGATGCACTTCATGTTTGGCAACAGAGGAAACAGCAAGAGTGGAAAGAGAAAGATCTAAGCCTGTAGGCTGTTGTGAAGATTTTGGCTGTTAATCATTCAGGATAAGCAACTGTTGGCAGTATTTAAGCAGAGCAGAGAGTGGCATGACCTGCCTTACGTCTCCACTGGGTTAACCTGGCTACTCTGTTGAGAACTGCAGGGGTGAGGACAGACGCAACAATCCTGGAAGGAGGAGGTGGTGGCTTGGGCCAGGGTGGCAGAGGAGGTGGAGATGGTAGGAGGATGTCAGCTAACAGTAAATGGCATTGGAGCAGACTATGCTGCCCAACAAGTATGTATGGAATTAATGAATGTGTCACCCTTAAAATCCAAAGCCATTTTTGACCCTTTTCTCTTCCCGCACCCCTACCTACTCCCCTTTAAATCATCCCAACTCCTGTTAATTTCACCTCTAAAATATGTCTCAAACTTGTTCATCTCACATATCTCCACATCTACTACCTTAGTCCAAGCCTCCACATTCCTCACTTAGATGAGTGCCTTAGCTCCTACCTGGTTTCACTGTCTCCACTCAGCCTCCTTCAATCCCTTGTGCACCCGGCAACCTGCCATGTCTATTTCTTACTTGAACTCTCCTTATTGTGACCCTGGCTCTGCTTTCCTCTCTGATTTTTTCTCTTCATCCTCTGGCCCATCCATGGTTCACCAGTCTTGCCTAGCAGGGAATCTACCACATTTGTTCCTGCCTAAGGACCTTTGCTCTGCTCCATGTGCCTGGATAGCTCTTTCCCCAAATCTCTATGCAATTATCTCCTTGTCATTCAGATCTAGACTCCAGTCCCATCTCTGGAAGAGGCATTTCCTGAAGACCTCTTTTTCATCTAGTACCCTTGCCTTCATAGCACTTACCATAATTCTGAAGTTAAAGTACAGTTGATTCTGACATTTTATGGATGTTCTATACAGTTGCTGTGAACACTGAAGTAGCAAATACTGAGCCATTGCTATTAGGGGAAATACAGGGTTAGATTCCTATGAAGCCTCTGGTGATAACATTTCCATTAACCAATCAATATATAATCTTTTTATGTGTATTTCCTTTTAAAGACACTTTATTTAACATATATTGTTAATATATATTCATTCACATATATTCATTTATATATTGATCCTATCTAATAAAAGAGTAATATGCAAATTTACCATACCTCTGCTACACCCACCAGCCACGCCTACCAGCAAATTAGGAGTGAGTATGCAAATTAACCCAACCCAGATGGCTATGGCCACAGAGCAAGCAGGAGGCTTGGGTTTCCCCAGCAATGGAGGAAGCCAAGTTTTCCACCTGCCCTGGTGGGCCCAGGCCTCCAGTCAAGGCTACAAAGTTTCAATTATAAAAAATAAATAAATCCCAACAAAAATGGTGGTAGGCACAAAGCTAGAGAGAGCAGGAGGCTTAAGTTGCCCTGGGCAATAAAAGAAGCCTAGTTTTCTGCCTGCCCTGCCTGCCTTGGCCTCCACTCAAGGCTACAAAGTTCCAACTATAGAAGATAAATAAATCCCAACAAAAATGGCTGCAGCCACAGAGCAAGCAGGGAGTTTGGCTCTGCTCAAGGCTACAAAGTTTCAATTATAGAAGATAAATAAATCCCAGATACCAGGGTCTCCACTTGGGTCACTGGGGGGCATGGCTGGCCTGCAAGCAATCACAGGCCCCTCACCCAGGCTGCCCCATGCCCCAGGGTCACCTAAGACCATCGGAAAGCACAGATATTTACATTAAGATTCATAACAGTAGCAAAATTACAGTTATTAAGTAGCAACAAAAATAATTTTATGGTTGGGGGTCACCACAACATAAAGAATTGTATTAAAGAGTCATGGCATTAGGAAAGTTGAGAACCACTGCTCTAGACTCTATATCTGGGCACTAGCATCATGCTTTTCATCTAATAGGTGCTCAATAACTATTTCTTGACTAAATAATTGGTTAAAAACAAAACAAACAAACAAACACCTCCAGAACCTGAGAAGGGACACAGTAGAGATGTTTCAGCTGGAAGGGAAAGGACTGAAAGAGAGAAGTGAATTTGTTTGTTTATTGGAGAATAAAACAAGCAAACAAACCTCAGAATCTACAATAATAAAAGCGTGATATGCTAATTAGACCAGACTTCCTTCCAGACAAAGCCACAGAACCACGGGGAAAGTGGTAGTGAGACTTGAAAGTAGATTTTCACTTAGCGTCCTACTCTACTAGAACCTCCCTCTTCTACTCCAGGACTCCTTTCAGGGTAACATCAGGATCCCTTTGACGTCCTGGCTATGGGATCCTGACATTATTAACATCACTTGGGCCTCATGGCTATCATGTTCCGGGGGCAAAGACTCCCTTTCTTACCAAGGGACCAAGGGACCCGCAGACCAGCTAGCCAACTGTCTCCTGAGGACCTAAGTTAGGCAATGTCTAGAGTTTCTAGAGAATAGTATTCCTTTAGCTCTTTAATATAATAAGCACTAGAGGCCCGGGGGGGGGGGGGGGGGTGTTTGTGCATAAATTCGTGCACAGGTGGGGGTCCCTCAGGGTGCCCTGTGGGGATCAGGCCCCATCTCATGCCCCCAGCATTGCAGCCCCACAGCCCTGCTTGGCAGCCCACCTTGCCCTGGTGCTGTCCCCTCACCTGCTCCACCATCCTGCCTACAGGGAAATCAATCAGGGCTGGGCCCCCCACATGGCTCTCAGTGCCTGGAAGCTGGGCGGTAGCCCTGCCCCCCGCTGCTGCTGGTAGCTGTCTGCAGGGTGATCAATAGGGTGATCAAGCTGCCACTTACACCCGTGTTGGCCTGGCACTGCCCACTCACCTGCTCCATCATCCCACAACAGTCCCTCTCTCATCAGGGCTGGCACCACCTCTCCTGCCACCCACTGCCAGTGCCGTGTTGCCAATGCCTGCCATATTCCATGCAACCCAGAGATAGTCAGCACATATTATAACAAACTGTCGAACTCCCAGTCGAAGGACAGCCCGAAGGGACAATTTCATATTAGGCTTTTATTATATAGGATTATTATAGCCATGACAAGATGGAGGTGCTGTGACTCCCAAAAGTTAAATAATTTACCCAAATTATAATTACAAATCATACTTTAATACAGGTTAGGGTATCAGTGGTGTATTAGTTCCATGTTGTTGCCATAACAAATTACCACAAATTTATTACCTTACAGTTTTGGAAATACTAGTCTGAAATTACTTTTGCTGGGATAAAGACTAGGTGTAAGCAGGGCTGATTCCTTCCAGAGGCTCTGAAAGGAAAATATTTCCTTCCCTTTTTTAGCTAATGACACTGTATTCATTGACTCTTAGCCCCCCTTCCTCTGTCTTCACAGCCTGCAGCATAGCATCTTCTAAACGTTCTCTCTCTTTGACCTCTGCCTCCCTGTCATGTCTCCTTCCTTGACATTGACCCTTGTGATTATATCAGGCCCATCTCAGGGCCCAATAACCTGCCCATCTCAAGGACATTAGTGCAATCCATCACTTCACTGGTGTCAGAAATTAGGCCATGAACATCTTTTGTGGAACATTATTCTGTTCATCACAAGTAATTAAAAATAGCACAGGTTTTGAAATTAGAGAGACCTGGTTCAAATCATACTTCTGCCACTTATGACTGTATGGCCACAAATAACTCTCCCTTTTCGAATCTCTATTTTATCCCAAGAATGAGGTAATGACACCCACCTCCTGAGGCTCTGCAGAAGTTAGATCAGGTAGTACCCACACATCTTCTTACATAGGCTGTTGCTGAGACCTACACAGCGGGGTTCAGGATCTGAAGGAGGGGCCAACACACAAATGAAAATACTATATAAGAAATATGAATTTAGAAGGCATTGGGGGCCAGATGGAGCCTCTTTATTTTTCTTTTTTTTTAATATATATATTTTATTGATTTTTTTTTTTTTTACAGAGAGGAAGAGAGAGGGATAGAGAGTTAGAAACATCAATGAGAGAGAATCATTGAGAGTTAGAAACATCAATGAAAGAGAATCATCGATCAGCTGCCTCTTGCACACCCCCTACCCGGGATGCCCTTGACTGCAATTGAACCTGGGACCTTTCAGTCCCGCAGGCTGACGTTCTATCCACTGAGCCAAACCGGTTTTGGCAGAGCCTCTTTTTTTGAAGAGACACACTGACTTCTCGCCTGGTCAGCTTTTTATTTACTAGAATACACATTTTCCCTTTAGCAATGCATACAGTCAGATCAAAGGTAAAGTTTGGTAAACAGTATAAGGATTATCAAGTTAGGAAATTGAGCCATTAAGCCCATAGCAGGGTAGTATTATGCTGATTTTCACCCCTGCTGAATAGCAAAGTCCATTGGTCTTCCAATGTTTTCTTTTTTGTATTAATATGCTAACTGCTGTTGGCTTTAGCCTCCAGCAGGCTTTCCCAAAGTTCACATTAACTATTGTTACTAAGAGATACCATATATTGGGCCTATAACTTGGTAAGGTATATAAAAGTCTAATCACTATGTTGTACACCTGAAGCCAATATATTATTATATGCCAACTCTAACTGAAAAATAATTTTTTTTAAAAGATGCCATAAAAATAGTGAATTCAATCAATACATGATAATGGATGGTCCAAAAATAGACCCATATATGTAGTCAATTTATTTTCAACAAAAATGCAAAGGTAATTCAGTGGAGAAAGGTGATCTTTTCAACAAACAATGCTGGATCAATTGTATATCTGTATACAGAAAGGTGAACTTCAGTCTATACCCCATACCATACCCAAAAATTAATTCAAAATGGATCATAAACCTAAATGTAAAACTAAACGTTATAAAACCTCTAGACGACAACATAAGAGAAAATCTTGTAAACTTGAATTAGGCAAAGATTTTCTAGGAAACATACCCAATGTGAATAACAAAGTGGGTGAATAATAGCCACTGATTATTTCATGAATGGGTACGTATATTAAGCAAATGGTACCCTTTAAATACACACAGTTTATTATTTGTCAATTAAATCTCGAAAATAACTGTTTTTTTTAAAAAAAGTAAACAGCAAACAAAATGTTTAAAAAGAGGATACAGATGAAATGCATGGGAGTTCTTTAATTCTGTTTCAATATGCAGGACATGATTTATACTTCATAGGCCTCTTCTTCCTTGTTGACACAGTAAGATTTCCAGGAGTGAGTTGTATAGAGTGTGGGTCTGTTTTTGGCTCCTGCTCCATTGGTTTTCTAGGTAAATAACTGCCTTTCACCGCATCCTGTGGAATGTCACCCTGTCACCTCTCTGGCTGTGATGAAGGTGCAGGCCCTTCTCCTGGGCTCTGCTGGGTTCACACATTGGAGAGAAAGTATAGGAGGGTAGTTAGAGGGCAGGGACCTTGGTTTGAATCCCAGATGCCCTATTTCCAAATCCTAGATCCAGACCTTGGATACAGTATTTGAAATCTGTAGGACTCCTTCTCCTCAACTTAAAAAAAAAAAAAAAAAAAAAAAAAAAAAATGTTGTAAAGATTCAGTTAATTAATGATACATGTGAAGTGCTTAGAGCAGCACCTTGCTCTACTTGCATGCAGTAGGTGCTCTACAGAAGTTACTATCATTAACCTGGCTATTAGGCACCCACATTGTTGTTCACTCACCACCCTAGCCTGGCACCCTATCCAGCGGGTCTTGCTCCAGACTCTGTAAGCTTCAGGAAGCCTTCCAGGCCTTTTCCTCTGCTCCAGCAACTTTCTCACCCTCCTGGAGCAACCAGCATCCCACTCTGCTGGAGGCATAACTGAGCAGGGAGCCCATGTCATTGCTAATCACCATCGCCTCGTTGTTATATGCCTGGGGTGCTGTCTTCAGGGTAGGCCTCAATGCCTACATAGCAGTTTCCTTTTATTGAATTTTGCCAGAGACCCTTGGGGGAGGGCAGAAGCATCAGGCCTTGCTCTGTTAAGTGTGGTCATTGTTCAGGTAAGGCTTGAAAGGAGTGGACTGTGGGAATTTTGCATGAAGTTAGGAATGACTGCCAATTGCAACTAGAAGCAAGTCTACTCCTTTTACTAACTTCCAGTTAGAGGAAAGTTAGATTCTATGTTAAAGTTACCTTGGTATCCCTAACCGTTTTGGCTCAGTGGATGGAGCGTCAGCTTGCAGACTCATGGGTCCCAGGTTTAATTCCCTTCAAGGGCATGTACCTTGGTTGCAGGCACATCCCCAATCGGGGGTGTGCAAGGGGCAGCTGTTTGATGTGTCTCTCTCATTGATGTTTCTAACTCTCTCCCTCTCTGTTTAAAAAAAATAATAAATAAAAATAAAAAAATAAAAAGGTTGCTTTGGTAGTGACAGGGTCATTTTAGTGAAGACTGTCCCGCTAGTGGAATATGAAGTATGTTTAGTAGGGAGGTGACATGGAACACAGTCTTTGTCACTGTCTTTCCTGTTCGTTGGCTGGCAGAGGCTTTCTGGCCTCCTTGTATGTATGAAGGACGCCACCTTTTTCTTGGCTCTAGCTCAGCGTGGGTCTCACAGTTCCATCTGGTGGCTTTCAAAGGCAAAACTGCAGAACTCATATTGCATTAGACACTACGTACTATCCTCGGCAGAATGTTCTCAAAGGATAACCTGTATGTGACTCAACTTAACAGTTGTTTATTGAACGTCTCCTCGTTTGTCCGTAACTTATGAACAGCTTGTAGTCCCAATGTTTGTTACGCCAACCGATTGCAATTGGGAATCAGTGTTATGCATCCAGTCATTAAAACTCCAAAATTACCTGAATAATTGTACCATAGAGCCACTCGGGCGAGGGGTACATGTTTCTCTGGGGAAATACATTCAAAATTCCAACGTCAGCGGCCACGTGCACTTGTCCCCTTGACGACGCACCAGCTGAGCAGTGGGAGGAAGGCAGTCAGGACACCCAGGTGTATAGGCCTGGAGAAGATGGGAGGGCCGAGGGCCCCTGGGAGCATGGAGTTGGGGAGGGAGTTCTGGGGGCAGATGCGGAGCTGAGACTGAAGTTCCGGAAGCTGATGGCGATATGCAAATGAGAAGGCTTGTTAGAAGGACCGGCAACGTGCAAGCAGACACCTATCCTCTTCCATCCCCTGTCCCAGGGCCTGGGGCTGTGGAGGACTGGCCTGGGGTGGGGAGAACAGGGACAGGAAGAACAGGAATGGAAGCCTTTTGAACCTACCCTCCCTCCTCCTCTGAGGGCAAGCCTAGGACTGAGGAACCAGAGGAGGGAAAAAGGGTTCCCCACCCCACCTTCCTCCCCACTTGCAAGAGTCTGGGAATGCAACTTAATGGGAAAGTCAGTAGCTTTAAAATGTGAAGAACGGAGTAACAAGTCTGACTGTGAAAAAGGAGGAGCCTTAGGGAGCAGAAGTACCTAGTAAGATCAAGAGGAGGTTTCTTTAAAATAGGAGACCAGTGGGCAAATGCTGAGGGAAAACAGCACAGAGGTAGGAAAGGAGGAAACGTAAATAGGTCTTAATGGCTGAAAAGGGTGGAGAGAGACAGGCCAGTCTTCCGAGTGGAGGGAAAGGTAGGTAGGTGGCGAGTGTGCGGATAGACCAGGCTATGGGATTCTGTGCTCTACAGACACAAATTTTTTTCTGTGAAACAGGAAGTGAGGTCACCTAGTGAGAGAGAGCAGCAGGTGAGGGATGAACAGGCAATGCTTTCGACAAGCAAAGAAGGTTTGATAGAGCCTGAAAAGATGATCATACTTTTGGACTAAAAATTTCACTTTTAAAAACTATCCTAAAAAGTAATTTGAAAGGTGACTTTAAAACTTATACACGACATATATGTTTGTAGAGTTATTTATAATCATTGGAAACAAATGAGAAAAAATATGTTTGTCAACAACAGAACTGTGAAAAATTATGCTACAGAGTTGCATGAATTTAAAATATGTTAGAGCCGAAACCAGTTTGGCTCATTGGATAGAGCGTTGGCCTGCGGACTGAAAGGTCCTAGGTTCGATTCCGGTCAAGGGCATGTACCTTGGTTGTGGGCACATTCCAAAGGGGGCTGTGCAGGAGACAGCTGATGGATGTCTCTCTCTCTCTCTCTCTCATGGATGTTTCTAAGTCTCTATTCCTCTTTTTTCCTCTCTGTAAAAAAAATCAATAAAAATATATTTATAATAAATAAATAAAATATGTCAGAAAGATTATAGAATGACATAATAAAATACTTGTGACATACATTAAGTATTAAAGGCAATATTTAAAATTTCATATAAGATACTGCGTATGGAGTGGCTAGAAGGAAGTCGAGTGTACTATTAATAGAGGTTCTCTCTTGAGACATAGTAATATGGGTAATTTTTTTTTCTTGTTTTTTTTACATTTGTTTTTATAATGGATAGACTTACCTTAAAAATAAAAATAATGAGCCCCAGCTAGTGTGGTTCAGTAGTTGGGCTTTGACCTAACCAGGAGATCACAGTTTGATTCCCAGTCAGGGCACATGCCCAGGTTCCAGCCTCCATCCCCAGTAGTGGGAGTGCAGGAGGCAGCTGATCAATTATTCTCTCTCATCATTGATGTTTCTCTCTCTCTCTCTCTCTCTCTCTCTCTCTCTCTCTCTCTCTCTCTCTTTCCCTCTCTCTTTATCTCTCTCTTTCTCCCCCCACCTCCTTTCTGAAATCAATAAAAATACATTTTAAAAAATAAGAACAATGATTTTAAAGACTAAAAATTCTAACCAAGGCAAGTATTTAAAGCAAACAATTGCATATTTCCCATTGCTAATGTTTTACATGGTTACGTTTATTAAAAAATTCCACTTTGTCTTCCCAGGTTATCCAGAAATTTATCCTTTAGTGTTAACTACCAAGACTCAAGAAATATTCAGTTGCCGAATAGATGAAGATCTGACAGATGAGCAACCTTATAAACTTATCAAAAAACAAGATATTTTGGCAGACTTTCAAAACAGAGCTTCAGCATCTGATTTCTACCCAGTTAAAAAAGTTATCAATGTAAGTATAACATCCGTCTTCATTTTTTCAGTCTTGCTTCAAGGGGTTCCTGGTACATAATAATAAAAGTTGGAGCGATTGCTGTATTCAAATCTGGCATTTGCCATGAGCTTGGGCACATACTAGCTTGCCCACACCTTGGGAATCCTGCTTGATGATCCTCTGTGAAAAGCAAACACTCATTGACACTTAGTGACTGTCTTATTCCACACCCAGAAATGCTGATACTTGACCGATTGTAACTAGAATAGGAATCTACCCTATTTTCCCATACTATCTTAAATGTTTACTTCATAATTTTGTTCCTGATTTGTCTCCAAGCATGCAACAGAGCACACCAAATTAAAGAAATGTTTCTTTTTTTTCCCCCTATCTACACTAATAAAAGAGTAAGATGAAAAATTTATTGTTCCTTCGCAATGCCCACCAGCCAATCAGAAGTGAATATTCAAATTAACCCAACAAAGATGGCGGGTTAATTTGCATACACAAGCCCTGAGCAGCTTGGGGTTGGGCAGGACGCTTGCATTGTCGCCAAGGTGATGGCGCAGGCATTCTGCACCACCCCAGCTGCTTTGGACCCCTGGGCAGCATGGGAAGGCAGAAAGGCAGTGCCGGCAGCCAGGAGAAGGAAGGCCCATTCTTATACAAATCTTCGTGCATTGGGCCTCTAGTTAAAAATAAAAGTGCATGGTAAATTTCCCTGGACCTATTGTATTTTAAAAGCTTTTTAGAATTAATAAAGATAATTTTTCAACTTGGGCTTATTGGCCATAGATTAGTAGTATGATGATCTTTTACAATTGATTGATTGATTAGAGAAATATCAATTTTGTGTCGATATCTAAATAGATTGAAGGACCACTGGCCATTATTAACCTTCATTAGCCTTCATTCCTTTTCGGTAGCATATTGTTTAATCTCCTTATAACTGTGAATGTTCCATATTTTTTTTGTGTGTGTAATGAATTTCTAGTTTTATACCATGGTAGTCAGAAAATATGCTTGATAAGATTTCAATCCTCTTACATTTATTAAGACTTGTTTTGTGGACTAACATATGACCTATCATTTTAAATGTTTCATGTGCACTTGAAAGGAATGTACAGGGCTTGGCAAAAGGAGGTTTACAGCTGTGAGTGTGTGAAACAGAAAGTTTATTCTTGTTTTATTATTGTATAGTTATTGTATTATTTCCCATGTAAACAACTGTAAGCCTACTTTTGCCCACATTGTGTATTCTGTTGCTTTTGGATGGAATATTCTATAACCTTCTTCTTTGATTATATTCCTGTAGGAGTATCCTGGAGATGAGATTCTGCTTGTTTATGACAAAGACTTCAAATTTGGACTTAACTTTTATGTTATTGGAACAGAAGAGGGCAAGGAAAACTTTTTACATGTAAGCATACCCAATCCTTTGCGTTTTGTGGATTATCAGAAGGGGGCGGTACCTCTGGGGAGACCTATGCATGGTTATGATTCTTCTTGTTCAGCCCTCTTTCCCCCGAGGCCCTGCTCGGGCTCGGATCGAGTTCTGGCACCTAGAGCAGGTGAGCAGTAAATGTGGCTGAGCTAAGTCAAACATCTCAGGGTAGCAGATACTCTACTTATTTGCCTTTATTGGCCCAATGAGAGCAGAAACAGCAAACCTGGAGTACCACTGCCCTCAGCCATTCCTCGGCCCATATTCCTGGTTCTCCTCTTGCCGTCTCCATAGCTTGGGTAAGTTACTGAATCTCTCGTCTGCAAAACGGTGGCACCATTAGTGCCCACTCCAGGGCTGTTGTAAAAATTAAATGGGCTAACACAAGGTAAAGCCCTTATTATATAGTGTTTGCTATGATTATTGAAAAGTAAGATTTTAAAAGAATGACTTGGTCAGTGGGCCGTGGGTGGGAAGGGAAGCAGAAATTATAAAAATTGTAGCTTTCAAAGAAAAAAATATTAGTTAACCTTCAAGGTATTTTGTTCCAAGTGGCCATGGCAGGTAATGAATTTCTGAGACTTGCCTTCTGATCTGGCATCCTTATGGGGAGGTTTGGTCAAACTGAAGTAGACAGAGGAGTTTGAGTAGTTGTTGAACAAACAAGAAAAAAAAATAAAGGAAAGCATAGAATTTTAAAATATATATCATTTTAAAACTAAAAATGATAATTTACTTAGCCTTAGCATTTTCAATTTTATTTTTATGTTGCTTTTCTCTGTGCTTTTAATTTTTTTTTTTTATTACAGTCTTGTACTGTTTAACAATGGGGACATACCTGAGAAATGTGCCACTAGGTGATTTTCTTGTTGTGGGAACATTGTAGAGTGTACTTACACAATCCTAGATGGTCTAGCCTATTGATCCTAGGCTACCATTACTATACAAACCACACAAGACTAAATCAAGCGCAAGACAAAATGATGCACTCAAACATGAGATGTGTGAGGCTGCTGTTGGTGTAACATGGCATGTTGTGTTGTTTTTGTTTTAAATCTAAGAGCCTCATTTTTTATTGATTTTTGAAAGAGGAAGGGAAAAGGAGATTGAGAGAAATATCAATCAGTTGCAGCATAATGTGTTCTATAGCAAAGTACTTTCTTTAATAAGTAAAAAGAGTATACTCTACAATAATGTAAAAAGTGTAGTATAGTAAGTACATAGTTGTTTATAATTATTAACAAGTATTATGTACTATGCATAATTGTATGTGCTATACTTTATATTTCTGACATTGCAACTGATTTGTCTGCACCAGTATCACCACCAACATAAAAGAAATGCAGCCTGGTTGGTGTGGTCAGTGGTTGTGCATCAACCCATGAACCAAAAGGTCACTGGTTCAATTCCTAGTCAGGGCGCATGCTTGGGGTTGCAAACTCAAACCCAGTAGGGGGTGTGCATGAGGCAGCCAATTGATGAAGTTTTTCTCTTATCAATGTTTCTACCTCTTTATTCCTCTCCTCCTCTCTCTCTAAAAATCAATACAAACTTTTTTTTTAAAGAAATAAATGTATGTGTTAGGACATTACCATGGCTACAACATCACTAGGTGATAAGAATTTTTTAGTTCCATTTTAATCTTATGGAACTATCATTGTTGATCAAAACATCATTATACTGCACATATCTGCATAATGAAATATTTTCAAGCATATAGAAAAGTTTAGATACTAATATAATAAATATCCACACAATCACTACCCAGAATTAACAAATATTATTATCTTATCATATTTACTTAATTTTTTAAAGTAATAAAATATAATAAATAATGCTTCACTCACTCTTATATCCTCTGTAATTCTACTCTTCTCTATAGAGTTGTTAAATACCCTACCTGTCCATGGTTTTATATTTTTACCATATATGTATGCTCCACAAATAATGTATTTTGTTGTTTCATTTAAAAGTCACATAAAATTCTACAAATCATTTTGCAATTTTTGTTTTTCACTAAATTATAAAATTCTAGGCCTCATCAATGTTGATTCATATAGGTATCATATATATGAAGATCAAGTGTTTTCATTGCAACTGCTTTACAGAATTTTATTTTATGATGATAACACAATGTATCAGTTTAGTCACCTACTGATTCTTATTCAGTTTATAGCTAGCTAGCTATAGAGATATAGATTTAGGTATTAATATATGTCTGTATACTTCTTATGGATATCTTGATTTTAAAACATTCACTCATTATTTCAAATATATTATGTTTATTCATCCTTATAATCTTTTTATCAAAGAAATTTATTAAGTCAGAGAAAACTAGTTTTATAGTTAACATTAAATTTTAGTATTCCATAGTCATAAAGATGTACAGTAAATGTTTTTTTCTTATCACATACTTTTTCCTTTTTAACTCTCCTATTTTGTTCTGTCATCTTCTGTCTGTAGTTTTGATTTGTTCTTGTTCTTTTTGTTGTTGTTGTTCTTTTTTTGCTCGATTTCCTTCTCAAAATTGGAAAGCAGGAACCAACAAAGAAGAAAAATAATAAGGAAGTGATTTATATAACAGTAAGTTTATTGCAAAATATACAGATGTACCTATAACCTAAATTTGGTCGTGTATTTTAGAATGTTATTTGTTTTACTCTAGACCTTAGAAGGTCAAGAAGATCAGGATGAACATAAAGAACTTGACCATATTTCTGAAGAATTATATGTTTATAAGCCACCCGTCTCCAAACCCTGGATTTCTTTGGGCAGTGAAAAAGAAATTGAGGAAGAATCCGTTAAGAGAACTACAGAGCAGGTCAGAGGTCTGAATTATATCTCTAGTCATTACCTCCCTATAGCTGAATAATGCTTATTCCTGAAGGGTTTGTAAGGCTTCTGTGTTTGCTATGGGCATGTGGTTTTTCTTTGGATAAGAGTGGTCATTGTCTCAAGTGTATATTATGCGTTAAATGGTATTTCCCCACCCTCCCCCCCCTCAAAAAAAAATATGAAGTCCTAATCCCCAGTACCTGAGAATGTGACCTACTAGGAAATGGGAGGGTGTTATTCCAACAAGGCCGCGCCCTTATAAAGAGAGGGCCGTATGAAGACATAGAGACACAAGGAGAAAGAAGGAGGCAGAGATTGGAGTGCTGTGTCTACAAACCAAAGAACACCAAGGTTTGCTGGCATCACCAGAAGCCAGAGAGAGACAAGCAATAGATTCTCCCTCAGAGACCACAGAAAACATACACACACACACACACACACACAACCACACACAAAAAAAACCCACAACACACTTGATCTCAGACTTCTAGCCTCCACAACTGGGAGAGAATAAATTCCCGTTGTTTTAAGCCACCCAATCTGTGGTGCGTGGGAATGGCAGCCCTAGGAAACTGACCCAGGGGTGTTGCCAGAGCAGCTGCTGGGAGGAGGACTTAAACGAGTGGCTTATTTTGAGAGCAGAGGGAAAGCTGCAGCAGAGGGGCAACGCTCTCAGGGAAAAATTTCAGCCGAGAGAAGGCTTCAGCCTGAACCCCTAGGGAACTCTGGAGGCTGAATTACACCCCGGAGTTGTGCCAAAGAGAAGCAGAAGAGATGAGCTCCCGTATGTCTCCGACCAGTCCATCACGGGTTGAGATGTAAACAGCCAGTCACTTCCTGTTCTTGTACCTGTGGGCAAAGTACAGCAGGCATGGCTGGTGGCTGTGGGAACCAACAGCACACGGAGCTGGAAGGGACAGAAGTGTGTATTCAAAGGGATCTGAGAGATCTAGGCAGAGCACCCCAGTAGTCTGCCCCGCATCCATTTTTCTGCAGGGACTTAATTGTGTTACCTTTACTGCTTACCTGTGTTGCAGATTACATATATGATTTCTCGGCAACTAGGTGATTTCGGTGCACCGATTAAGTTCAGTGACCACAATGCTTCTAGTACAAAAGATACCTATATTGAATGCCCATCCTACCCAGATAAAAATTTCATTATTAAGCAACTTGAGAAAGATGTTGGCATGCAAGTAGTCCCTCAAATCAAGGACATAAGTACTCAGACAAGGTGGTAAGTATACAATGGGTATATGTATTTTCAAAGGCTATTACAGTAAAATTTAGCTATGACCATGATTATTTTGAGAGAACATTAGAATAAATAGAAATGAATGATGAAATATTTCTACATAGAGTAATTCAATTCAGGAAGTTCTGGCTTTCAACTATGCTTTTTTAAACCTTAATAGAAAATGAGATACATGTACGTAAGACTGTAAAGACTATGTAGTTCCTCTCCAGCCTCTCCTCCCTCCCCTAACCCACTCTGTGCTCTAGCCCTATGAGCTTCTTTCATTTCCCGGAATATCTGCTCTTCCATATCTTCCTGCCTTTGGCAATGCTGTTCCTCTGCATAAAATGCCCTTCACTGCCTTGTCTGCCTTCTCCTTCTTTACCCTTGAACTTTGGTGCCTCCTCTTCTGTGTACGTGGAAGGGAAGAGCAGAGGTAGACAGAGAAGTGGTTTCTCTGTGGCAGACAGTGGGGAACTTTGACAAATTCTGAAGCAAAAGAGAGAGGCGGATGGCAAGGTGCTAAAATAAGATGGCTGGACAGTATGTATTAAAAAGCAGAGGGGAGAAAGGTTGGAGTTGAAGAGATTGGCCAAGTAGGAGTCTGCTGTCACTAAACCAGGTAAAAGTGTGACCAGTGTGGTGGCAGTCAACTGAGAGGAAAGGTGGAAAGGAGACATGAAAGTACAAAATGCTATAAACGCCATCATGCAAACAAGCAATCAAAATTCTATAAACGCCATCATGCAAACAAGCAATCAAAACCCCACAGTCCTTTGGGGGGTGAATTTATCTAGTCCTTTGGTGTTATCCATTATCTGTTTGCTGATGACTCCCAAATCTATGCCTTCAACCTTAATCTCTCCCCTGAACATGCTTATATTCATCTTACTTGGATATATAATAAGAGCCTCAAATTTAACATACTAACAAACATTTTTTTAAAATTTCCTACCTCCAAATCTGAAACTCCCTAAATCTCGCTCATCTAGCCAAAGGCAATGATATTCTTGTAATTACTTAGACCCCAAACCTTGGATTCTGTTGGGTTAACCTTCAAAAATGCAGTGTCCCCCAAAAAAGTATACACATTTTGAATGATTATAAAGTTAGTGTTTATTAACATACAGTTAATTTTCAAAATTAAGTGATTATCAGCTGTTAAAGTGTGTGTACATTTTTCGGGGGGGGACACCCTATATTCAGTGTCATCATCTTGGACCAAGCCATATTCATCTCTTTCCTGGATTATTGCAGTGCCTCCTGGCTTGACTTCCTCTACCCATCCTTGCCCTCCTACGTTCTGTTTTCATAGAAGATCCAGACTAATTGGGATCCCATTTGCCCTTCTTCCCTCATTTCCCATAATTCTCTGGCTCATCCATTCCAGCCACAGTGGCTTCTTTGTTCCCTGAATAAACCAAGCATACTCATACCTGATGTGTTTATACTCACAGTTCCTTTATATAGGCTGCTTTATCCCTGTCCTTAGGATTCATTTCCTCCTTCATCCAGATCTTAGTTTGAATGAGGAATTCCCCAACACTCTTTTATAAAAACAGCAACTCCATTCTATCCACCCCCTTACTCTATTTTTTTTTTCATGACACTATTATCGGTTGAAATGTATTTGTCTTTGTCTCTTTTCTCACCTTCTTCCCACCTACCACTTCGAATTTAATCTCCTGAGATAGGCACTTGTTCTATTTTGTTTACGTCTATGTCCCCAATTTCTAGGACATTTCCTGGCACAGATTTACTAAATGGAGGGAATAAAAAAATGAGGGAGGAAAGGAGGAGAGGAACCAAGTTAAGGGAGAATGTCAGAAGGGATGACCGATTGGAGTTCGGTGTTAAGAGAAGAGCCATAAAATACACAGTGAGACTGTGACCAGGAGAATCGGGGTCAGCAGTGTGTAGTGTAGTACAAAACACACTTCTCAGCTCTGTGTGAGGCATGAGACAGCAATGTAAACGTCAAGGCACACGTACATTGAATCCCGGGGTCAGGACAAGAAATGGGCCAGAAACCAAAGAAGCAGATAAATGTTCAGTCCAGAACCAAATAATTGAAAAGAAAGATGATCAGTGGTCTAGTCTCAGCAGAGAATTAGAACATCAGAGATTCATAAACAGTAAGAAGTGAGAGTGAGACGTGAAGAAGAGAGATGCTACATTAGTACAAAAAAATACCCACATCTTAGATTTTGATAGAAAATTCTTAGTTAAGCCAACAGAGGCTTCATCTGGGTTCCTGCCAGAAAAGTGGCAAAAATGAGTCAGCCGAGTGGACACAGGAGGTCGACTCAGAAAGGAACAGTGAACTTCTGGCAACAGGGACCTTCATAGGTTCTCAAGGGATGTTGATTGATAATAATGGACAGTTGTTTCTATCTAGCAGCTAGAGTGAACAGATGAGAAATAAGGGCAGGTCTTGATCCACAGAGTGAAAAGAAGAAAAAAAAATCCATCAAAAGAACTCAAATGGTTCGATTCTAGGTGATAGAGAATACTGGTGCCACTTACTAAGATCAGGAAGTTAGCTGGTCTGAGGAGGAGAAGATGGGATATCTGATTGTGATGAAAGAACTAAAAAGGAAAAAATATCAAAGATGAGGTTTAAAGAGTAACGGCAAGGAAAGCAAGTGTTTACAGTGCTCTTACCACAAGCCAAGCATTCCTCTCAGTACTTTGCACACATCAACTCAATTAACCTTCACAACTGCCCTTGGAGGTAGGCACTGTTTCCATTTTAAAAAATAAAGAAACTGAGGCAGACATGTTAAAAATGAAAGCTCAATATTTAGGACATAATTTAAATTTCAATCAATAATGAATAGATTTGCTGAAAAACAACAAAAGTAATCACATTTTTAAAAATCAGAGTTGCCCTAAATTGATTTGGCTCAGTGGATAGAGCGTCAGCCTGCGGATTGAAGGGTCTCAGGTTCGACTTTGGTCAACAGTATGTACCTTGGTTGCAGGCACATCCCCAATAGGAGGTATGCAGGAGGCAGCTGATCAATGTTTCTAACTCTCTACTCCTCTCCCTTCCTCTCTGTAAAAAAAAAAAAAAAAAAAAAAAAAAAAATCAATAAAATATATTTTTTTAAAAAAATTAAAATAATCAGAGTGACCCTTAGTCCTGTTGCTACCTTGAGGAAACCACCAGGTGCCATGTAATTTCTTAATCCTACCTTTGGGATAGAAATTAAAAGGTGAAGCCAAGAATTGAACCCACATCTCTCTGGTTCCAATACCAACATTTCTTTCCATCACTATGCCTCTGCTATGGATACTGGTCTAGGCGGGAGGGGGCTTGGGAGGCTTTAATTATTTTATTCAGTAATAGCAAAGTCCTATTTACCCCGCTTTTTGATTACTCTCACAGAGACATTTGACTGACATTTGCTCAACAAACACAGATTAAATACAACCTAATCGTTTATTGAACACTTAAACTGTGCCAGCACTGTTTTAGAAGCTTTGCCTGTTGTAACACATTCAATTCTTATAATAACCCTATGAGCTAGGTGCTTTAAGAATTTTGTTTAGATGAGAAAACAGGCACAGAAAGGTCAAACAATGAGCTCACAGTCACTTGGGGAGTAAGTGACAGATTCAGGCTTCAAAGCCAGGCAGCCTGCGCAGAGTGCACAGGCTTAAGGAGTGTGTCATGTGACCTTTCTGTGGCCCCACAGCCTGAGACCAAGGAGCTCACCCCGTGTAATTGAAGCATCCATCTTACATAAAAACTGCTGTTTGAAATTTTAGCCCTGCTATTTGGCTTCTGTAAATGCCTGCTTGCTTAAATAATAAGGAAAATAAGACTACTCCCACTTCAGAGAGGCCATTAAACCTTCCCCGGATGAAGTTATCAGTGCTGGCACCAGGCCAGGCCTTTGGTTGAGGTCTCAAGGCCCCAGAACATAGGGGCTCTTTAAGAACTTGCAAAAGGGGCCAGAAATATCCCATATTTAGGAGACAAAGAAGGTAAAAACATATAAATAGGGAAAATTCTTCCATGTTGGAGCCCAGAATTTGAGAGACATTTTCCTCTGGACCCGCGAGTAATAAATGTAACTCCATCTCCGTAAGTATTGCTTGGTTCTTCTCCGGTTTTCTGTAACATAATGGTTGAGCCTGACAAAGCCGGGAGGTACAAGGCAATGTGATGTGTTCAAGGTGAAGGTGAGTACTGAGGGCAGCCAGTCTGGCTGGATAAGCTTTCCTCCAGAGAGACTCTGCTGCCCTTACTGCCTAAATGTCCCTTGTTCCTGGTTTTGTATATTCAGAGTAGAGTTTCTCAGTTCACACTGCTGAGGTTTTGGGCTGGCTAGCTATCTGTCGGGGAAGGGGTGCGGGGGGTGGGGGGTGGGGGAGGCTGTCTTGGGTATTGTAGGGTGTTTAACGGTATCCCTGGGCTCTAACCATGAGGTGTCAATAACATTTCCCATCTGTAAAAACCAAAAAAGCTCCCAGCTATTGCCCAGGCTGTGGGGGTGGAATAGGATTGCACTGGTTAAGAAACATTGATTTGATGAAATGGCAAGAGAGAAAATGACAAACAAATGAGGCAACATGTTAATAATTGATGAATTGGGGTCAAAGAAGTAAGGGAGTTTCTTATACTCTTCTTACAACTTTCCTGTAAGTTTAAAATGATATCTGTGGTCTAGTCTCAGCAAAGAATTAGAACATCAGAGATTCATAAACAGCAAGAAGTGAGGGTGAGACGTGAAGGAGAGAGATGCTACATTAGTACCAAAAAAACCCACACCTTAGATTTTGAGAGAAAATTCTTAGTTAAGCCAACAGAGGCTTCATCTGGGTTCCTGCCAGAAAAGTGGCAAAAATGTTTGAAAGACATACACAAATACTTTGAATGGCAGTCAACACTGATTTTTCTAGGATAAAGAAGAAATTTAATGTATAAAATTTAAACATAAAATAATAACTTAATACTGTCACAGAGATAAACCTTTGACCTGTCATGACTATATTTGCTTCTCTTTGATCTTATTTTTGTTATTCAATTTTCTTTTAATATATTAGGACATATCCCAGAAACGCTACTACACAATATTATCCAAGAGAATTTTTAGAAACGGAAAAAGAAATATTCGAACAATCAAAGCCGTTAGCTGATTTTCTTAACAACATCTCCACAAGGTAAGAAAAAATGTATTACATTTTAATAATAAAACATAAAATATGTATGTTTAGTTATAACAATAGATCTTAAAAATCAGCTCCATACATGGTGTCTAGATAGAAAGTATGAAGACAGTTATCAGGTATGCGTGAACATATAACATTTCCTACAGACTCTCAGTAATTCTTTCTCCTCTGTTGCTAAGCGGCATCCTAGACCTCAGACGCTAGGACCATACCAAACAGCATGAACCTGGAAGATGTATACAGTTGAGTATGCGAGGATGTTTCCTTAGCAGCAAATTAACATTGGTTTACCAGGGTTTCTTTAAGTCTTTGTCTGCATTCCTCATCCCTTAGCTTTACTGACTTTTGTAGGATTACAAAGATGAGGATGCTGTGGGTGTTGAGAATGATCATTACAACGATGATGATAGGCACTTAACAAAAATATCTTTGTAAATAAGACCCTGAATTCAATTCAGAGGTGGTACTTGAATATGTCATCCTCATCCCCAATTCCCGTGTTGCTGCCAGTCTTATTACAGTCTCTGAAAGAGAGGTGTCTTCAAATGCCTTTACAGTGGTACTAGGACCCTGGGCAGACTCTGAACCCGAGAAAGAGCTTGATAAGATCTCAAGTTGAAACTAGAGTTCAGAGAAGTGGAACTAATGATGGAAAGGTCTGCCCATTAGGTTGGTTTCCATTTCTTTCCAAAATTAAAAAAATTGGTGGTTTAGTTCACAGATAGCCCAAGCTATTTATTTATTTGTTTGTTTGTTTGTTTGTTTGTTTATTTATTTATTTATTTTAAGAAAACATCATTAGTTCTTTTAGCTTGGAAGTCCAGAAAATTATCTGTACCTCGAGAGAATCTGCTTCAAAAGTCATCCGTGATTCAGAGCGGGCGTGAATTACTTGCCGTTCACAGGAAGCATGTTATCATTTTTTCCTGTGTGAGCAAAGAGAAAGAGAAAGAAACAAGAAAACCTAAGGTTTCTTTTTTCCCTTATCAAAATTAAGTATTTAAATTTTTCTTGGTAAAAAACATTAAATATGAGAGGTCTGTGTAATCCATTTTAAGGGAATACATGGCCTGTAGTCAATTCTAAATCATCCCCGTATCTTTAGTCTCAGAGTTTTGTTCTTTCCTTTCAATCGCCACACTCATAAAGAGAGGAGTGGCCCTAACCAGTCTGGCTTAGTGGATAGAGCGTCAGCCTGCGGACTCAAGAGTCCCAGGTTTGATTCCGGTCAAGGGCATGTACCTTGGTTGTAGGCACATTCCCCAGTAGGGAGTATGCAAGAGGCAGCTGATCAATGTTTCTCTCTCATCGATGATTCTAACTCTCTATCCCTCTCCCTTCCTTTCTGTAAAAAAAGCAATTATATATATATATATATATATATATATATATATATATATATATATATATATATTTTTTTTTTTTTTTTTTTTTTTTTTTTAAGAGAGAGGAGTATTGAGCCTTCCCTGAGACATGGGAAGGAGAAGCTAGGACTGTAGGAAGAAAGAGAAAAGGGGTTAAAATATCACTGGCCAAGAACAAATAAGAAACCTGTGTTTATATCACTGCTATTCTTTTATTATTGTTGTTGTTGTTGTTGTTGTTGTTTAAAGTATTACAAATAATAGAACATATGTCTCCTTTTTCCCCTATTGACTTCCCCCTGGTCTCCCCCACCCACCTGGCACATGCCCTCACCCCCCTAGTGTCTGTATCTGTTGGTTATGCTTATAATGCATGCATTCAAGTCCTTCGGTTGATCTCCTACCGTTCCCACTCCACCCCTACCAACCCTCCCTGCTTTCCCACTGAAGTTTGATCACTGCCATTCTTCCCACACAAGCTGTTTAAGGCTTATTTAAATTTTTAAAAAATTAATATAAGCTTAGTTTTGTTCTGGAAGAGAGCTCTTTCAGAAATGAGTTCTTTTTCATAGATTTTTACCCAGAATGAACCTTAGGGAAGCATGATTTGCAAAAGAAGGAAATTATATTAGAGGAGAGAGAGAAACTTCAAGGGGATTCTCAAAGCAACTAAGAAACTTCCATTTGTGGGCTAAAACAAACAAATAAACAAAGCACCAACAATACTCATAGACCTTGGCTCAGACAACACGTTTGCCAGCCTCCAGTTCATCACTCCCAGGGACCACGTGGTCGATGCAGGGAAAACAAGGCACAGGAAACCAGAGAAACCAGCTGTCTTCACTCCCCCCTGTGAATTACTTCCCCATTCAGCAGGAAGAATCAGGCAGCCAGAGCAAGGGCCCTGTCTTTAACTTCTCCCTTGGGAATTCCTTTCTCCTTCTGGCTGAAACATAAAGAAATAAGGCTTTGAGCGTGTTCACGAATGCTTCCACTGGAAACTGGGTTCAAACCTAGAAGCGCCAGGGAGATGAGAACCTGGAAGATGAGTCCAGTCAAGTATGTGAGGATGCTCACCCACCCTACAACAGGGTTATTCACATTTTCACAGGCATCCGAACCACCTTCGCAGCTCGTTAAAAACCAGGTTCTGACTCAGTAGGTCTGAGGGCAAGCCCGTGGCTCTGCATTTCCGACAGTTTCAGGTCATGCTGATCCTGTGGGACCTAGGAAATGCTTCCAGTTTGAAAGATGAAGTACAGGTATTTAGCGCGCAGAGTACTCGGTGAAGTAGTGAATGGTAGCGTAGAAACTTATGAACAGAGATATTAAATGGTGCTCTTGCATAATTACATTTTGAGGCACATATGTTATGATAGTGTTTCTATATGATTGTCTAAATGTGGGGGGGGAGGGGTCTTATTTTAGGAAATTCCGAATTCAGAACCACTCTTTCAGTTTACCTCACCTATTAAAACTCCAAGCTCATCAGACTTTCAATCATCAGGGTAAAACCTTGGCTGGCATTCTACTTGTGGGAAAGCTCCTTGCAGCCTTGGGAATGAGCCGGCTTCCCAACCTTAGCATATGAAGGGACAATAAACATTAGAGTAACTTAGAGTAGCTTTTAAGGCCGGAGCCTGTCAAACTAGGGGCCTTGGACCATTAAGAGATGAGCCTAGCACTCAGTTTGTTTGTTTGTTTTCTTGTTTGTTTGTTTTTTTGGGGGGGGGGTTGGTTTTTTTTGTTTGTTTGTTTTGTTTTGTTTTGTTTTTTTAAGAAGCAATAGTAGCAGTTTTAGCAGGATGATTCTCCACTTTAAGGACTGTCTCATGCAAGAGATTTAGAAAGGGAAATAAATACATTAGGCCCTCCCTGGCATTGTGGTAACTAAAACCATCACCACCACCACCACCACCACACACACACACACACACACACACACACACACCCAATTATATCATAGTATAATAATTAGTAAACATGATCATTTGGTACTGAGTATAGCTAAGAAAATTGCCTTTTCTGTCAATCTGGGGTTTTCCGGAAGCCAATAAGACCAAGTTCAAAGTCGAGGTTTGCTGAGGGTCCACTGTGAACAATAAAGAACGGGGAAGGAGGAGGGGGTAGGGAGAGCTTCGGCGGTCTCAGCCAGCCCCGCAGGGAGCTGCAGAGTGAAGGGGGCCTGTTGGAGGAGTCCTGCTGGAGGCAAAACTGGCCGGGCCCTTCCTTCTTCCTCCTAAAAAGACAGCCCTGGTGTCCTCACAGCTGCTAGCCTGTTGGCCTGGGAACCAAGGCCGACCACATCCTGGAAGCTGAACAGCAAGTTCTAAGACCCGAGCAGCACACGGCCGTGAATTTTCTCTCCAAGTCCTCACCTCATTTATTTCACATGGGGATCATCCTTTCATCACCAAATACAGTTGAGAGTATCTTTTTCTTTCAGTCTCTAAATGAAGCAGGAAGAGCTACTGAAAGCATATCATTGAATATTGGTAAAATCCAGTGTCTTCATTGCTTTTATTTCCTTTTTTTTACAAAATAGTGTTGAAATAGCCCTGCAACAAAACGAAATCACAAACACGTTCATTGATGACTGGAAAAGCCTAGCGGAGGAAGAAGGCACCTTTGGGGACAAGACCGACACCCACCTGAAGGAGTACCAGTCCTTCACCGACCTTCATACCCTGATGGAGAAGATGGTCACCTGTGTCTCCTGGCACCCGACTATCTACGGTGAGATGGGGACGCCTGGAGCTCCCTTTGTGGTGACCGCGAAGTAGTCTGCTGCTTTTATGTGTAACATTGGAAATCAGCTCCACTTCAACCAGAGACCTCCCGTTTGCCGAGTGCCCGGCACCTGCTAAGCGCCCTCTTTCCCCACCTTCCCTCAGCCCCGTGTCCTCCCAGCTGCTCTGGGATCCCCACCGTGACCTCCACTTCACACGGAGAGGACCGAGCTCAGCTCAGGGCAGTGGCTGGCTCAGATCACCGGGCGGGGGGCGGAAGGGGTGGATGCTGAATCTGGACCTGACTCTGGCTGGTTGGATGGCCCCAAGTTAACTTCATGCCCCACACACTCCGCCTCTCTAATGATGGGGCAGGATGGCAGCCGCACCCCCTGGAGAGCCCTCAGCAGCCAAGGGAGGTAGGAAGGTGTGAAGGTGGGGCTGCAGCGAGAGAAGCCCTTGCCCCCCCCCCCCCGTTCTTCTCCTCTTCCCCCCTCCCCAACATGGGTCCTTTCCTCACACACACTAAATCTCCAAAGTCCAGTGTTTATTTTATACTACCGGTCATCTCAGTTCGGACTAGGCACGTTTCAAGTGCTGAGGAAGTGACAGGTGGTTGCCGGTAACCATGTTCAACAGCGGGACCGAAGAAAACGCTTGGGCTCCTGCAGAACACTTTCACTCACGTTGCCTCCAGAGGGAAGTGAACAGTGACTATGCAGAGAAGCAGAGCCTACCAGCTCTGCACCGGGTACAGCGGCTGCAGACCCTCACTGTGGCTGTGTCTCCCTCAGGACTCATCGCTGTGTCCGTGGCCGTGCGGCTCACGTTTGAAGAAAGGGTTTACTTTTCTGGTAAATTATTGCTGCAACCATCACTGATTCTTTTCTGGAGCTTCTCCGATCCCATACATCCTCAGGTAACGAGGGAGAGACTGACTGAACATTTCAAACATTACTGTAACGTGTCTCTCTCAGCAGTTTCAGTTGCCAAGTGCTTCATAATCACCAATGTTGTAAATCCTTATAAAGTCAGGCTTTTCTTCAATTTGGAATTTATGATCGTTCAATTTGAGGAAAATGAAAGTTTACATTTAGCTTATTGAGAAGGTTCGTTTGAACAAATCAACGTGTTATTAAAAAAATAAATAAAAGGTTATAAGAGCCCTGGCCAATGTGGCCAGGTTGGAGCATCATCCCATGCTCCACAGGGTCGTGGGTTTGATTCCCGTCAGGACACATACCCAGGTGGTGAATTCAATCCCCATTTGGGGGTGTTGGGATGCAACTGTCAATGGAAAAAAACAACAACATTGAAACCTGTAAAGAATTTTTGTGAGTTTATTTGAGCCAAACTGTCCACATATGCCAGGAAGCAGAACCTCAATGGACTGAGATAATGCCCCGGAGAATGCAGGGTTACATCTATATTTATACGTTGCAATCAAAGGAAAGAGACATAGGTGAGTTACATGAAATTCATTGGTGATAGATCAGGGAGATGGGACAGAGCAAAGCGGAAAAACCTCTGCGATAGGGTAAAAGGTGAAATGATGGACATGTGCTTCTTTTACAGAGATGGATACAGGATACTTTAACGCAATTCACAGTTGACAATTAACTTGATAACAATATCAATGAGGGAATGTCTGGAGGCCATTTGTTGTGCCCTGAGGGGTCGGGGTAAAAAGGAAGTTACAAGTTACCCAGACACCTCACAGATATGTTATCTTAGAGGCAGGAAGACAAATGGGCTCGGTAAAGAAGATCTAAGTTGATCTTTGTCAGGTGAAATATCGGTCTAGGACAGGACTACCCACTATAACCTGTTTGCAGTTAGATATTTAATTTTCAAACCATCTTTTGTGGTTATTTTAGGTCTCTGAGTTTACAAGACTGCCACGCAGGCCTTCCTTGAGCTTGTCAGGTTAGCATGTGGCTCTTTTCATTCACACAACTAATTGATGTTTCTCTCTCTCTTTCTTCATCTCTCTCTAATGTCAATAAAAACATATCCTAGGGCGAGAGTTTAAAAAAATAAAAGATTGTAAGAAGAGCATTCAAACAATTTTATTTATTTATTTATTTGTTTGTTTGTTTATTTATTTATTTATTTATTTATTTTTGTTAATCCTCGCCCAAGGATATTTTCCCACTGATTTTTAGAGAGAATGGGAAAGGGAGAGACCAAGAGAAATATCAATGTGAGAGAGTTACATTAATTATCTGCCCCCTTTATGACCAGGGACTGGAATCAAACCCGCGACCCTTTCCACAGGCTGCTGCTCTATTCCCTGAGCCTAACTGGCTAGGGTTTAAAGAGCAAACTCTTTTATGAGCTTTATTTAAATACTAATTGTTCAAATGCAAATAGATTTTAGTTTCACACAAATTTCCTCAATTCCAAGGATCACCAGTAGGTGGTGGTAAAGAGTAAAGATGGAGTGTGTAGGAGTGTGGGGAGAGCAGCGATTCTAGAGAGTGTACAGCTCTTCTGTATGGGACAGCTACTCTTCAGTTCTCTAATTGCCAGGTGATCTCACTCGTCAAGAGAATCCAGCAATTGGGAATTCTGTGTGAAATCTCCAAATTGTTTAATAGCTATTCTAAAACCAAACCAAAAGCACCCACTCAAACCAAACCAAAACACACAGCAATCCAAATAAAACAAGGCTGAAGGCTGAGCTTGCCCCATAGGGTTCTAATACCCGCTCAAGAAAAGTTCTGCTTAGGGGGAAGGCACTTTATAGGGTTGAATGAAGTTTTTTTTCAATGTACTTAAGTATAATAATAACTTATTTCTATAAAGTATTGTATAATTAAGACTTTCCCTAATAAATATTAGCCTTCCCTTCTTCCTTCTTCCTTAATTCATCCTATTAAGGCAGTTTTTCTGAAATAGAGTCTAGATACTTTGATTATTATAAACTCAGAGATCAAAATGACAGCTCTCTGGGTATTTCTCATCAGCCTACTTACCACAAAAATGGTGCCGTTCTCTTGGAGGGGTTTTCTGTCATTTTCTAGTAGTGTGAAACTGTTTTTCCACCATGACACAGAAGTGTGCCTGAACATCCAGGCAAATAGTCAGAAGAAAGACTCTCCTTTCCTCTATTTTAAAGAATAGTTTTAAAAAGACAAGCAAATAATTTCTTAAAGAAATAATGCAAATGATTTATTTTATCTTTGTTCTAGTAAAAACTATAGGAGAGTATTGCAATACTTTATTTTCAAAAAAGTAGAGGTTTCTCTAGAATCCACAGAATACCAAATTAACCAAGATAATTAACCCCATTCCAGTTGGAAATCTTTAACTCGATGGTGGCAAACCAATGGCCCTGGGGCCTATATTTGCGGTAGTTATGACTATAGAAGAACAGTAACCATGCAAGTGTTTTGCTTGGTGGTAACCCAGTGGTGCCAGTGCTACTATGGTTGACATGCCTGTTCCTTCACACCAGTGTGTTCCTTGCAGAGCTTCCTCTCTCCCCTCCAAGCACTTGAATTCATTTACTTCCTGGGTCCTGTATTATTTTAAATTTTGAGATATCATCACTGGCAATACCTTCATCTTCTCTTAGGCAACATATTTTATTTTTGTGTACCCACTATGTGCCAGGCTGGGTATGCAGTAGGGAACAAAACAGACAAATATCCTGCCTTCCCAGAACTTACATTCCACACTTTTCAAAAACATTGATTTCACAGTCCTTTTGCTTAAGAAAACTTATAAGATGCCCCAACAATGACCCATGGAGCATGGGGAAGGGTAGGCCTGGTCCCCTTGCAAACATACCTGCTCTCATACATATGGCTAATGTCCGCAATAAAATTCAACAAAAGCAGCTTCTAATTCAGAGGTAGAATTCTGGGAATGGACTCTCTGTGTGTGTTCCTTGTGGGTAGCTATAAAATGGAACTTTTGGCTGCCTTAATGTTATTTTCTAGCCATTCCCTTAGTATGTTTTCTCACTCTCTTGAATTTGTGGGGTTCACTTTTAGTTAATGCTGGAGAGCCCAGATGACATTTTCTGCTTCAAGTTCTGTCCGAGTAACCCTAATATCATTGCTGGAGGCTGCATCAATGGGCAGGTATGTATGGACTTTTTTTTTTTTTTTTTTTAGCTATTTATTAGTTTAGACAACATCCTGTAATAAATTTTGATTGGTTGATTTTTTAAAAAAAATGTTTTATTAATTTTTTACAGAGAGGAAGGGAGAGGGATAGAGAGTTAGAAACATCGATGAGAGAGAATCATGGATCAGCTGCCTCCTGCACACCCCCTACTGGGGATGTGCCCACAACCAAGGTACATGCCCTAGACCGGAATCGAACCCGGGATCTTTAGTCCACAGGCCAATGCTCTGTCCACTGGGCTAAACCGGTTCCGGATGATTTTTATTTATTTATTTTTTTTGACTTAAGGAGTCAATTGAGCAGAAGGAAGGCATGTGTTTGTTGGTCAATCACCATGCCAGCAACTGGGGAAATGAAGATGTGTTAGTGGGTTGGGTGATGGGAATGTAAAAAAAAGAAAGGAAGAAAGGAAGGAAGGGAGGAAGGAAGGAAGGAAGGAAGGAAGAAAGAAAGAAGTCTGCCTTCTGTAAGTAAGCAAATAAATAAATAAATAAATGTGGTGTCAGTGCTGCAGGTGTCCTCAGTGTAACCTAGTCACGATAATTGAAACAAAAAAAGGGTCAAATCTATTCCTATCACTGAGATAGAATCATGCATTATACAAGATTTTGCCGAAGAACAAAACCCACAAGCATTAATACCCGCTGATCAAGAGGCCTCTTGAAATTTCCCTAAATGTAGGAGTTGGGAAGTGATACAGAATTTAAACAGAAATTCACTGGAAAACATACATATATTATTGAATTTATGTGTGTATAATTTGATATCATGTTTGAGTTATTTTTCCCCTTTGTTATCTAATTTATATAGGATTTAGATCCTACCCTCCAATTGCCAGTTTCTCCAATAGAGGAAAACAAAAATCTTAAAGCTACGTTTTAGTCAAAGTTTGAATTCATTGTGAGCCAGTGAATTTGAGCATTACAAGAGTATGTGATCTTATTTTGGTGTGGCTAGGAAAACTTCCTTGTCATTAAATTTTAAATGTCTGCAGCATCGGTGCCCATTTATCAAAACCAAAAGCATCCAGGAAAACAACACTTCTCCCTGGCTTTTGTTCAACAATAACTGGTGGTCCTGATGATGCCCCGAAGACCATCCTCCAAGCCCTACAAATCCTGAAATGCCTTTTTTTACTCATTAGGAAGGTTATACAACTTCGTTTTAGTTTTAGTTTTCGGTTTTTTTTTTTTTTTAAGAAAAGCAAATGATGAAAATAAAAGCACCCATAATTCTGTAATCCTGACATTTTGTTAACATTTTAGTGTACTGAATTGACTTTTTATCATTAAAAATTAATATAACTTAGTATTGCATATCTATTTCATTCTGATTTTTTTCAAAAAAACAATCATGGGTGTATATGCAAATTTGGAGTTGATCCCATACTATCCAATAGAATAAAATTCATCATTTCTTATACTTTTTGGACAATTTAGCGTGTACATTTAATTCTGGAGAACAAGACAGCTAAATCTAAAACAACTGTCCCACAATCATAGCACATTCCCTAAAACAGAGGGTGAACTCTTTCCAAAGTGCAGGGAATGGCATGATATTTACCTTGGATTTTAGAAATTACTGCCATTTTTTAATACAAGCACAAAAAACAAAATGTTGAAAATACTTTCATAGAGAAGAAGACATTCTTTTTTATATTAGCTTTAAAAGTTGCTGCCTTACCTAAGATGTAGGCTAAATTTGGTCATCCCCAAGGTGATTGATCTATCCAAGGGCTAACCAATGTGAATAGGTTGTAAAAAGTTCTTTAATCCTGAAAATGTGTAATAACAACCTATTTCTGCTTCAGATTGTCCTGTGGGATATTACTGCCCATGCCGATCGCATACAGCACATTAAGACAGGCAGCAGTAGAAGTAAAAAAGCCACACTCAAGGTCAGTTTTTTACAATTTCCCCCCCATTTGGAAGTTTATTAAAAAGTATATAACAGAGCTGCCAAGTTAAACAAAGACTCGGGGTGGGAGTGGGGGAGGGATTCTATTTCCCAAACCTTCACATCTGCTTTGAACATGATTCTGAATCGCTTTCATGTAGGCCCTTGATTCAAACACCACAGTAGGCTGTTAAGTTCTCTTTTTTTTTTTTTTTTTTTTTTTTTTTTTGTTATTGTTATTGTCCTATCTAATAAAAGAGTAGTATGCAGATTGACCATCACTCGAACACACAAGATGGATGCCCCCATGTGGTCAAAGATCCTGCCCCCATGTGGACACAAGATGGCCACCACAAGATGGCCAGCAGGGGAGGGCAGTTGGAAGGCACCAGGCCTCCAAGGGAGGGTAGTTGGAGGCGATCAACCCTACAGGGAAGGGCAGTTAGGGATGAACAAGCTGGCAGAGGAGGGAAGTTGGGGGCAAACAGGCTGTCAGGGAAGTAGTTAGACATCAATCAGGTTGGCAGGGGAGTGGTTAGAAGGTGATCAGGCTGGCAGGCAGAAGCGGTTATGGGCAATCAGGAAGGCAGGCAGGCGAGCAGTTGGGAACCAGCAGTCCTGGATTGTGAGAGGGATGTCCGAGATTGGAGAGGGTGCAGGCTCAGCTGAGGGACGCCCCCTCCCCACGGCCCTGTGCATGAATTTCATGCACTGGGCCTCTAGTCATTAAATAAAATGAAATGGTAGGTAAGTTTCCTAAAGGGATGTAGTTGAAGGAGTGCCAGACAGAAGACCGCATCTCCAAGCTCTGGGTCAGAGTCCTGTATATTTGGACATTTTCTCATACATAACATGAAGGGGGTAATAATATACTATGGTTTTTTGAAGCTGTGGATTCTGCCAAGAGGTTAAGGGAATGCTTCCTGAGCTCCCAGCTCAGTTCTTACCCAAGGTTTATACATCTCCACCCTAGTTCTCCAACCTGGATATCAACAGGCGTCTTACCAACAAAGGAGTGTGGCCTTGTGTGCACACCAAGAGTACTTTTTCAGAAATAGGACATCGTTGATTCTTTAGGGAGTGGGTCAACCATTTTTGTTAAGTTTAGAGATAAAATCTTAGACTAATAAGAAGGGAAAAGTATATAATGTTATTCCCTAACTATATGATATATAGAAACACTAGTGTCTGTTTTTCTTTGAACCGCTATTTCTCCAAGTTATTAATTTTAATTGGTCTGATGAGTCAAGTATGAGTTCGTTTATACTTGCTCTGAAACTAGCACATAACTTTCTTTTAACAATTTTCCAGCCCATGTTTCTCCTTGAACCAGACGATAATAAAGAAGCAATGTATATCAGACACTGTGCAGTCTCCTCGATAGAAAATGGACATAAGAAAGTAATTACAGATATACACTGGCTGTCGGACACCTTTGAGGTGAGTCTCAGTGGCTTCCTGGTTCCCTTCTGCTGGATTGAAAACGTTTGGAAGATTTTGTCCTAAGAGGATGTTTGAAGTCAACAATCCATTTACATTTACACTGAAATAACCAGGAAGTGGGCACCAAAGAGTTGCATCACTGTTACCAGACCCATACCTGATGGCAAGTTTCAACCTCCATGGCTTAAAAGAACTGAAAAATGTAGATGTTATATCATGTAGTGTCGACATAATATAATAGCGGAGATGAGGATTTGATATATAAAAGTAAAGTGTAAATATTTTATAACCTTAGACTGAGGATTTAAAATTTGGAGCAGGCAACTCTGAAGAGCTGAGACATCTAGGAATTGTGCCAAGGCAGCCTTGAACTGAGTGAGCCCTGGGGCTGGGAGGCAAGAACCAGCTGTGCAGTGAGGGAGCCCAGCATTGGCGTTGCAGTTTGGCTCTGCGGTTCCGTACTTGACTCACAAAGTCACTTTTGTGGATTTGTAAACTAGTAAGATCCCCAAATGTCTCACTCAAGGACACTCAAGGTCTACTGTGTACTTTGAAGGATTAACAAGTGAGATATTAAAGAACTAGAGGCCCAGTGCCCAAATTTGTGCATGGGTGGGGTCCCTCAGGATAGCCTGCGGGGATCAGGCCAAAAACCATAGTCCAATGCCTGCCACGCCTGCTCATCCTGGCCCCACTGCGCCTGCTGCAGGCTCACTCCTAATCAATCCTGATTGGGAGAGGCTCGTCAGCCTTGAGCCAGTTGTCTGGTGCCCTCCTGAGGGGAGTGGCCTGCAGGATCAGGCCGAAACCAGCTCTCTGACATCCCCTGAGGGGTCCCAGATTGTGAGAGAGCACAGGCCAGGCCAGTGCACAATCAGGGCCAGGGAGGAGCCGAGAGAGGGCACAAAGGGATGTTTGGCCCATCTCTCTCAATCCCGATCAGTTGGACCCAGTAGCAAGCTAACCTACAGATCGAAGTCTCTGCCTCTGGTGGTCAGTGCATGTCATAGTGAGCAGATGAGCAGCCTAAGCATATTATTAGCATATTGTGCTTTGATTGGTTGAACAATTGACTGGTTACCAGACAACCAGACATTTAGCATATTAGGCTTTTATTATATAGGATATGTGAAAAATTAGAGCTCTAAAAGGTGATTAGCCCTTTAAGCTATTCAAATGGATTATGCAAAGCAACAATACTTTGAAAAGTTAAATGGACCAAAATAAATAGTGCAGATATAGTTTCTATTATATATAAAAGTTTAGCCAAAACCAGTTTGGCTCAGTGGATAGAGCATCAGCCTGGGGACTCAAAGGTCCCGGGTTCGATTCCAGTCAAGGGCATGTACCTTGGTTGCGGGCACATCCCCAGTAGGGGGTGTGCAAGAGGCAGCTGATCGATGATTCTCTCTCATCGATGTTTCTAACTCTCTATCCCTCTTTCTTCCTCTCTGTAAAAAATCAATAAAATATATATTAAAAAAAAAAGTTTATTACATGGTAATAGAAGTTACAACCCAAGAGAAGGAACTCCATTTCAACTCATGCTATTAATTATTATTATTAATTAAGTCACCAAATTAATTCAGGTGACTATACATTTAAATAACAGCATCACAGGAAAATTATAACCAATCAAATAAAATATCATATTTCTGGAATGGAGATTGTTTTCTAAACTAATTTACATTGAAGGAACTCTAAAGTACACATGTAAATTTCTCAATTAAAAAATAAAGAACAGCCCTAGCCAGTTTGGCTCAGTGGATAGTGTGTCAGCCTGTGGACTAAAGAATCCTGGATTTGATTCCAGTCAAGAGCATGTACCTTGGTTGTGGGCACATCCCCAGTGGGGAGTGTGCAGGAGGCAGCTGAATCGATGATTCTCTCTCATTAATGTTTCTAGCTCTCTATCCCTCTACTTTTCACTTCCTCTCTGTAAAAAAAAAAAAAAAAAAAAAAAAAAAAAAAAAATTAATAAAATATTAAAAAATAAAAATAAAAGCAAATAACAAAATGAAGAAAAATGTGTCCCAAATATGGTAAATACAAAATTTCCAGAAAATAAGCAAAAAAATATACTGACTGAAAAGCAACTAGTGTATAAAGATGAAAGTCATTTAGACTTTCTAATATCAAAGAAATTAATAATAGAGCAACAATAATGTACAATTTTGGACCTCTTTAATTTTTTAATGAAAATCCTATCTAATAAAAGAGTAATATACAAATTGACTGTACCTTCACTACACCCACAGACCACACCCACAAGCCAATCAGGAGTGAGTATGCAAATTAATCCAACCAAGATGGCTGTAGCCATGAAGCAAGCAGGAGGCTTGGGATTCCCTGGCCATGGAGGAAGCCAAGCTTCCCGCACACCCTGGCTGGCTGTGGACTCCACTCAAGGCTACAAAGTTTCAATTATAGAAGATAAATAAATCCCCAATACCAAGGCCTCCACTTCTCACTGCAGGGGGTGGCTGGCCTGCAAACCACCACAGGCCCATCACCCCAGCCACCCCACACCCCAAGGAAATCCCCACCCTGACCCGGGACACCCTTCAGGGCAAACCAGCTGGCCCTACCCAAGCACCAGGCCTCTATTCTATTTAATAAAAGAGTAATATGCAAATTGACCATCACTCCAACACACAAGATGGCTGCCCCCATGTGGTCAAAGATGGCTGCCTCCATGTGGACACAAGATGGCCACCACAAGATGGCCAGCAGGGGAGGGCAGTTGGGAGGAACAAGGCCTGCAAGGGAGGGCAGTTGGGGGTGATCAAGCCTTCAGGGGAGGGAAGTTAGGGATGACCAGCCAACAGAGGAGGGAAGTTGGGGGCGACCCTGGCCTGCAGTGGAGAGCAGTTGAAGGTGACCAAATCTGCAGGGGAGGTTAGTTAGGGGCAAACAGGCTGGCAGGGGAGCAGTTAGGCACCAATCAGGCTGGCAGGGCAGTGGTTAGAGGGTGATCAGGCTGTCAGGCAGAAGTGGTTAGGGGCATTCAGAAAGGCAGGCAAGCAAGCAGTTGGGAGCCAGCCGTCCTGGATTGTGAGAGGAATTTCCGACTGCCCATTTAGGACCAATCCCTCTGGACAGTCAGACATCCCTCGAGGGGTCCCAGATTGAAGAGCATGCTGGCTGGGCTGAGGGACACATGCCCCCGTGCACGAATTTTGTGCACGGGGCCTCTAGTTTTAAATAATACCTGGTTTTGGAAAAAAGGAGATGGTGCAACCCACAAACTCCAGCATTGTTGGTTGCAACATAAAACTTTTATAATATAATTAATCAATGTGGTTCTTAAAGCATCCAGGTTTTCAAAACTTTTGACCAGTAATTCATATTTTGGGAGTTCATACAAAGAAATAATGCAATTTGTGTCTCAAGATACAAAATTGCATGCACACCCTGACAAATCACAGCGAAGTGTATCCATAAAAAAAGATGGGGGGGGGGGAAATACAAGGTGAAATTATATTTGATTTTAAAGCCTAATTTCCAAACCTCCGTAATATTTTTTTAAAGAAATGAAAACATAAAACCCCCAGAGCCAGCACTCCTCTGGAGTCTCAGACTTCTGCACCAGGGTAGCTCATTAGCAGGAGAGGCAGCGTGGGTTCTGGATTGTGTATCAGATGCGAGAGTAGGGTGGCAGCTGTCACGGAACCTGACCCGGGGCAGCCAGAGCGGCGGCAGCCAGGTTTCCAGGGTCCTGGCTCCTGTGATGCCAACAGGCCTTCCCAGGGCAGTGCCTGCGGCCCTCCCCGCCCCGCCCCCTCCCTCACTGTTAATTTGCTGCTGGAACGCCCATCTCTGCTGTTTTGCTCAGGACAGCAGAGAATTGGGGAAGGTCATGTTTCCCTGTTGATTTGAGAGTGGCACCTTCACAGGTTGCCCCGACATCTTTCACCTCATTTGAGAGCTTCACTGGTTGGAATTTGGGATCTTCCAGGGCCCTGCGGAGCATTAACCCTCCTGGTGACCCTCTGAGTGCTAGCAGAGCCGGGCCACGGTGCCTCAAAAAGTGCAGGTGCCACTACATTGGCCGCAGGCAGATGGTGTCTGCTTTAACACTCGATTGCTTTTACCTGCTTAACAACCTCCTGAAAGCTCCTGTGCTTGACACCACAAATAATAGTGAAAAACAGAAAGAGCCTCCATGTCCACTAATAGTGGGTAATGAACTTATGATATGTAAGCTTGCAGTTTGCATCTGCATTTATAAGAATAAAACCATTAGCATGATTCATGAGTACACAGGTAAGCATTCGAGTTATAATTCCAGGCTAAAAATTTAATGGAAACGGCATAAAAATGTTTCTGTGAAAAAAAGACTGGGAAGTATGTGACAGAAATGCATTTGATTTTTAAAGCCTTCTGTTTGCCAAATTTCTATGAGAGTGTTATGCTCTTTTAATAAAAATTAAAACGAAGAAAAATTAATAAAAAAAAAAAAGTAAAAAGCTATGAGAAAAAAGTCTTTGCTGCGCTAAGTGCACAGAACTCACTTCCTGCATATTGTTTTAAACATAGATTAACAGAATGGGTGCTGTCTTTGAGAATCGAAGTGGGATATGCTGTCAACTGGTCACCTGTTCGGCAGATTGGTACGTCTCATCTGAAATGTCACCTTCTATGTGTCCACACAATATATTCTTTTCTCTTAGATGTTTCTAAAATCATTGTCTTTTTCTGTTTCTTAAATAATCTTTACTGTAGTTATTAAACCTTATATAACTAAAGGAAAGAATTTTATAGATTGTTTGCTGCTTAAAAAATTATTTTATAAATCTTTATATTTTTTAATTTATCTTTATTGTTGAAAGTAAATTCCCCCTTTTTCTCTCCATTAGTCCCCATTCCTCTACCCTCAGCCCCTCCCCAGGCCTTCTCTGCACTGTTTTTATAGATACAAATATGATGTAAAAGAGAATTAATGATGTTTCATGCTTAATGCTGTTATATAACATTATCCAAAGTAATTCTGCTTCATCACATTCTTATATCTGTAAATTTGCAGTTTGCATTGCTTACATTCAATTTTATCTCATGAAGAGTACAATGTTTAATTTGGAAAGCTTTTACAAAGTGAGAGCTTTAAGTTTGTATTGCAAATTTATGAAAATGTTTTTATGAATTTGGTAACTGTTGAAGAATGTTTATTTTAAAAATTGCATCTCCCAATTTATAGAACTCAAAATTCATAATGAAATAGGAAATATAAAGAGTAATACTATTATCTAGCATTCAAATTCTGCCACAACCGGTTTGGCTCAGTGGATAAAGCATTGGCCTGTGGACTCAAGGGTCCCAGGTTCGATTCTGGTCAAGGGCATGTGCCTTGGTTGTGGGCATATCCCCTGTAGGGGATGTGCAAGAGGCAGCTGATCGATGTTTCTCTCTCATCGATGTTTCTAGCTCTCTATCCCTCTCCCTTCCTCTCTGTAAAAAATCAATAAAATATATTTAATAAATAAATAAATAAATAAATAAATAAAATATTCTAAATCTAGCATGGTTATGGTTGCACAACTCAGCGAATATATTTAAAATTATTGAAGTGTGCATTTTAAATGGGTGAATTTGGGGGTATATGAGTTATATTTCAAAAAAGTTATGTTGAAAAATAAGGTCCTAACTCAATTCTCATATTTTATAATATCAGCTTCAAGACCAGCAAGGTTGTTAAGTAACCCTCTTTCTTATTTCTCTAAAATGAGAAATAAAAAATAATTTCATAAAGATCTTATTTTCAGAGATATTAAAATATAATCATGATCACATTGATAATGTGTAATAGTAAGAATAGTAGTCCTGAGCTTATAACACCTCTTATTTGTACTTACCAAAAAAATATATAAACTTTTTTTTTAAGCACAATATGTTTTTGGGATATCAGACAACAGAAAGGTACAACAACCATTCAACCAACAGAGAAGAAGAAAGAAGAAAGTATTGAAATTCCTAATGACATACCATCTACATTTTTGCATCTAGATCTTGCCTGGAAACCTCTCTCTAAGGTAAGTAATAGGATTTATTTCATATACTATGTAATTCGTGTACATGTACATGCATCTGTACACTCTAAAAGACAGGAGGGCTAAAAGTAGAGCAGCTCAAATAACACAGGACTTTATTAATTCATGTGTTCACTCATCCAGTAAATTCCTTGACTGAGTTATGATGATGCCTGACTACATCAAGCCAGAATCACAATTATTGTAAACTTGAAATTAATATTTGTTCATGTGTAAGCAAGCCACAACTTACAACTAATGTTCATAATTTTTTAATTGCATATCAGTTGCTTGAAGGTGGCTATGCTCCCATGTTAGCCCCAAACAGTTAATTTTACCTATATCACAGTCAAAATTCCGGATCTTTTGCCCATCAATAGTAGGAAAAGGTATTGTAATATCTATAACCAAATAAAAGTGAAAAGTAGCCCTAGCTGGTTTGGTTCAGTGGATAGAGCGTCAGCCTGTAGACTGAAAGGTCCTGGGTTCAATTCTGAGCAAGGGCATATGCCCAGGTTGTGGGCTCAATCCCCAATAGGGGGTGTGCAAGAGCCAGCCTATCAATGATTCTGAGCCAGCCTATCAATAAAAACATATAAAAACTGAAAAGTAATTGAACAAAAAATTATTGGTACTTATCTTGAATGCAGAGCTTCAAGAAAAGCAATGTTTGTCCAACTGGGTAGCTCAATGGTTGAGCATCAACCTATGAACCAGAAGCTTACCGTTTGATTCCTGGTCAGAGTACCTGCCTGAGTTGCAGGCTCAATCCCCAGGAGGAGGAATGCAGGAGGCAGCCATCAATGATTCTCTCTCATCATTGATGTTTCTCTCTCTCTCTCTCTCTCTCGCTTTCTCTTCTTCTCTAAAATCAATTTAAAAATATATATTAAAAAGTAAAAGAAAAGCCATTTTAATTTAATGCTCTGTCAGAATAGTTCATTTGGTTAGAGCATCATCCCAATATGCCAAGGTTTCAAGTTTGATCTCTGGTCAGGGCACATACAGGAATCAACCAATGAGTGCATCAATACGTGGAACAACAAATCTCTCTCTAAAAATCAATTTTTAAAAATGTATATAAAAGAAAAGTAATACTCTGGTTTCTCTTCAGATCACATAGATCTTTAGCTTAAAAAAAAGAAAAGCAATTTTAATTTAAGGAAGATATGGCTATGGTGGGTTGTGTCTGGAAAGTATGACTGGACTGCTTGTGTTGATGGCTTTCTTTCTTTGGAATGTCTAAGTCTAATTCCAAACTTAAAACTTTTTTTAAAAAAAATTTGATTTGTAAGTACTACTAGAATTACATTATTTTGTATTTGAAGACAGAGCATGAAGGGATGAGAATTTTCCTGAAGAAACTGGGATTAGAAATAGATTATTGGAAATGTTCTGGGCAAGGATTCACTAAGCTTTAAATCATTTAAAAAGAAACAAGCAAACAAAATCTTACCTGAGAATAATGGTACAGCATGTGAACAAACATTCTGATGAAGAAAAGTTGGCAGGGGGCCATGGGAATAATGTAAAGTGTGGCCATTTTCTATGATGGTGCAGGCCCAGGCTACTTCTGTAACTCAGGGGCATGCCCCCGAGGACTCAGCAGTGGTGTGTCTCCGGGCAGGAGAAAGGTCCCTGCACATCTTTCTGAAGCTTTTGTTTAACTGAAAGATTTAGGGAGTGTGTGTTAGGAAACAAAACAAACAAAACATTTTCAGAAATTACACAACACATAAGACTCTGGGATTTGGAAATGAGCCCCCCAGATACATTCCCTTGAGTAGCATGGTTTTAGAAACTATGTTTTAGGCACTTTCCATGGGAAAAGCCAGCTAGAAATCTGAGGGAGAAGGGAGAAAGACAGGGAGATAGAAAACAGCAATCTTGGGGCAGAAGGGCAAAGCAAGAATAATTTAAGGATATATGGAAATAATTTTTCTTGTATTTTCTTTCCAAAAGCTAAGACTGTCTAAAGGTGAAACAAGTTTAGACCACTGTCCAGTCAGGCTAAGCTTGGGTAAAGACCATTTCATTAACAAAACACAAGGTAAGTGCCTTTATTTAAAAAAGCATTGAAGCTCTTGTCAAGATGGCAATGTAGGGAAATGCAGCAATCACCACACCCCACATCAAAATTGCAACTAAAAAACAGAACAGCCATCATTCAGAGCCACCTAAAATCTAGCTGAAAGGAAGTCCTACAAATAGTGAAATTAACCCTTTGCACTCCGAACCATTCTGGACATTGGCTACCAGCTACTCCGAACCATTCTGGACATTGGCTACCAGCTACTCGACGCTACTTTGCGAAACGTGCGTTGAATTAACTCATTTCCCTGTAATCACTAATAAACTGCAATGTCCCCTGAGAGGGGACATCCGAGTGATATGCTAGAATTCCGATGTCCCCTGAGAGGGGACAGCGGAGTGCAAAGGGTTAAAGAAGAAGTACATAGAGACTGGTAGGAAAGGCGGAGCTGTGGGGCAGAAGCGCGGAACCAGCTGGTCCCATACACGTGTGGCGGTTTAAAATCTGAGGGATATCTTGGCTCTGGAGGTTTCCCTGAGGAGTGAGGGCTCCCAGCCCCACACCAGCCTAGGGTTCCAGTGCTGGTAAGAAAAGCCCCCACTGCTGAGACTGATCAGCAGACCCTGAGTGACAGATGAATGATTATTCTGACGTGCGTTTCTGTGAAAAAGAGAGCTAAGGGACTGCCTGGCTAGAGAAACCAAACAGCCTCGTTCATCTGCCTCTTCAGGCTTTTATTGTAACAGTAGTTTGGCTTAAAGTTTAACTTTTAGATATAATTAGCAGGGTAAGCATTCTTGGGAGGACACAGGTGTCTGCAGTGTCCTTTAGGCATAAAGATTAAGCATTAAATTTCAGCCAACACCCAAAGGCCTGCAGGTACACAGAATTGTTTGTAAAGATCAAGGAACAATTAGGGGTGGTCATCTTCAACCAACTCCCCTAGGGCATTCTGATAAATAGGGGTGGTTGCCTTCAGCCAACTCCCACAGAAAATTCTTTCAGAATTTCTTCCTTACAAACTTTGCAACCAGGTCCCGTGCTTCCCACACTCCACAACTTCTGGCTGTAAAAACTAGCAGGGATTGCAGCTGAGTGATAGGAGGCTGCTGGAGCCACAGGCAGCTCCTCTTAGAGGGCCCACAACATGGACTCACTCCCCCTGAACTCCAGGGCTGGGGCAGCAGCTTGAAAGGAACCTGAGACAATCAGGGAAAAACTAACTTGTCTGGAATCAGGGCAAGAGGTGGACGGGCAGCTTTCTCCCAGACAGAAGTGCTGGCAAAGGCCATTGTTCCTTTGATGAGCCCTCCCCACCACAGAGCCAACAGACAGTTGCCATATCTGAATCTTCATCAGCCTGGCTCACACTTTTCTCCCTGCCCTGGTGATTTCTTGAAACTCTGCCCCTCCGTACTTACAGGTTAAACCAAGCCATTTCCATTGGCTTTTCCATTCAACTGGTCTCTCTTGCCTCATGCTTCAGACATTCCTAAAATCTCTCAAACAAGCAGCAATTGGCCTGCTGATTTTGCACTCCTGGTAGGCTCCAGAGCCAATGCATTGGGTGGTCAGCTTTGAGCACATCAGACTACAACCCTACCAATGCCATGAGTGACACACTCAAGGGGTGAGCACCAAAGCCCCACTGAAGCAAGTCCTGCTCCATAGGGGTGTCTCCTGCATAGCAGCTCTTCCACTATAGTCACAGTTGATCCTCACAATTGATTTATCTGGGAGTCAATCCCTCCCAGTGATGCCAACATCAATCAAGGCTCAACCACAATATGATAGTTCACACAACCCACACAGAGGCACACCTGGTTCAGATGATTGAGGAAGCTGAGCCAATGGGCCCTATAGGATACCTACCATACAAGATCACTCTACTGAGTCTGGGAGACATAGCAGATCTACCTAATACATAGAAACAAACACAGAGAAGCAGCCAAAATGGGGAGACAAAGACACATGTCACAAATGAAAAAATCAGGAGAAATCCCCAGAAAAAGAAGTAAATGAAATAGAAGCAAGAAAACTACCAAATATAGTGATTAAAAAAAAAAATGGTCATAAGGATGATCAAGGAACTTACTGAGTACTTCAAGAAACTTAGTGAGGATCTCAACAACATAAACAAGGACCAGTCAGAAATGAAGAATACAGTAACTGAAATAAAGAATGATTTACATGGAACAAACAATAGAGTAGAAGATGCCAAAAATCAAATCAAGAATTTGGAATATAAGGAAGCAAAAGACACCCAATCAGAACAGCAGAAAGAAAAAGGAATACAAAAATATGAAGATAGTGTAAGGAGCCTCTGGAAAACCTCAAGTAGACCAACATTTGCATCATGAGGGTGCTGGAAGGAGAAGAGAAGGAACAAGAAATTGAAAAACCTATTTGAAAAAATGATAGAAAACTTCCTTTACCTGGTGAAAGAAATAGCCACACAAGTCCAGGAAGCACAGGAAGTCCCTAACAAGAGGAACCCAAAGAGGCCCACAGCAAGACACATCATAATTAAAATGCCATGGTTAAAGACAAAGAGAATCTTAAAAGCATCAAGAGAAAAGCTGTTAGTTATCTTCAAGGGAGCACCCATACAACTGTCAGCTGATTTCTCAACAGAAACTTTTCGGTCCAGAAGGGAGTGGCAAGAAATATTCAAAGTGGTGAAAAGCAAGGACCTTCCAGTATAACCAAGATCACTCTGCCCAGCAAAGTTATTATTTAGAAGTGCGAAAGTCAGATAAAGAGCATCATAGACACGAAAAAGCTAAAGGAGTTCATCACTACTAAATTAGTTCTACATGAAATGTTAAAGGGTCTTTTTGAAAAAGGAGAAGGAAGAAAAAGAGGAGGAGGAAGGGGAGGAGAATGGTGAGGAGGAAGAAAAAGAGGGAAAAATATGAACAATAAAATGGCAATAAATGCATATATATCAACAATTGAATCTAAAAATCAAAATAAATGAATAAGCAGAACAGAAACTGACTCAGATTCAGAGAACATTTTGACAGTGGCCAGAAAAGAGAGGGTGTGGGGGAATGGGTGAAAAAGGAAAAGGGATTTAGAAGTACAAATTAATCATAGCCTATGGACACAGAAAATAATCAGGTGAAGGTGTGGGGTTGGAGGGGAGATGGGTGAGGAAGAACAAAGGGGGAAAATTTGGGAACATCTGTAATATTCTCAACAATAAAACAACATTATAAAAAAATCATTTGATAGTTTGAGTGTTTGTCACTTCTATGTCTAAGGTTACTTGCTAGAATAATTTGTTAAAGGAGTACCAAAAGTCAAACCCTCCAATATGGAACTTTATAATGGCTATAATAGCTATAGCCAACACATTAAAACTGTCTTTACACACAAAAAGACTTGAAACAATTTACTTTAATTCAGTTTCACAAACATTTATTGAGTACATTCATGTATTTTTGAGAACTTAATACATTTTAAAAATTTAATGAAGCCCATGTAATGAATATGAATATGCTCAAAGAATAATTCTATAGAATGAAACATAACTCTAGCAAAATCATTTATGAAGTACTAAAAAACGAAATTACTATTCTTAATCTGAATATAATAAAAAATTTAATATTTCTACAGCATCATGATAAAACTGAGTAAAGAAATAATAATTTATTTTTAAATCTATTTCAACCCATACACCTTTGTTGAAATAACTGAAGGATGCACATGTAAGCTATCAAAACTTTATGACCCTAGCCAGTTTGGCTCAATGGATAGAGCATTGGCCTGCGAACTGAAAGGTCCCAGGTTCGATTCCAGTCAAGGGCACATTCCTGGGTTGTGGGCTTGATCCCCAGTGGGGGACTTATAGGAGGCAGCTGATCCATGATTCTCTCTTATCGTAGATGTTTCTATCTCTTTCTTCCTCTTCCTTCCTCTCTGAAATCAATATATATATAAAGTATGCTTGAATATTCCACCTTGAGGACAATGCATAAGGAAAATGTACAAGAGTCACCAGTTAACTATAATATTTTCAAAACATTTGCCTTTATCAAAAGAATTTTCTTTTATAAAATTAATTTTTTTATTTTTTATTTTTTTTTACTGATTTCAGAAAGGAAGGAAGAGGGAGAGTGAGGTAGAAACATTAATTATGAGAGAGAATCATTTATCTGAACGCCCCCTGTTGGGGATTGAGCCTATAACCAAAGCATTTGCCTTGACCAGGAATGGAACCATGACCTCCTGGTTCATGGTTCCACACTCAGCCACTGAGCCACACCAGCCGGGCATCCATTTATAAATTTTTAGTCTTCAGTTAAATGACAGGACATCTAAAAAACAAACAAATCCTATTATATCAATACATCTAATACCCAGCTGTGAATCACAAGGCTTCTCAAAGCCTCCTTATCTCAGCAGCAGTGCCTGGTACTCTGTTGCCATCTAGTGGCCATAGCCCACTCACGCTTTACCTGCCATTTAGGTCATAACAGGGGTTGTTGCCTTCAGCCAACTCCCACAGTCCTGGATTGTGAGAGGGATGTCCCAGATTAGAGAGGGTGCAGACTGGGCCCGCCACCCGGTGCACGAATTTCATTCACTGGGCCTCTAATTCATACATCCAGGATAATTAGAAAACAAATAATGTCATATATGCTGTGCTTATGACAAACAAGTGATATATTCCAGATGGATTTATTTTTTAGAAGTTAAAGAATTTTCACACTTAAAAAACTAATCTTGAATTGCTTTCAAATTTTCCATTTGATGCCAACTGAATAAAAATGACATGAGTTTCTCATTAGAAAATCTTATTGAGCACATCAAGGGTGATATCACCCAGGGGATATATTGTGTCCAATTTTTACTATAAATAATTTTGCAATGGTGGAAATACATAGAAGTGGTTTATATATATTTGCATATATTTATTATTATTATTATTTCAGAGAAGAAGGGAAAGATAGAAACATCAATGATGAGAGAGAATCACTGACTGGCTGCCTCCTGCATGCCCCCAACTGGGGATCGAGCCCGCAACCTGGGCATGTGCCCTTTACCAGAATCAAACCCGAACCCTTCAGTCTGCAGGCCGACACTCTATCCACTGAGCGAAACCGGCTAGGCGAAATGGTTTTCACATGTGCCATGAAACCTTTCAGAGCCCCTGCAAGGTAGGCAGATGGATTTCCCCATTACCACCCAGGTAATACTTCAAAGAGCAACGCAGCGTCCATCAATTTTACATACAGAGGGTCTTACATAAGCTTTGTTTTGTAAAAAGAAAAAAGCATTCCACTGCTAACTTAGAGGTCTAAAAATGCTGGGATTTTCACTCATCCCACCTTGGAAGATACGGGGCAGACGTGTATGGCAATGGACAGAAAATATAAACTAACTATATTTTTTAAAGATCATTCACTATAAATATGTGCTTCTTCTCTCCATATTCCTCTGAAAGACAAAGTGTTAGTTCAGAACATCGTCGTAAAGACTGATGAAATGAACCCGTACCAGAACCTGGAAAGTGGGCTGAACAACCTCCTCAGGCCGATAGAGGACTTCTGCACAAAGTTCTTTGTGGGAACAGAGGTGAGTTGGGATTATCTGTTTTTAAAATTAATACTTTTAATTACATTGAAATATATGATGATTACCCCTGTTGTACATGTTTGCTTTATGAAAGCTCACAATATTTATACCTTTTCTATTTTAAAATGCTTATTTGCATTTAAAATTGTTAACCTCCATTGTTAACCTCATAGATTCATATTTAAAGTGTTCCTGAATAAACATGGGGGGGGTAAATCTATAAAATTAAACATGACCAGTAATGTATTGATTAACCTGCAAATTTTATCTAACACCTATATATTATACCATATAGAAGAAACCATGCTACGTGTTAGAGATTTAATAAGAAAATATATTGTTTTGTTAGGCCAGCATCATCTATTAGGAAAGATAGAAAAAAAGCCTCAATTCAAATGATCAATAAGACCTGGATATAATAATGATAATAGCTGCCATGTTTTTGGTATCTACTATAATAAGTAAAGCAGGCTCACATTTTTTTTTTTTTGACATTTTCTATATAGCAAGGTCTGTCCCAGCTATTTTCCAAATTATATCTCATTTAATCTTAATAATCTTATAAGGGTGATATTATTCCCATTTTACAGATGAAGAAATGAAGCTCAGAACTTGATCTCATGATCACATAGAAGCAGAGATGTCTGTTCATTCATGACTCTATGCTGAAATAAAGGATTTTTCCCCCAAGCCATATCACTGTGGGAAGATGCCATCGCTCAGTCTTACCGAATGCAGTTTGCATTCACACTTTAGTTATAATGAGGGATTAGTCAGTTCCCCCAGCTCAGGAGAATGGACTGCCTGCCAGGCACTGTACTGGGCCCTGGATCAGAAATGAAGCCATAGCACAGTCCCTGTCCTCAGGGCGCTCGGTGCCCAGGTAAGGAGCAGACACACTGACAGCACGCCTACCCAAGTCCAGAGGCCAAAGGGCCCGGAAGGAAAGATTGGGAGAGGTGGCCGTGAGCTGGCTGGACACTGGAGGTTGAGAAGGCACTTGAAAGCTCAGGCTGAGAGTGCAAGGAACAGAAGTAACAGCCTGAACAATATTTTGGAGTTATGAGAGTCTGGGGCCTGTCTGGGGATCATGGAATGGTTTTGTGCAAGAAGGAAAGCTGTGCCTAGAATGCTAGGTTGGGGTCCTTTCTGCCATGATAGGTCATTTGAATTTAATTTGGTAAGCAATGGAGCTCTACTGAATAGGTATATGTTTTTTAACTTGGGCTTCACACCAAAGTTTTTAGGAAAATCTCTTTTAATTCTGAAAAATATATATATACAACAAAATTTACCATCTTAACCATCTTTAAATGTACAACTCAGTGGTAGTAGGTACATTTATACCCTTGACAACCATCAGCACCATTCATCTCAACAAATTTCTAATCATCTCAAACTGAAATGCCGTACCCATTAAAACCATAACTCACCATTTTGTCATGCCCACTCCCATGGCAACTACCATTCTACTTTCGGGCTTTATGAATTTGACTATTCTAGCTACCTTGTGTAAGTGGAATCTTATAATTTTTGTCCCTGTGAACACCAAAATTTTAAAGCCGGGCAATGACAGCTTTAGAAAGATAAGTGATGCAAGATCTTAAAACAGAAATCAAAGCAGCCCTGGCCTGTTAGCTCATTGGGTTAGAGCTGTGGTCGGCAAGCTGCGGCTCGCAAGCCACATGTGGCTCTTTGGCCCCTTGAGTGTGGGGAGAGTCTATTTTAAAGAAGTGGCGTTAGAAGAAGTTTACGTTTAAAAAAATTAGCTCTCAAAAGAAATTTCAATTGTTGTATTGTTGATATTTGACTCTGTTGACTAATGAGTTTGACGATCACTGGGTTAGAGCATCGTCCCAATATACCAAAGTTGCGGGTTTGATCCCCAGGCAGAACATAAATAAAATTCTCTCTCTCTCTCTCTCTCTCTCTCTCTCTCTCTCTCTCTCTCTCTCTCTCTCTCTCTTTCTCTCTTTCTCTCTCTCTCTCTCAAATCAGTAACTGAAATTTTTAAAAAGAGAGATTAAAGCATAACACCATTTGCTTAAGCTCTTCAGTGATGACTCAGTGAAACATGAATAAAATCTGAACACCTCACCCTGTAGCCTCTAAGATTCTGTATAATTTGCCTCCTTCCTATCTCTCCATCCCCATCTGCGCCAATCTCCTGCCCTCCAGCTACTCTGCTTTTTTCTTTCATTCTTCTTATACACTAGACTCCTGCCTACCTAACCCTTGGTTTGGAATTAACTTCATTCATCATTTAACAGATATTATTGAGCATTTACTATATGCCCAGCACTGTTCTTGGCCCAGGGGAGAGAGCAGTGAATAAAACAGACAGAATCCCCTGCCCTTGTGAGGCCACCAACATTCCAGGGTAATGGCCTCTTCCAATCCTTGGTGGGGCCAATCCTTCTGCTCTAGGACCTGGGCTGGCTGGTGCAGGGCTGAAGCAGGAAGGAGTGGTGCCCTGGAGGCAGAGAGATCAGACTGGGGGGGACCTCAGAGAGAACCAATCCAGAGACAAAGAGGGCTTGACCAAGGTGCCAAGAATATCAACTTGGAGGTTAAAGGAATGGAATTACCAGAACTCGGTAACTGGATGGAGAAAGACATAAAGGTTTCCAACTCTGGCTGCTGATGCAACTCTGGCTGCACTCGACACATGTATTGACTGAGTTCAAACTATTCTGCTTTGACTTGGTTTAATTTCAGTGCTCCATGTACCAGCTATGAGACCCAGGAGATATCCGTAACTCTCTTATGGGACTTTGGTGAGGGCTGGCATCACATACATAAAGCTCCTAGCATTTCTGGCAAACACTGGGTGCTCATTGAATGGTAACTATGAGGGGGTGTGCCACAGGCCATGGGCCAGACATGTACAGTCTGTCTGTGCATTTAGACTGTGTCCGTGAATGGAGGGAGCTCCTGTCCTCTGACTCTGCATTTCCAGCACCAAGCACAGGCTTCTGCTAAATGCATTAACATGGATGAATAAAGGACAGATGAGTAAATGCGTGGGCCCTGGCCCCAGTCAGCTTATCCTTTACTTTGCATAAATCAAGTGTTTTCCCATCTCCCCTCCCTCACCTACACATCCCATTCCATCTTCTCCTCCGAATCCTCTCAACGTCTATCTTTATACAACCTTCTCTGTGTTTTCCTCTTATTATCCCCATGTGGGGGGATAAGTAGGGGTGGGGGAGATAGAAATTAGCAAACTGCATTTGAGTAAGTCATTAAATTTCTCTGAGTCTCAGTTATTGCATCTATAAGACTAAATTTAGAGGGACTGAATTTTTTCCCTCTAAACTGCTCCCTCCTCTGCCATTCAATGGGTCTGTCTTTCCCATTTGTGTGGCTGTTTCTGCCTCTTCTTTATGCCTCCCCCTCTCCTGAAAAATGGTCATAGGTGGAACTGGAATATATATTACTTATTATGTCATTTGGATGGAACTTTGTCTCCTGTTCTCAACTTGAAATGGCAATAAGTACCATATTAAGAAATTTGTATTCCCTCTTTCTCTCCTATCCCACAAATGTTTGTACAGCACTGCTGTGCAGCATGCTGAGAATACATCACTAAGTTGGATGAGACCCCTCTCCTCCCAGAGCTTTCAGTCCATCAGGACAATTTTCTGTTGAAAACAAAGGCTTTGGAAATCCAGCCATTGAAACTTGTGTACATAGATTATCTCCATAGTGGCCTGTGTTCTCCACAGCACTGTGTGTAGATAAAAACTCATCAAACTCAGTGTGTGTGTGTGTGTGTGTGTGTGTGTGTGTGTGTGTTTTGTTGTTGTTTGAGATAAAATCAAGTAATAATTTTGAGCCTTTTCCCACCATTGTACCGAATTATCACTTGATTAAATTCACCTGTTGTTTTGTGTTTGTCAACAATCAGTCTTAGCACATGAATAAGAGAGGGGTTTGTCCCTTAAGTGGCCATTGTAACTCACCAGGATTCTGTAATATTTTTAGGAAGGTGAAGTGTTATACTCAGATTGGAAAATGGAAAGAGACCCTGAAACTGGCCGATTGATGAGTAAGTTTGGATGAGTGTTCCATTATTAACAAAGTACTGCGTAACCCAGCTTTGCTAAAGGGAGGGAGGGCCCCTGAGGTTCTGACTCTACAGGGGTTACTCAGAGTGAGGGCCTCAGACCAGACAGGGCCTCACCTGAGAGCTTGTTGGAAACATGGAATCCTGGATCCTGCCCCAGGCCTACTGAATCTGAATGTGGATTTTAATAAAATTAGCCAGGTGATTTGTTTTCACACCAAAACTTGAGAGCACAATTTTAAAAATAACAACACTGTTTCAATAATTCAACAACCTGGTAGTTCATCTATGTGAAAAATTGAGTCACTGTGAAATTATAAGCTAAATATATGATGCTGTTGAAGACCTCGGGAACACATGGGAGAAGTACTCCTTTGGGGTTGGGGATTTGGGGCAGCTGAGCAGAGAGAGGTACGAGGGTTACACCAGGTGTGAGCAGGAATCAGTCAAGATTCAGGCTCCTCAACAAGCAAAGCTCCCCATCAAAGCTCAGAGCCTTAGGGTTGCCTACAATGACAACTACTTTACTTTAAAGCTTTGGGCTATTCAAGGCATAAAAATATATTTGAACCACATTTATACGCGTGGAACAACCGTCAGCACAGGAAGAGGCAGCTCCCCGAACTGCTGGAACATCGCCCAGCAGGGAGGCGGAGCAGCTGGGGGAGGTTTGCCCAAGGGAAGCTGGTCATCCCGTGAGTGTTTGGACAAATGGGCACATGCGTGGGCCCTGGCCCCAGTCAGCTTATCCTGAGAGGGTTGGAGGTCAGAGCCACAGCCGAGGGAACAACACCTGGGACTCCATCTTCACTCCTTCCACTTCTATGGTTAGAGTTGGGTTCCCAGACCGGCAGCTGCCGCAGACTTGCGAAGGCCTGCTTTATCAGCATTGCCTCCAGGTAACCTATTTCAATCTGGAAACAAAAGCATCCCTGCTTTTCTAATGTAGTGTCCCCTGATCAGAAACCCAAATGTGTGTTATTGATAGGAGTGGGGCATTGAGAGAGGATTTGTGACCCAAGGGAGGGTCAAGTGCAGGCATTTTTCCCCCCGATTCTGTGATTTGAAGTTGAATTAAAAATGATATATTTTATAGAATAATCAATGACAGTACATTTAAAAACCAAGAGCTTTATAACCAACTGCTTTTATGCTTATTCGTGTTTCCACTTATTCAATAATGTGTTAATGTTCACTGTGGCATACTGCACGCCAGGCACCGTGTGCCGTGGCAGCATCTCCACCGCACCCCTGGGACACAAGCTTGGTGCCGTGACGTGGTAACAGTCGGTGGACACTGGTTCCTCCTGGTCTCAGAGATTTCCCGGAGGCCTCACCTCCCGCTTCCTAAACTGCTTTTGAGGAGGCCCATAACAAACAGGTTTCATTGTGTGTTTTTTAAAATATTTTTTATTTACTTTTTTCTAAGAGAGAGAGAGGAAGGAGGAGAGGAAGAGAGAAAAACATCCATGTGAAAGAAAAACACCGATCAGCTGCCTCTTGCACACCCCCTACTGGGGCCAGAGGCCGAACCCCAGGCATGTGCCCTGACCCAGAATCAACCAGCAACCTTTTGGTGCATGGGATGGTGCCCAACCCACTGAGCCACATTGGCCAGAGCTGGTTTAAATTTTTTTATGCACTTTGTTCCATTTTTATAGAATAATCAATGACAGTACATTTAAAAACCAAGAGCTTTATGTTTTAACCTCCCTAATGTTTGTTCTTTCTTTCGCACTCATTTATTCATTCAATGAAAGTGCCAGGCACTGGTGATATAAAGATGAACAAGATGTTATCCTCCCCTAGAGGACTCCCATGATCTACTGGAAAGGTTAAACACACAAACACATGATGACAGGTTCTCTTGGGCTCTTCAGAAAAGGCCCCACTGAAGACAGGGGCAGGTGAGCAGGGTCTGGGAGGGTGCACTGCCGTTTTCCAAAAGGAGTCAGAGAGAGGCCAGGGGACAGTGAGGAAACAGGGACAGCTCCTGGCCAAACCATGGCCATGGAAAGGGCAACTGCAGCCAAAGAGGTGCCAGGAGGGACAGTTAGGCCAAGAGACTCGAGTCCTCTCCCAAGAGCTCTGGGCTTTATCCTAGAGCCCCTGAATAACAAGAAAATCACTCTGGCGGGAGAACAGGGGCTGGATTATTTTATTGGTGAGACTTGCCATGGCCCTCCCCGGGGCTTGTGGGTGTGGGCAGCAAGGCGCGGAATACATCCAGCTCTGAGGACGGGCCTGGGGGTGAGGAAACCCCAGCAGTGGCACAGAGAATAGACCTGAGAGGCAGAAGGCCCCAGGGCCTCGGGCAGAGACCACAGGGAAGTCTTGATCTTTAACTCCAAACTCGCTCCTCCACCGGTCTTCCCAGTTTCCATAAATAGAAACTCCATGGAGCCAGTGCTTTACTAGAAACCTGGCTGTTATTCTCAGCGTGTCTTGTCTCTCATCCCTCCTATCCAAGCCGTCTCCAAGCCCTGTCAGTTCTAGCTTGCACATATGCCTTGATTATCTACTCTTCTCCATCGGACCTTCCTCTAAGTCAGCATCCGCTCTCACTGGAACTACCACCTAGCCTCTCATGTCCCCCTTTGCTGTTACCTCCTGCCAACCTGCTCTCCCCACAACAGACAATCTTCTGGAAATTTCAGTAAGATTGTCTGAAGCACTCACTAAAACATGTTACACTTAGAGTATAGCCTAAACACCTTTCCTGCAGGGCCCTGCATGGTCTGCAAACTCCTGGTCCCCGATTGTTTGACAGGTCTCACACTGGGATCACCAGACACCATCTTACTGCCCTCCACAAATTTTCAAAAGAGCTCGGCTGGTGTGGCTCAGTGGTTGAGCAATTACCTATGAACCAAAAGGTCACAGTTCAGTTCTGGGTCAGGGCACATGCCTGGGTTGAGGGCTCCATCCCCAGTAGGGGTTGGGGAGGAGGCAGCCAATCAATGATTCATTCTCATCATTGATATTTCTATCTCTCTCTCTCTCCCTCTCCCTTCCTCTCTGAAATAAATAAAAATGTATATTTTAAAAAATAAAAATAAAATATAGTACCTGGTAGATATAGGCAATGCACAAATATTGATTGACAAATTAAATGAATTAATGAATGAATAAATGAGTAAGAACATGAAGCATTCCCCTGAAAAGTGGCCTTGATGAGAAATTCATGGACATTTTATAAAAAGAGCAGGAGCTATTTCTTGATTCATTCACCCCAACTGACCTCTGGTTATTTACTCTTGGATCTCATGAATCAAGACCTGTTTGCCCAGTGGAAGTCACTTCATTCTTTATTGCAGAAATGTGTACAGTGTTATTAAAGATGGAATGGCCTTTTCCACCCCAACAGCAAAGAAGCCCGTGAGCCTCAACACCGTCCACGACGGTGCCATCCACACAGTTCAGAGGTCACCCTTTTACAACGACATTATCCTCACCGTCGGGGGGTGGAACGTGGCCATCTGGAAGGAAGGTGTCATGGTAAGTTGCTTGCAACATGGAGAAACAGGTGTGTGATCCTTTGTTGTTGAGGAAAACAATAGGGACAACAGACTGTTCTGACATAACAGTGCCTTTGGGACACATTTTAGAGAAATGAAACAGATGGCCTGACTCCATCCTGTCGGCAGAACTGCTATAAGCCTTTTGAAAGCCCAACAACTTGCTTTTCTTTCCTGAGGGAAGGAAACATTTACAAGTCACTTGTTCTCGGAAAGCTAATAGTCTTTTCTTTTTCTTTTATATATATATATATATATATATATATATATACACACACATATATATATTATATGTGTATGCTGTACATGTATATATGTCTATATATATGTATACATGTATATATATAGATATCTATGTGTGTGTGTGTGTGTATATTCACACACTGGTATATATATTGATTTGCATTTTTCCTTCCCTTAAAATATGAGAATGAACCCTGGTCAGTGGAGCTCAGTTGGTTGGGTGACATCCTGTGCACCAGGGATTGTCAGTTCAATTCCCCATCAGAGCACATGCCCAGGTTGCAGGCTTGATCTCTGGTAGGGTGTATGCAGCTGATCAATGTTTCTCTCCCTCTCCCTCTAACAAATCAATAAAAATTAATATTTTTAAAGATATAATTTTTTAAATGCTTTATTGTTTAAAATAGTATATGTTTTATATGTTTAAAATAGTATATGTTTTAAAATTGTATAAAATAGTATACGTCTCCTTTTTCCCCCATTGACCTCTCCCAGCCATCTCCCACCCCCAGCACATGCCCTCACCCCCCCTAGTGTCTGTGTCCATTGGTTATGCTCATATGCATGCATACAAGTTCTTTGGTTGATCTCTTAAGCCCCACCCCACTCCCTTCCTTCCCTCTGAAGTTTGACTGTCTGTTCAATGCTTCTCTGTCTCTGGATCTCTTTTTGTTCATTAGTTTATGTTGTTCATTATATTCCACAAATGAGTAAGATCTTGGGATATTTATCTTTCTCCAAATGGCTTATTTCACTTAGCATAATGCTTTCCATATCCATCCATGTTGTTGTGAATGGTAAGAGTTCTTTCTTTTTCACAGCATCGTAGTATTCCATTGTATAAATGTACCACCGTATCCACTCATCTGCTGATGGGCACATAGGCTGTTTTCAAATCTTAGCTATTATAAATTGTGCTGCTATGAACATAGGGGTGCATATGTCCTTTCTGATTGGTGTTTCTGATTTCTTGGAATATATTTCTAGAAGTGGGATTACTGGGTCAAATAGAAGTTCCATTTTTTTAGTTTTTTGAGGAAACTACATACTGTTTTTCACAGTGACTATACCAGTCTGCATTCCTACCAGCAGTGCACAAGGGTTCCTTTTCTCCACATCCTCCCCAGCAGTTGTCGTGTGTTGATTTGTTGATGATAGCCATTCTGACAGGTGTGAGATGGTACCTCATTGTCATTTTGATTTGCATCTTTTGGATGATTAGTGACTTTGAGCATGTTTTCATATGTATTTTGGTCTTCTGTAAGTCCACTTTCAAAAACTGTCTATTTAAGTCCATTGCCCAATTTTGATTGGATTATTTATCTTCCTTTTGTTAAGATGTCTGAGTTTCCTATAAGTTTTGGAGATTAGGCCCTTATCGGAGATAACATTGGAAAATACATTCTCCCGTGCAGTGGGTTTTCTTGTTGTTTTGTTGATAGTTTATTTTGCTGTGCAGAAGCTTTTTATTTTTATGTAGTCCCATTTGTTTATTTTCTCCTCAGCCCTAGGAGCTGTATCAGTAAAGATATTGCTATGACATATGTCTGATATTTTGCTGCCTATGGATTTGTCTAAGACAGTGGTAGGCAAACTAGTGGCAAACCTCAGCTTACGAGTCCCATGTGGCTCGGGAGCCGCAATCTGCCGACCACTGGTCTAAGAATTTTATGGTTTTCCACCTTACGTTTAAGTCCTTTTATCCATTTTGAGATTATTTTTGTGTATGGTGTAAATTGGTGGTCCAGTTTCATTTTTTTTTTTTTTTTGCATGTATCTGTCCAATTTTCTCAACACCATTTATTGAAGAGTGTATGCCTTTCCCTCCTTTGTCAAATATTAATTGAGCATAATGGCATGGGTTGATTTCTGGGTTCTCTGTTCTGTTCCATTGGTCTGTATGTAGGTTCTTGTGCCTGTACCAGCTCAGTTTTGAGAACAATGGCTTTGTTATACAGCTTGATACCTGGTATTGTGGTCCCTCGAATTTTGTTCTTCTTTCTCAGGATTGCTGCAGCTATTTGGTTTTGTTAGTTTGTTTTTGTTTTTTATTCTTATGAATTTTTGGAGAGTTTGTTCTAGGTCTGTGAAATATGTCCTTTTAATGGGGATTGAATTAAATCTATAGATTCCTTTGGGTGAGTATGGACATTTAATTATGTTAATTCTACCAATCCATGGACACGCTATATTCTTCCATTTTATGTTAATTCTACCAATCTATGAACACGCTATATTCTTCCATTTGTTTTTCAATGTCCTATAGTTTTCTGAGTACATGTCTTTTACCACCTTACTTAAGGTAAGTTTTTTTATTTATTGAATAAATCTTTATTGTTCAGATTATTACAGTTGTTCCTCTTTTGCCCCCATAGTTCCCCTCCACCTGGTTCTCACCCCACCCCATTCCCTTACCCTGTCCTCATTCACAGGTGTAAAATTTTTGTCCAGTCTCTTCCTGCTAGTCCCACACTCCCTTCCTCCCTAAGAATTGTCAGCCTACTCCCTTTCTATGTCCCTGATTCTATTATATTGACCGGGTTATTCTATTTATTCACTTGATTTTTAGATTCACTTATTGACAGATATGTATTTGTTGTCACTTTGTTGTTCATAATTTTTATCTTTACCTTTTTCTTCTTTTTCTCTTTTTGAAGAACATCTTTTAGTATTTCATATAATACTGGTTTGGTAGTGATGAACTCCTTTAGCTTTTTCTGATCTGTGAAGCTGTTTATCTGACCTTCAATTCTAAATGATAGCTTTGCTGGGTAGAGTAGTCTTGGTTGTAGATTCTTGCTATTTATCACTTTGAATATTTCTTGCCACTCCCTTCTGGCCTGCATAGTTTCTGTTGAGAAATTAGCTGACACTCATATTGGTACTCCCTTGTAGGTAATTAACTGTTTTTCTCTTGCTGCTTGTAAGATTTTCTCTTTGTCTTTTGCCCTGGGCATTTCAATTATGATGTGTCTTAGTGTAGCCCTCTTTGGATTCCTCTTGTTTGGGGTTCTGTGTGCTTCCTGGACTTGTAAGTCTATTTCTTTCACTAAGTGTGGGAAGTTTTCTGTCACTATTTCTTCAAATAGATTTTCTTTCTTTTTTTTTTTTTTAATAAGTTTTTATTGTTCATATTATTACAAATGTTCCTTTCCCCCCCACCACCATTGCTCTCCTCCACCAGGTTCCCACCCCACCCTCTGCCCTTTCCCCAACCCCCATTGTCCTCATCCATAGGTGCACAGTTTATGTTCAGTCTCTTCCCACGCCCCCCTCTCCCCTTTTCCCCAAGAATCGTCAGTTCACTCCCCTTCCATACCTCTGATTCTATTATATTCAACAGTTACTATTGTTCATCAGATTTTTTTTTTTTAATTTCCTTGGTTTTTAGATTCACTTGTTGATAGTTACGTATTTGTTGTTCATAATTTTTATCTTTGTTTACTTTCTCTTCTGAAAGAACCCCCTTCAGCAATTCATATAATTCTGGTTTGGTGTTGATGAACTCCTTTAGCTTTTTTTTATTAGTGAAGCTCTTTATCTGACCTTCGATTCTGAGTGACAGCTTTGCTGGATAGATTATCTTTGGCTGTAGGTTCTTACTATTCATCACCTTGAATATTTCTTGCCATTCCCTTCTGGCCTGCATGGTTTCTGTTGAGAAGTCAGCTGACAATCATATAGGTGCGCCTTTATAGGTAACTACCTTCTTTGCTCTTGCTGCTTTTAATATTCTCTCTTTGTCTTTTGCTCTTGGAATTTTACTTATGATGTGTCTTGGTGTGGTCCTCTTTGGATTTCTTTTGTTTGGAGTTCTGTGTGCTTCCTGGACTTGTAAGTCTAATTCTTTCACCAGGTGGGGGAAGTTTTCTGTCACTATTTCTTTCAGTATGTTTTCGATATCTTGCTCTCTCTCATCTTCTGGGACCTCCATAATTCTGATGTTGGTTCGCTTGAAGTTGTCCCAGAGGTTTCTTACATTATCTTCAATTTTCTGGATTCTCTTGCCTTCTAGCTTCTGTGGAGGAGTGTCTTCTGGCTCTTTATGTTCCAAATCTTTGACTTGATTCTTGCGATCTTCCCTTCTGTTTTTAGGACTCTGTAAAATATTTTTTATTTCAGACAATGTATTCTTTATTTCTTGTTGATCCCTTATCATTTCTTGTTGACTCCTTATTAATTCTAGTTGATCTCTTTTCATATCCTCATAGGTCTTATCCATCTTTTCTAGGAAATTCTTGAAAAACCTTATAAGCGTAGATTTGAACTCTATATCCAGTCGCTTTTTGTCCTCCATTTCTTTCGTTTGTGATCTATTTTGTTGTCACATTTCCCAGTTACAGATGGGACAGGGTTTCAGGGTGGAGCCTGCAGCTTTGACTTCCGTCAGCCCCGCCCTATGCAGGTCCTTCAGTGCTCGCTGTCGGCGCCTCTGAGAGAAAGGTGCCCTTGATTTTCGCCTGCTGCCAAACAGTCTATGCTCTCCCCCAATGAGCCCGGTATTGGGGTTCAGTTCAGTTGGAAGTGGAGTTGGAGGTGGCGTTCAGAGCAGTCTGGAGCCCCAGTCTCCTTCCCGTCAGGGCAATCCCGCGGCACAGCCGACCGTCCCTTCTCTGCGCGCAGTGTGCGCGCTGCAGGGACCTCCTTTTGCCGCTTCCCCGGGGTTCCGCCTTATAGCCCAGCTCCCTCTGTGTGAGCCTGGGTCCCCGGGTCTGGCCTAGAACTGGGGTTCAGAGCAGTCGGGGGCCCAGCACAGTCGGAGTTTTATCTCCTTTCCACTAGGGAATGCCAGCCAGGCACTCGGCCTCCCCCTCCTCTCTGGCTTTGTCCTCTCCGCGCGCCGTGTCTCCGTACCTTGGGCTTTTCCAGCTCCTCCGTGCCTCCTTCTGGTTTTCTCCTTGCTTCTCGCGGTAGAATTTCCAATCAGTCAACCTTCCTGTAGTTCTGGGCAATGTCCGTTTTATATTTTAGTTGTATTTTATTGAAATTGTTGTGTGCGGCTGCGGCTAGGTGTTCACCTGGGCGCAGCAATCTTGGATCCTTCAAATAGATTTTCAATATCTTGTGCTCTCTCTTCTTCTGGCACCCCCATAATTTGGATGTTGGTATGCTTGAAGCTGTCCCAGAGGTTCCTTGCACTATCTTCATATTTTTTTTATTCATTTTCCTTTTTGCTTTTCCGGTTGGGTATATTTTGCTTCTTTGTATTCCAAATCTTTGACTTGATTTTTGTGATCCTCTAGTCTGCTTTTGGATCTCTGTATATTATTTTTTATTTCAGTCAGTTGTATGCTTAATTTTCATATCTTTGAGGGTCTCACTAAATTTCTAGAAGGTTTCTGGAAGATTTTTTTAAATATATTTTATTGATTTTTCACAGAGAGGAAGAGAGAGGGATAGAGAGTTAGAAACATCGATGAGAGAGAATCATCGATCAGCTGCCTCTTGCACACCCCCTACTGGGAATGTGCCCGCAACCAAGGTACATGCCCTTGACCGGAATCAAACCCGGGACCTTTCAGTCTGCAGTCCGACGCTCTATCCATTGAGCCAAACCAGTCCCAGCAGTTTCTAGAAGATTTTTGAGTAACCTTATAACCATGGTTTTGAACTCTATATCCAATAGTTTGCTTTCCTCCATTTCTTTCATTTGTGACATGTTTCTTTGTCTCCTCATTTTAGCTGCTTCCCTCTGCTGATAAAGTGACCTTGTATGGTAGGTGTCCTATAGGGCCCAGTGTCTCAGCCTCCCCAGTTACCTGAGGTGGATGCTCTTGGTGCGCCCCTTTGTGGGCTGTGTGCACAGACTTATTGTAGTTAAGTTTTGATTATTGTTGAGGATACCAACAGGCCACTTGGCTGTGAGGACCAGCTTTGTCTACAATGGAAGAACTGCTGTGCTGGAGATACCCTTATGGATTAGGACTTGCTTCAGTGGGGCTTTGGTGCTCACTGAGTCTGCCCCTTGAATGTGCCACTTAGGGATGTGAAGAGTTGTAATCTGGTATAGTCTGACACTGACTGCTGGGTACACTAGCTCTTGGATCTCCAAGGAGGTGCAAAGTCAGCCACTGCCTGAGGCCACCCAGCAGGAGCTACAGAGAGATATGCAGATTCCTTCTCTTTGTATGTATGGGGTTTGGAAGAGCCTATAGGAGGCCCAGCTGTGAAGCAATGCAGGCTACTGCTGCAGAGCCTTAGGCCTTCTTTTGGAAGCTCTGGGACTCTCTGACCCAGCTGCAGTTTGACAGGTTTTAGGTGAAAGGACAGGCCATCTATATGCAAAAGCCGCTGCATACAGCTTGGGTGGGGTTGTAAATTGAATGGGCCCGGGTTTCAGGGAATCACTAGGGCAAAGCAAACAGCAATGGCTGCCAATCATTCCTGTCCTTGAGAGATCCCTGGGTCTCCATGTCCCGGGCACCATGCAGGAACAATGATTGCTGTGAGCACCTCCATACCTTCTCACTTCTATACCTCCACACCTCCTACCAGACTCAATGTACTTTTTTCTTTCCTTCTAGTTGTAGAACTTCCATTGAACCAGCTTTCCATTGGTTCTGGATGATATTTGTTTTGTCTTTTAGTTGGAGTTTTAATGTGGTTGTGAGAGGTAGTAAGTACAAGTGTTTATCTTTCCCACCATCTTGGTTGTCTGCCTTATTTAAGTCTATTCCTATGTGTCTTAATTTTTTTTTTTTTTTTTGGTGCAATGGTAAATGGGATTGTTTTGTTTTTTTTGTTTTTTGTTTTTGTAAGTTCATTATTAATGTATAAAAAGACCATAGATTTCTGGGTGTAAATTTTATATCCTGCTACATTACTTAATTCATTTATTAAATCTAATAGGTTTTTTTGATGGAGTCTTTCTGGTTTTCTATGTACAATATGTCATCTGCGAATAATGACAGTTTTACTTCTTTTCCAATTTGACTGCCTTTTATTTCTTCTTATTTGATAACTATAGCTAGCACTTCCAGTACCATATGGAATAGGAATGGTCAGAGTGGGCATCCTTGTCTTGTTCCTGTTCTTAGGGGAAATGGTTTTAGTTTTTGTCCATTGAGTATGATGTTGGCTGTAGGTTTGTACAATAATATATGGCTTTTATTATGTTGAGGTATGATCCTTCTATTCCCACTTTGCTGAGAGTTTTTATCAAGAAAGAATGTTGGATTTTGTCAAATTCCTTTTCTGCATCAATTAATATGATTATGTGATTTTTATCTGGCCATTTGTATGAAATATCACGTTTATCGATTTGTGGATATTATACCATCCTTGCATCCCCAGAATAAATTCCACTTGGTCATGGTGTATGATCTTTCTAATGTAATGCTGGATCTGATTTTGCTAGGATTTTTTGAAGATTTTAGCATCTATGTTCATCAGGAATATTGATCTGTAATTCTCTTTCTTTGTAGCGTCTTTATCTGGTTTTGGGATTAGGATAATGGTAGCTTCATAAAAAGAGCTTGGAAGTGTTCCTTCCTCTTGAATTGTTTGGAATAGTCTGAGGAGGATAGGTTTTAGTTTTTATTGGAATGTTCAGTAAAATTCCCCTGTGAAGCCTTTTGTTTGCTGGAAGTTTTTGATGATTGCTTCAATTTCCTCCAAAGTTATTGGCCTATTCAGATTTTTTTTCTTCCTGATTGTGTTTTGGAAGGTCGTATCTTTTTAGGAATATTTCCAATTATTCTAGGTTGACCAGTTCATTGGAATACAGGTGTTCATAGTATTATATATATATATATATATATATATATATATATATATATATATATATATATATATATATATAATCCTTTATATTTCTGTGGGGTCTGTTATTATTTTGTCTCTTTTACTTCTGATTTTGTTTATTTGGGTCCTTTTTCTTTGCTTCTCGGTGAGCCTGGATAGAGGTTCATCAATCTTATTTATCTTTTCAAAGAACCAGCTCTTGGCTTTTTTGTTCTTTTGTTGTTGTTGTTATTGTGTGTTTTTTGTTTTGTTTTGGTTTTGGTTTTTGGTGGTTTTTTTTGTTTGTTTGTTTTGTTTTGTTTTGTCTCCAATTCTGTAATCTTTTCTTCTGCACCAGAAATATGTCAGGAATTTCAGAAAGTGAAAGTAAAAAAGCTAAAGAGTCTGTCACCAGGAAGACCAGAGGTGTGTAGGGTCAAAGTAAAACAATGATAAGAATATTTAGTGGTTGGGATTAGGAGAAGATTAGGAGAGGGCCTGAACCCAGACTGATAGAAGCTAAGCTGTCAAAAAACTAGAAAGGTTGAGAAAGACCAGTGAAATAAGAGTGTGGAGAAATCATTATGATATGTCCATTTGGTGATCAATTTAAAATTATTAAAATCTGTAATATATATATTTCACAGCTGTAATGAATATATTCTTTGAATAAATAATATGTGTAATATATTTACATACTGTATATATATAAAACTTTAAAAATATTTTTTCCTTAACCCAACAAGTTCACTTCTAGGACTGCAACACAAATCTCAAAAAAAATTTCCTTGAATATATGTACAAGTTTTTCTTTTTTCTTTTCTTTTTTATTTTTTTAACATATTTTATTGATTTTTCACATAGAGGAAAGGAAAGTGATAGAGAGTTAGAAACATCAATGAGAGAGATACATCGACCAGCTGCCTCCTGCACACCCCCAATCGAGGATGTGCCCGCAACCAATGTACATGCCCTTGACCGGAATCGAACCTGAGACCCCTCAGTCCACAGACCGATGCTCTATCCACTGAGCCAAACCAGTTTCAGCTGTATAAGGTTTTCATTGAAAAGATTGGAAATACACAGTGCCCATACACAGAACAACTTTACTTTATACCAATGTACTCTATATGTTGTTGTTGTTGTTGTTGTTGTTGTTGTTGTTGTTGTTGTTCTTCTTCTTCTTCTTCTTCTTCTTCTTCTTCTTCTTCTTCTTCTTCTGCTTCTTCTTCTTCTTTTCAGTGAACAATGTTAGTTTTATAATTGAAAAAAAGAAAAAATAAATTCAGGCAAGATTATCCACAGATTATGCAGGGGTAGGAACCTGGTTATCCACAGAAACGGAAGGACCTGAGCCAAGGACAGGTCTGGAGTGGCACCTCTAAGGAGTCCAAGCATCTGAGACATCCTTCTGCCCCCACAGGAAAGGCTCCTATGCATGTGTTGGAGGCATGAGGCAGTTCCTCTGCAGGTGTAAATAGATAAATGCTCTACTGGTTGCTAGGTGGAGCATGCCAGTGGGAAGAAAGCACATTCTGATCTTCAATCTCTACGAAAATCTCCCAGAGAAGGCAAATTGTCCCACGGTGGAGAAAAGACAAGACGATCGTAGGATGCTTTGCTGGTCTAAAATCTCTTCCCAATAGTACTTACAGGTCATTGCATGTAGCTCACAGCTAGAATTAACTATTTATTTAATTATTCATTTATTTATTTCAGCTACCAGAGTTGTTCCCATGGGAAGGAGGTATAAGCCAATTTCATGATCTTTACTTATCTGATGTACACCAATCTCCGGAGAAATAGCAGTGGACTTCCATAGCTATTGGATTATTAAAACCAACAACAGCTTGATAGGAAAGTTTGCTCTTTTTTTAAAAAGCAAACAAAGTAAAAAGAAAAGGGTGTTATAAAAACGTGCAGGGAAGAAAAGAACTGGCATCATATAAAAATCCTATAAGTAAAAGAAATAAAACTTCCTAATAGGCATAATTTGGCTGTTACGTGATCATAGCTATCTGAGTTGCGCTTAAAATCATTGTGAGCATCCCTTTGATGATAACACAAGCTTTTAATGTGTCTTTTTAAAAATTTTCTTCGAGACCGGGCCCCTCCTTCAGTCAAGCTGTGCTCCAAAAAGGTACACCTCCGGGCACTGGTCCCTGACGAGGCCCGGTGTCATCTATATCGGCCGAGAAGATGGATACATCGATATCTGGGACCTTCTGGAGAAAACCCACGAACCTACCCAGTCACAAAACATCTGCATAACGATGATCACCTGCATCAGACCCTGGGCCTTTTCTGGTATGTTCGTTCCCTGCAAACACGCTAAGCCATCTTGCCTTTTTGTGTAACTCAGGAGAACGTTGGCGTCATCTGGGAGGCCTCCAGGGTCCTTCCTCGGGTTTTTGTTTTCTTCCCTCCCTTCCCTTCCTTCTCCCTCCTGCTCCCTTTCCTCTCCATCATGCCCCTTCTCTCTTGCGCTATCCTGGATACCACCTGAGCTCCTCTCACTAATTTCCCCATCAACGGTTATTTTTGAGACACATGTAGTACGCTGTGCCGAGGGCAATTTTGAACCACACCACACAAAGCATCCTTCTCACCTTTAATAGTTTATTTCCTTTGTCCTGGTTTCTCTGTTGCAGCCAAGTGCTACTTTCTATATAAATCAAATATATTTAAAAGTTTTCCTTTGTTTCCAAAGTTGTTGAAGGCACAGAATGTCTTTCCATTCCTTTCTCTCTCAGAAACATTACCTTGAGAAATTCATCCTTCAGCATCTCTCGAGTGTCACAGTCCAGCTGCTGCTGAGGAATATGTCACCAAAGTATGTTTTCCTATCTTTGCTCCAAAACGTAATATATCTACAGGGAGTATAGGAGCTGGCAATGTGAACCGTTTTCTGAAAATGAGAAGAAAAATCAACAACACATGATGAGTTAGAAATTTAAAATGCTCAGACACATTTGTGTTTCAGGTCCATTTTAAATGCTCCAAGGAAACCATCTGGTGTGTATTCTGGCTCCTGGTTCTGACCGTGCCTTTTAAATTCATCTGCATGCCGGTTTCCTTCAGCCCTTACTGTGTCTTTGCGGATACTGCCTTCATGATTTTCCCCTGGAAATTGTTTTTTTTAATTATTATTATTAATATATTTCTTTATTGATTTTAGAGAGGAAGGGAGAGGGATAGAGAGATAGAAACATCAATGATGAGAGAGAATCATTGATCAGCTGCCTCCTGCACGCCCCCTACAGGGGATCGAGCAGCAACCCAGGCATGTGCCCTTGACCGGAATCGAACCTGGGACTCTTCAGTCCGCAGGCCGACGCTCTAGCCACTGAGCCAAACCGTCCAGGGCTCCCTGGAAATCTTTCTATGTGTTTTCCCTCCTTTCTTCTCGCGTCTGCCCAGTGGCTTCGCCACAGAGGGAGTCCATCTCAGCGAGGAGCCACACTCTTTACACAGAGGCCGAGAAAAGGAGATCCGGGCTGGGCCCCCAGGCGCGAATGTCTGATGAGGATGCCAAGGTCACTGTGACTCCCGCAGGTCCCTTTAGGACACCACAGAGCGAGCCGCGGTTCCTGTTTAAACGCTGAGACAGCCTTCTGTGGGCGACCCGTTTCTCCCCCCAACCCCCTGCTGGTTTTCCATCTTGCAGCTAAGCAGCAGTTCATAGCCGTCGCTGATTACTATGGGACGCTGCATATATTAGAGATTCCTTGGACACTGAGTCACCCTTCCACCAACGAGGTCAGTAACGTTGGGCTCTGAGGATTTCCGGGACTGAATATCACTGCGGCGTGTCTTACGAGTGTGTTCAGAAAGGACAGCACTTTCTCTCTAAAAGAGCAGTCAGAAACAAGGGGGTGCATTTCTGCTTCCCGAGTGAAATAGTTTGAAGCTAGAAAAAATAAACAAAAATGGAAGGAGAGGGAGGCCAAGTCAATGAAACCCAGACTCGGAGAAGAATCACGTAATCAGAAGAATCACATGATCAGAAGCTGTTTATTTCCAGGTTGTAACCGAAGCACAGGACCCTTATTCAAGATGCCCGTGCCGGAGGGTGCATGGGATGGACGTTTGCAAGCATCTTCCCATTGCCCACCACCCCGTCCCCTCCCCCCAAGTCCCCTCCCACAAGCTAGTGTCCTGCAAGTAGCGAGTCTGAAGCAGCAATATTCTGTCCACCCTCCCACCCCCATCCCTACCACCCGAGGCTGCAGGCGAAGTTAATAAGGAGGTTATGAAAAGATCAATAAGTAGAAACATATAAGCATACATACACAGAACGTTAGATATATAGACTGCAATCTGTTGCAAAGTCCCAGCAACATCAACCTCGTTAATGTCAGGCAAAGGCTTTTCCTCCCCTGGTCACCTGGCCTATTTTCCTGTTTCCATTCTTATGCCTGCATGCCAGACCTCCAAGGGGCCAGGAGCTCTACTCCCAGGCCCTGTAGGATCTTCATTGATACCCTCATCTGGGTTTTCCAAGTTCTGTGGATGATAGGAACATTCCCTTGTGTTAGAAGAGAAAAGGAAGGAAGAAGGGGAAAAAAGCAATCCTTGAATTTTCCTTCTACAAAATTATAAAAAATTTGTGCAGCTCTCCCCTTCCAACCTCACTCCCTTCCTGGAATACTGTCATTCGCAGGGTCCTAAAACTTAGCACAGTAGCTCCCAAGTTGAGCTAACTTCTCTGGTATTGGGCCTGTGGGCAGTGTCCCAAAGTAGGGAATATACACTGAGTGGCCAGATTATTATGATCTCACTCAGTGTATATCCTATATAATAAAAGGCTAATATGCAAATTGTCCTCTCGACCAGGAGTTTGACCAGCAGTCAGGTCAGCCAACCACTCATGTCCCCTCCCCCTGGCCAGGCTGGCTGAACACCACCGATGCAAAAATTCAAGCACCAGGCCTCTACTATATATATATATTGAATGGCCAGATTATTTTGCATTCAGAGTACTTAGTGTACCTGGTGAGTTATAGTAGCAGGAACTCTTCCAGGCCCTTGTAAAAAAAAAAAACAGGGGGCGGTGTCCATGGGGGCTTCCCTCTTGAATGACTGTTTCTAACAGGTATCAAGTATAAACTATTACTTTGAAAGAGAAGTCAAGCACCTGGAGTATGTGGCACAACGCAAGAAAATTCGTGAACAAGAAAGGAAGGAAATGGAGCTGGAGAGGGAGAAGAAAAAAGTTGTAAGTTAAATTTCAGAAAAGTTGATTCTCTCTAACCCCAGTGGAAATACGTGTGTTTGGCTTATTCCACAATTTGAAAAGGAAAATTATGCCTCTCACATTCTTCTCTCATTCTCATGAGAGTCAAGAGGGCATTTCTCCAATTTTCTAGCTTACCATGAGTAAGCAACTATTGTTGAACACCTCGTAAGAGTCTACCTAATGGAAGTTTCTGAAATGCTCTGTAACATCAGAGTCTTTTAGGTACAATGGTATCTAAATACCATCTACACATACAATGATTCACACCAGCCAGGCTAATGTCATTTTTTAAATTTCATAAGTAAGGCAGTGTTCCTCAACCTTTCTATTGTCGCGACCACAGGTTGAGAACCGCTAGCAGGGTTACCTAAGACCATCGGAAAACACAGATATTTACATTACGGTTCATAACAGTAGCAAAATTACAGTTATGAAGTAGAGACGAAAATAATTTTATGGTTGGGGGTCACCACAGCATGAGAAACTGTATTAAGGGGTCGCAGCAATAAAAAGGTTAACAACCACTGATCTAAGAGAAAAGAGGTCAGTGCCCCTTACTAAATAGTCAACTATTGAATGTTTTTAAAATTACTGTAGCACATCAGCTGAAAATCAGGAAGTTAACATGATCACTTATGGATAGATATTAATTAGTGTAATATAAGCAGAGGGCCTCATTTCAAAAATTGGTTAGTGGTGACAAGGTATAAAAGAATACCAGTTAACTAACTTCTCATTGTTTTCCCCAGCCAAAACAAAAATGCTCTTGATGTTTGTGTGTGTGAGTGTGTGTGTGTATGTGTGTGCGCGCATTCACAAAAATTGGTTGAAATTTTGTTGTGGGAGGTAAGCTGCCACCCTAGAAATTATCTCCAATTACTATGAGTGTTTAAAAACCATACCAAGAGCCCCTAATTATCCACATTAGTAGAATTGTGGATGATACAAAAATAATTTGCCTGTGAAATGCCTTTAAATCACCTGAATGTTATAATAATCTAAGTACCACACATTTGAGTTTCCAACACTTTTCCAACTCCTTGTTGTGACTTTATTTCCATTTGATATTGTGCCCTTTTTTAAGTAAAGCTACCACTTCTCAGATGCTCTCTGGACTGGACTGGACTGTGGCTAATTGAATGATTTTTAAAGGACTTTTCTGTTACATTTAGAAGGTGAAAAGGTCACCAAGGATAAACAACCAATGTTCATCAGAAATATCTACACTAATAAAAGAGAAACATGCAAATTGACCATCACTCTGCTACACCCACAAGCCACTCCCACCGGGCAATCAGGAACGAGTACGCAAATTAACCCAACCAAGGTGACAGCAGCCACAGAGCTGGAGCGAGCAGGAGGCTTGGGTTGCCCCAGGCGATGGAGGAAGCCAAGCTTCCTGCCTGCCCTGGCCAGCCCTGACCTCTGCTCAAGGCTATAAAGTTTCAATTATAAAAGATAAATAAATACCAGATACTTGCTCCCAGCTGGCCCTGGCTACCACTCAATGAGGCACTGGGAAAAAAAGAAAAAAAGAAATAAAGGAGGGGAGCTTGGATCACCAGGGGGTGATAAGGCCAGGATAGGATGGCAGTTATGGGTGATCAGGCTGGTAGGGGGCAGGGCCATTGGTGGTAATAAGACCAGCAGGGGGGCCAGTTGGGGGTGAGCAGTCCATCAGTGGGGGGTCAGTTGAAGGTGATCAGGACAGCAGGGGGTGCAGTTTGGAGTGAGCAGGCCAGCAGGAGCATAGTTGGGGGTAAGCAGGCCAGTGGGGAAGGGAGGTGGGGGCAAGCAGACCAGCGGGGGAGGGGACAGCGCAGTTGGGGTTGATCAGGCTTGTGGAGTGGCATTTGGGGGCGAGCAGGCTGGTGGTGTAGGGCAGTTGGGGGTGAGCAGGCTGGCAGATAGAGTGGTTAGGGCAGCAATCAGGCAGGCAGGCAGGCAGGTGAGCGGCTGGAGCCAGCAGTCCCAGACTGTGAAAGGGCTGTCCGACTGCCGGTTTAGGCCCAATCCCTGTAAACTGGCAGCAGGACATCCTTCAAAGGGTCCCAGATTGGAGAGGATGCAGGTCAGGCTTAGAAACAACTGCCTCCCCCACCCCTGCACAAATTTTGTGCACTGGGCCTCTAGTCTTTTCATAAGCAACAGCTGATAAAAGGGAAAATGGAAACAAAACTGTAACAACCTCAGAGGATTGCAGTGAGGATTAAATGAGTTAAAATGTTTACAGCACTTAGCCCGTAACTGGCACACAGAAAGTGCTAGCATGATTTCAGAGAGCAGAAGAACATCACATTTCTGTCCCGAGAGGCTGGTCTTTAGGAATCACACACACACACACACACACACACACACACACACACACACACACCGGTGCCAGGATCAGGCTGTGCACTGCAACCCCTGGGTCCGGAGGAAATCACACACCCACCTGCTTGTAAACATCGAGTCTGGATACAGTTCATGTCTTGGGGGAAAAAAAAAAAGTAGTTGTAGCTCAAGCAGCACATGAAGTGGGAAATATCCCAACTAGAATTTCAGCCGGAAACCCAAAGCTGGGGCGAGGAGCAGTTTCCATGTGATCCAGAAGCCATGCCATCTGCATGGGGCTTAGGAGGGAATCCTGCCAGCTCGTGCCAGTCACCCACACTCCAGACCATGTAAGGGAAGAAGCCTGAAAGAGGGCATGTTCTCTGGAGAGATGTGTCAGAGAGAGAGCTGCACAACCCCCCTCCCCCCCCCCCCCCCCCGCCTCCCACCTCGGCAACACTGGACTCGGTAAGAGATGGGCTGGCCAGGAGAGCAGGTGCCCCTGATGCCTGGCAGGAGGCTTGCTGAGCCAGAGAAACCCAAAGGCCAGGAATTGCCAAGCATCCAAAGCAGCCTATGCAGGGAGAGTTTGGGGAACCCATAGACTAGGGCCTAGACTCCTGAGGCTGGATGGGCTATGGGCAAGAGATTGAGTGAAACAGCTCTGAGGAGGGTGGAGAGAGGGCCAGGAGCAATGGACTTCTCCTGGAGGCAGACGGAGGGTGCTGAGTGGACCCTTGGAAAGACGCTGGTCTCGAAAGTGCCTAAGGACCTTCTAACCGGGATGAGGCAACATCTGCAGAGAGAGGCTGAAGGGGCAAGAGGTGCCCTCCCCTCTCCCTAGCCCCTGTCCTCCCACAAACCCCTCCAGAGCAGCCAGGCTGGCTCTTCAAAGGCAGCCCCTTCTCATTTGTGGTATTTTTAGCTGCCAGTGTCTTAGAAGGATAACTTGCTTTTCTCCTCCCTAGAAACTGCACCAGAGGGCGAAAGAGCAGGTAGAGGCCGAGTTGAAGATGGACTACGAGAGCTATTTGGAACTGGAGATGTCCGTCCTCCTCAGCCTGGGCCTCACTAAGGCCTCGGACAATCTGTCCTTCGTGGACCTCTTATAGGAGCCTTCCTGGGTGGTGGTGGTGGGAGGGGGGGTTGTCTGGGGCTTTCGGGAGAGAGACTGCCTTTGCTTCCTACTCATGACTCTTATGTAAGTGGACTGTCAAACTAAGCATTCAGCAGGATCACTTATTAATAGCAGGCTTTTATTTCATTGCTAGTAAAACTTTTCCATTATAACAATTAGTAAGATCTGTCTTGATCATTTTTAGTTTGAGTATGTACCGAAACTTTGTAACAAATATGAAAGTTATGGATAAGGGAACTTTGATTTTCCTAGAGAAATACACAGCTTCAGCGATCCCCTCACCCCCGATCCTCAATAGCCATTCAGAGCCCCAACCCCAGATAGAAGTGGAAATTAGACTTTGCTCCTAATTACCAGGTTGCTTTTGGTCACCTCCCCAAAAAGAGCTTCCCGTGGGCCCCTGCACAGATGAGAGGGCCACGTGCTGAACAAAATATTAGCGAGTCAAATCCAGAGACATAAGCAGAAAGAAAGGATGTCATGTGAAGATGGTGCTGACTTTATGCAGGAAATAGAAAGTTAATTTAACAGTAGAAATTAAATTGATGGTTGATTAGAGGAGAGAAAGTATGATACCAAAGAGATGCAGGAACACGTTTGATAAAATATGATATCCATTCCTGATAAAATAAACAAAACAAAAAAACACACAAAACAACAATAGATTCTTTAGCAACTACAGAAAGAAAGGAACGTCCTTAACCTGGTGCAGGGAATGTAAAAAAAATAAATAAATAAAAAAATGTGCTACAACATGCCTGGCTGGCATGGCTCAGAGGTTGAACATCGACCTATGAACCAGGAAGTCACCGTTCCATTCCCGGTCAGGGCACATGCCTGGGGTTTGGGCTCGATCCCCAGGATGGGTCATGCAGGAGGAAGCCACTCAATGAGTCTCTCTCATCATTGAGGTTTCTGGCTCTCTCTCCCTCTCCCTTCCACTCTGAAATCAGTAAAAATATATTTTAAAAATAAATAATAAATAAGTAAAATTTAAAAAGTCCTACAACAAACTTCTACCTCATGATGAAAAGTTGAAAGCTTGACTCCAATATGTGGAACAAGACACAGTACCCACCATCATGTCTTCTAGTCAATATCGTACGAGGTGTGTGTGTGTGTGTGGGGGGGGGGGGGTCAAGCAGTGTGGGCATGAAAAGAGAACAGCATGTGAAACTCAGTTGTGCAAGAGTTTGGTGGATCTCAAGATTCCATTTCAGAAAAGTGACTGATATGGACTGTGGGGCTGGGGGGAGACTAGCTGGAGATGAGACTGGAAAAGTCGGTTGGCGCCAGATTGTAAAGGCTCCTATAAACCAAGCTCAAGAAGCTGGGTTACAGCTTGCAGGTAATGAGGGATTCATAAAAGGTCTATGCAGGAAGGTGGCACAATCTGCATTATAGTCATGAAGATAAGGAACGGATTAGAATAGGGAGAGCCTTGTGAGAGCAGGAAATCCTATTCTGATGCAGCAGGGAAAGTTCAAGGTAAAAGATTACGATGGTCTGTAATGGAAGCTTAAGGAGAAAACAGAAATGAAAGGCTGATTTGGATCGGGAAGGATGATGCCAAGATTGTAGGTTAAAGAGCTAGACAGGAAAGGAACGCAAAGTTTTATTCACTAGAGAAGTCAGATGGATAGCAGCACTGAACCGCCCGTGTGCCTTCGGGCAGATGTATTTTCATGCTGCAGCAGATCCCACTTCTATCAAGTCTGGTTGGGAATGTTGACCTTGCAACATTGGTATCTGGGTAACGGAGCACACATGGCCTGCACACAAAGAAGGCCATGCCCAGCACCCGTTGGCATCATCCCAATGGGAAATGCCCAGGACTCATCCTTGCACTTAAGCATCTCTTTTCTTCTCCTTTTTAACCCACACTCTTTTCTTTTTTTAAATATATTTTATTGATTTTTTTTAAGAGAGGAAGGGAGAGGGAGAGAGAGTTAGAAAAGTCGATGAGAGAGAAACATCGACCAGCTGCCTCTTGCACACCCCCTACCGGGGATGTGCCCGCAACCAAGGTACATGCCCTTGACCGGAATCGAACCTGGGACCTTTCAGTCCGCAGACCGACGCTCTATCCACTGAGCCAAACCGGTTTCGGCTTAACCCACACTCTTGTCTTGGGTGAACCCATCCAGTCTCATAGCTTTATATCCCTGACCTGGACCTCTGCCATGAAATCAATTGCTGTATATCCATCTGACTACCTAATGTCGCCACTGGAATGTACAATAGGCATCTCAAATTCAAACATGTTCAAAACTGAGTGCCTGCATTTACCTCCAAACTCCAGTTTTCCTGAAGTCCTCGCAATCACCTTACTTCTAGTTTCTCGGGCAAAAACCTTGAAGCCATGCCTCATTTCTCCCTCTCTCCCTCAATCGACACCCAATCTGTGAGCAAATTTTCCTGACTCTAGCTTTAAAATATATACAGAACCTAGTCACTTCTCACTGCTCCCACCATGGACCCAGCCGCTGCCACCACTGGGTCCTCACAGTCACCCCCTAACTCTTCTCCCTGCGTCTACGTCACCCATGCCAGTGTCTCTTAGCAGCAGCCAGATGGTGACTCCAGATTCAAGTCAGAGACTGTGCTCCCCCACCTCGGCACCCCAGCGCACTCAGAGCAGGAGCCAAAGGCTTTCCTATGACCTGGAAGCCCTGGTGTGATCAGGCTCTCCGCCGACACCCCGGTTCCATCTCTCCTCCCTGCCCCTTGGTCACTCCGGCCTCCTCCTATTCACCCACACAGCAGGCATGTGCTTGTCCCAGGACATCTGTGCTTGCTGTTCTGCGTTTCCCCCAGCGACTTTGCCTACTTTGTTTTTATGAGCTCACTCAAAGAGGAAAAAAGGATATGTTGAGTGCCTACTATGTGCCAGGGTATACAGTTTTACACAGGATAGGGCTTTCGGGATGGTGACGTTTAACCGAAGACCTAGAGGGTGGGGGATTTTGCCCTGGAGTCTTCCAGGAGAAGCATGGCCCCTAACCCAGCACACACCTCCACACACACCCCGCCCCTCCCCCCCCCCCAAACACACACACCCCAGCCGACTCCTGCTGAGGTCTGCTGGACAGAACTGGGCTGTGTGGACACCCCTCGGTCTAAAGAAGCCGGGACTACAGAGAACAGGAGTGTCGTGGCTGTGTGACATAAGCCATCACCTGGCGCTGGCACATTGTTGTTGCGAACAAAAGCAAGGTTTTATTAGCATAGAAGGAGAGGGAAATGGAGAGTGAATAAAGGTCTGCCTGAGGGTTATCAAATGAAAAGAGTTTAGTATGGCGTCTGGCATATGGCAGGCAGCAAATGTGTTTACTGTCATTTTACCTAATTTGTGAACACAACATGATTATCATCTGGCTATGGAAGCGAATACATGGGGTTTGTCTTACTTATGATAGCAATTTGGATGGATTCCCTGTGATATTTGCCTTTTGTGTTTACAACCTCCGTTTCTCCAGGGCTCGCCAGCTCGCCAGCCTGTGGCCACCAGTGGGGTGGGTCACATAACATAGCCACAGCCCGAGCTTTAGGAGACCCGCCCCACCTGCGTACTGGGTGTCTCCGGCTTCTGCAAAGGGCCTCCAAGCGTGTCCCGTGGCCCCTGGGTTGAAGGTGGAGCCCAATATATGTTTTAAGCAAGCCAGCAGCCCCCAGCACTCAAGCTCTCCTCTCTCACTGTGCCTGGTGGCCTGTGACAGGAGGGAGGTGCTGGGCAAAGCCTCTGTGCCAGTCCAGGTCCTGCAGGAAGCAGGCGCCAACGTAGGCTTCCAAGTGGGAGAGAGAAGCAGCCCGGGAAAGCTTCAGCCCTGTCTGCGGGTCCAGTGGAAGGAGTGAGGGGAGGACAGAGGCCGGGACCACTCAGCAGGTTCACCTCCCTCGGACGCTGAGGCACTGGAATCAGGCAAACCCTGTGCGCCTCCCCCCCCCCCCCCCTCGAAGGTTTCCTGGAGGCTATTCAACGCCTCAAGCTGATGTCTTCTTCCCTTGCCCAGACTCTCCACTGGGCAGACAGGCCAGACCTGCTGAATTGCAGAAGAGAACACAGTTAGGTCTAAAGCTAGGAAGCTAACTGCCTGTGACTGAAGATGCAGGAATATTGAGGATGAGTGAAAATGGAATGAACTGGTGTGTCTCCTTCCACTCCCCTTAACTCCAACCTTTTCCCCTTTCCGAGTGCACCGTGGGGTCAATCCGGTGTTCTCTTTCTGCCTTTACATCTATTGGTCTGGCATGCAATGGACTGAAAAGAAAGGGAGCTTGGGATCCTAGAAGACCCGAGTCCAAATCCCAGCCTCATCGCCCCAGGCATGCTGCTTAGTTATACCTTTGTAAAATGGGGATAGTGATTAGACCTGCCACAAGGACAACGTGTGTATTACCTGGCATATAGTTGGTTCTTAATAAATGTAATTCCTCCTTTTCTTGCTTGGTCTCAGGTACACACACACACACACACACACACACACACACACACAAAGAGAGAGGAAATCATAATGTTTCCTGTCTGTCCAATGCAATAATCTTTGGATTTTAACATTGTTAATGGGGAAAAAAACATTGAAACCTGTAAGGAATTTTTGTGAGTTTGAGCCAAACTGTCCACGTATGCCAGGAAGCAGAACTTCAATGAACTGAGATAATGCTCCAGAGAATGGAGGGTTACCGTATTTTTCGGACCATAAGACGCACTTTTTTCCCCCCCGGAAGTGGGGGGGGAAAGTCCCTGCGTCTTATGGTCCAAATATAGCCTACACATATACTGTAAAAAAAAAGTTTTTTTTACTTGCCCGGCTCTGTGTGGTCTCTGTGTGCTTGCCCGGCTCTAAAATGGTTCTAAATGCTGCTGTTTACTTTACAGGGTTGATTACATGTGTTTATGACTGTGATGTTGGGTTTTAATGCACATAAAATATTTTAAGACACTATTTGTTTCAGAATTTTTTTTTCTTCATTTCCCTTCTCTAAAAACTGGTGCTTCTTATGGTCCGGTGCGTCTTATGGTCCGAAAAATACGATACATCTATATTTATACGTTGCAGTCAAAGGAAAAGGACATAGGTGGGTTACATGAAACTCACTGGTGATAGATTAGGGAGGTGGGACAGAGCAAAGCCGGGAAACCTCTGGGATAGGGTAAAAAGTGAAATGATGGACATGTGCTTCTTTTACAGAGATGGATACAGGATACTTTAACGCAATTAACAGTTGACAATTAACTTGATAACAATAACAATGAGGGAATGTCTTGAGGCCATTTGTTGTGCCCTGAGGGGTCTGGGTAAAAAGGAAGTTACAAGTTACCCAGACACCTCACAGATATGTTATCTTAGAGGCAGGAAGACAAATGGGCTCAGTAAAGATCTAAGTTGGTCTTTGTCAGGAAAAATATCAGCCTAGGACATGACTGCCCCCTATAACCTGTTTGTAATTAAATATTTAATTTTTAGACCATCTTTTGTGGTTATTTTAGGTCTCTGAGTTTACAAGACTCCATGCAGGCCTCCCCTGAGCTTGTCAGGTTAGCATGTGGCTCCTTTTGTGACAGCATTATTATTATTCTGAGTAATAATAGCAGTATCTCTCAAATAGGACTTCAGGAACTCTGCATGCCTAGTTTAATATTAGCCTTTGATCATTTTAGTATGAGACCAGTCATTTTGGACTTCGTATTTAAAATGTGAACAATAGCTTTCTTTTCTGCCTAACTTAAAAGGCTCATGGCTACTCAGAAAAGTAATCATTCTAATCATGCTTGATTTATTCAGATTAAGCTTAATTACCATTCAACTTCACAAATTGCTTTTTACCCACCAAGAAATGTTGTCGAATTCAGCCTATTTTCAGGTCCTCATAAGCACATCCCCTGTGTAAAGTCAGTTGACTCCAGGAGATGGTGGCCACTGTAAAAATTTAACATCTCAGTGGGCCCTCAACCCTGCAGCGTTGCTTGGGGCAGGTGGAGTCCCACCAGGTTGCTAGGTTGCCGTTGCCAGGTCACATGCCCTGTAATGGAGCAAGGACCCACAACGGAAATTAAATATGTCAGCGAAGGGCAAATGAAACCCTGTGTGATGAATTCATGCCTTCTGTGGCTGCTGAGCTGTTGGAGGGTTACAGGCTCATGTAAAACAGCTGCATATACAATCACAATAGAATCCCAAACACCAAAGAAACCAATCACGGAAGTTTATTGGGGGAAACAATGGTTTAAGAAAAAAATAAGTGTGATTGTTTCCACATGCTTTCTTGCTCACAAATAGGACATTAAAAATAGATGCAGTAGCCGTCGGCCTGCAGACTGAAGGGTCCTGGGTTCGATTCTGGTCAAGGGCATGTACCTTGGTTGCTGGCACATCCCCAGTAGGAGGTGTGCAGGAGGCAGATGATCGATGTTTCTAACTCTATCCCCTTTCCTTTCTCTCTGTAAAAAATCAATAAAATATATATTTTTAAAAATAAATGCAGTGAGTATGATAAATAATAGAGTTGTGCTTTCTTGCAATAATGCCAGTGCTCCAAACTTAAAAGCACAGAATATCAGTTTGCTCTGGGTTACCTTTTTTTTTTTTTTTTCTTAAAAAGAAGACAAAAAGATGTAAAATAGCCAAAGCCGGTTTGGCTCAGTGGTAGAGCGTCGGTCTGTGGACTGAAGGGTCCCAGGTTCGATTCCGGTCAAGGGCATGTACCTGGGTTGCGGGCACATCCCCAGTAGGGGGTGTGCAAGAGGCAGCTGATCGATGATTCTCTCTCATCAACGTTTCTAGCTCTCTATCTCTCTCCCTTCCTCTCTGTAAAAAATCAATAAAATACATTTTTTAAAAAAAGATGTAAAATAGAAGACTTCACATTCTTCCCTGTCAACTTTTTTTCAGCTTTTGTGAAGGATCATATTTTAAAAAAGAATCCCCCCACCCCAAAAAAACAAAAACAAAAACAAAAAAAACCTAAAAAGAAAACAATAAGTCAAAACTAAAATACGACCAGTGTCTGCTTTATTTCAGCCTTAATAAACAAACTAAGTTAACAATTGAAATTGATAACTATTATTCACTTTTAATGAAACTTCTAGACTGTATGGCTCTAAATATAACAAGTTTAAAAGAATAAAATTTCAATTTCCCAGAATTCTAACAACCAAAACTAGAACTTCATTATTTTCTGGTTCTGCAATCAACATTTGTTTTTGTTTTTGTTTTTGTTTTTGTTTTCTTTTTTAATATATTTTATTGATTTTTTTACAGAGAGGAAGGGAGAGGGATAGAGAGCTAGAAACGTCAATGAGAGAGAAACATCGACCAGCTGCCTCTTGCACAACCCCCACTGGGGATGTGCCCGCAACCAAGATACATGCCCTTGACCGGAATCGAACCTGGGACCTTTCAGTCCGCAGACCGACGCTCTACCACTGAGCCAAACCGGTTTCGGCGAACATTTGTTTTGACAACAAGACAAATAAGCGTCTTGTGTTAAGGGTGCTGATGGAGTTGCCGACTAAGACAAAGTGTAAACGTCTGGTGCTAAGGAGAGTAAATATTAGGCAGAACAAAACCGGAATGTGTAGAAGGAATCCACTTGCCCATCGGCAGGAAAACAATAAAATATGTCACTAGAAAGAGCTGACTGGAGGTGTGATACAGATTTATTCATTCTGACAAGGAAAGATTTCGGCCAATTATTTAGGGAAGAATCAAATTGTGCAATAATTTATATAATATGACCCCATATATCAAATTTGCATATGTATTTGTACAAATATGTAGATATTCATACTTCACTGTATATGTACAGAAAGGTCTAGAAGTATAGCTATCAAAATGTCCATTATGTTTGCTTCTGAGGGATGGAATGGGAGAAGAGGGAAAGTGTGCCAAACAAAGAGGGACCTCGAACTATTCCAGCTCCGAAGATTAGTGCAGGGCTAATCTTTTTGACTCTACTAACCCTTCCCTCCAGATGATTTTGAAGCATAGGGACTTTTACTTTGAATAGATCTGTTTTATTGAATCCATACTAATGAAAGGGTAATATGCTAGTTAGACCCGGAGACCTTCTGGGCATCCTTTCAGACAAAGCCATCGTAGGCCAAGGCAGAGACGATTAGGGGTGATCAGGAGGGCAGGGCAGTTGGGGGTCAGCAGGCTGGCAGGGTGGGCAGTTGGGGGCAAGCAGGTCAGCAGGCAAAGTGGTTAGGGGCGATCAGGCAGACAGGCAGGCAGGCAGGCAGACAGGTAAGCCATTAGGAGCCAGCGGATTTTTTTATATATATATATATATTTTATTGATTTTTTACAGAGAGAAAGGGAGAGAGATAGAGAGCTAGAAACGTCGATGAGAGAGAAACATCGACCAGCTGCCTCTTGCACACCCCCTACCTGGGATGTGCCCGCAACCGAGGTACATGCCCTTGACCGGAATCGAACCTGGGACCTTTCAGTCCACAGACCTACACTCTATCTATTGAGCCAAACCAGTTTCGGCAGGAGCCAGCGGATTTTGCGAGGGATCGGGCCTAAACTGGCAGTCGAACATCCCCCAAGGTGTCCCAGATTGGAGAGGGTACAGGCCAGGCTGAGGGACACCCCTCTGCCCCCGTGCACGAATTTTGTGCACTGGGCCACTAGTATTTTATAATAGGCCTTTATGACTTGACAGCGGTTATGTTTATTGCTGAAAACTTAGATGCCATACTACTAACAACAAAAGCCAACCTTTCATGCGCCCTTGCATCAGTGTCAGGTACTATATTCTAAATGCTTTAAATACATTAACTCATTTAATCCCCTCCACAGTTCTAGGAGGTAGTGGGTACTGTGGTTATGAGTTTATGCTTTTACCTACAATATTATGCTCCTCCATGAGTCTCATATGTATAATACACATGTATACACATATACACTTTTTTTTGTTGTTAATCCGAGGGCATTTTTCTATTGATTTTTTAATTTTAATTTTATTTTATTTATTTTTTTTTTAGAGAAAGTGGAAGGGAAGGATGGGGGACACACAGAGAGAAACACCAATGTAAGAGAGACACATCAATTGGTTGCCTCATATGTGCCCTGACCAGGAGCCGGGAATCTACTATTGAGCTACACTGGCCAGGGACACATACAAACTTTTAATAGTGCTACTAAGTCATAACTTACATAAAAATACATTGTATATATTTAACATATACAATTGGTTAAATTTTTTGTTGTTTTTTTAAATACATTTTTTAGAGAGAGAGGAAGTTAGAGGTATAGAGAGATAGAAACATTGATGAGAGAGAAGCATTGATTGGTTGCCTCCTGCATGCCCCCTGCTCATACTGAGGATTGAACCCACAGCCCAAGCATGTGCCCTGTACTGGAACCGAACTGGTGACCTCTTGGTTCATGGGTGATTGCTCAATGCTGAGTCACACCGGCCAGGCAACTGGTTAAGTTTTGACATATGTAAAAACACAGAAAATTATCACCCAAATCAAGAAATAAACATACCCATCACCCCACAAAGTGTCTGAATGCCCCTTTCTACTAGCTCCCTCTAGCATCTCTCTCCCAATTTTCGGGCAATCATTGTCTGCTTTCTGCTATTATAGATTAGTCTCTCTGCATTTCCTATTTTACACAAATAGAACCATATTTACATATTTTTTGTCGCTAACTTTTGAAATTCATCCATATTATGTGTATCCATAGTTCATTACTATTTATTGCTGAATAGTATTCCATTGTATGGATATACAAGGTGGGGCAAAAGTAGGTTTCCAGTTGTGGAACAAGGATTTTATTTTTTGTGCTATTATTTACTAATTATGGTGTTATTTTTTCATACGAACATGGGTTTGATGGATGTTGGGTTTGGTTGTTTCCAGTTTGGAGTTATTACAAATTAGTCTGCTCTGATCACTTTCTATAGTCTTTTTATGGACATATGCTCTTATTTCTATTGGATCAATGCCTAAGAGTAGAATGCCTGGATCAAATGGTGTGTGTATATAGCTTTTTAAGGTATTGCCAATTGTGCTTAAGGTGGTGGTGCTATGTCATGTTCCCTCCAGCAGTGTACAAGAGTCCCGCTCCTCTCCCACCAGTGCTAAAATGTAGCCAGGCTAATTAGTGTACAGTAGTAGCCCATAGTTTTCATTCGCATTTCCCTAATGACTAACAATGTTGAAATTATTTTCATGTGTTTATTTTCCATCTGTGTATCTTCTTTCATGAAATGTTTGTTCACATATTTTGATCAGATTATTTTTGCAGGGTTATATTTTTTATTATTACTGAGACTTAAGGGTTCTTTATATATTCTGAATATAAGTCTTTTATCAAATGCACAAAAACAGTTACTTCCCATCTGTGGTCTACCTTCTCGTTTTCTTAACAGTAGCTTTTTTTTTTTTAATTTTATTGATTTTTTACGGGGAGGAAGGAAGAGGGATAGAGTCAGAAACATCGATGGGAGAGAAACATCGATCAGCTGTCTCCTGCACACTCACTAATGGGGATGTGCCTGCAACCAAGGAACATGCCCTTGACCAGAATCGAACCTGTGACCCTTGAGTTTGCAGGCTGACACTCTATGCACTGAGCCAAACCGGTCAGGAAAACAGTGGCTTTTGAAAGGGCAGAGTTTTTGATAAAGTTTAGTTTATCAATTTGTATTTTTTTTATTTTTTATGAATCATAGTTTTGGTACCCTATTAGGGAAATCTTTGTATAACTCAAGCTTTTCTTCTAGAAGTTTTGACACTTTTAGAATCTACTTTTAGGTTTATGACCATTTCAGTTGACTTGTACATATAGTATGAGGTGTGAATCAAAGATTTTTTTTTGTATATGAATATCTAATTATTCCAGCATCAGTGGTTGAAAAGACTATCCTTTCTCCATTGGATTGCCTTTGTCAAAAAGTCAGTTTGACATGTATATGTAGGTCTATTTCTGAAGTCTCCATTGTGTTCCATGGATTTATTTGCCTATCCTAATGTCAATGCCACGCTGTCTTGAAAACTGTCATCATAAAGTCAGATAGTATTAGTCTTCCAATACTGTTATTTTTCCCCCAAAGTTGTCTTGGCTAGTCTAGGCCCTTCCTATGTATATTTATGTTAATTTACAGGTGCAATTCTGACTTTCATAAAATTTCCATCAGGTGATTTGCTAGAAGCCCAGCCTCTTTATGCAGGCCCTTTGTCAATGCACTAACAACAGTTTACTAGTAAGTGCTGTCCTGTGGCGGCCGAGGACGTATGCAGACTCGGGAAGCTGGGACGGCTAATACAAAAGCTGACCGTCTTTCTGCAGTGAACATGGCATGGGAGTAGCAGCAGCAGCAAGGAACCCCACCGTTAGCAGAAGGAGTTGAAACTAAAGAAGTTCCTCTGATATTCTCTCATGCATGTTCTTTAAAGATGGCTTTACTACACTTTTATGTTAAAGTGCAAATAAACCCTTCCATCATTAACATCCTAGGATTTCAGTCAGATGATGGGCCTGCATACTCACAGGTGAGACTGTAGACCCAGGTGGAAAGTAACTTTTCCCTGGAGGCAGGGAAGGAGGCAGATTCTGGTGGGACTGGTGGGGAGACTGAGGCCCAGAGCTGACTCGGGACCATGGGCTTTTCCGAGTGAAGGTAGATATGCCCACTTGCAGATTAACCAGAGTGCCCACTGGCAGCAATTGCCTAGACTAGTTGTTCCCTACAAAACCTTTGCATGTTGTTTTTGGCTGCCAATATGCTGTTCCCAGCTCAGCACTCCCATTTCCTGCTCCAAAGTTCATCTTGTGACATTTGGCCACTAGAGGAGGAAGCAATCGGAGGTAATTGTTAGGGGATAACATCCTGCACTCCTCGAGTTTCCATAAAAGGGAGGGAACTTCACCACTCAAGAGGGAGGAACATGAGAGGGTCACCTCCAGCTTCTGCGGCCCCCCTTCACTCTTCCTGAGTCCCTAGACTGACTCTCCCGCGTGGTGGCTGAGCAGGACCTCAGCAAGCTTAGCTGGGTGCCTTCTGTGTTCTCTCACCCACCCACCACACCAGCACACACGACAGGCTCTCTGCCCCTGCCAGGAGAGGCTTGTTTTCAACCAACTCTGCCAGTGACCGGCGGAAGAAGCCCCCTTGGCCAGAGACCCAAGCTACATTCTCCAGTTTACCTTTATCAGTAGGAAACCTGGCCTTTTGACCTTTGAACGTCTGCCTCCAGTATCTTGGTTCTACCACACCTCTGTTAACATGAAGGTAGTTTGGAAAAGACACGCTGGTGGGGAGGGATAAAAGAATAAGAGGAAAGCAAATGAAACAGAAAATGTGGTCAGGGCCGTAGCCCTGAGAAGTCCACGGAGTAGAAACTCGAGATACAAGGGTCGGGCTTTTTTGCGGGAGTTCTGTGCGTGCCAGCTTGGGGCCTGCAGAGCAGCTGGGTTGACAACAGAGGTCTCAGGGAGAATGGGCCCCACTTGGGGCACAATCTCAGGCTTCAGACCCTTGCTAGCCCTGCTGTCTGAAGGAGCTGAAACGGGTTTGCTCAGTGGATAGAGCGTTGGCCTGTGGACTGAAGGATCCCAGGTTCAATTCTGGTAAAGGGGATGTACCTTGGTTGCGGGCACATCCCCAGTAGGAGGTGTGTAGGAGGCAGCTAATGGAAGTTTCTAACTTTCTATCCCTCTCCCTTCCTCTCTGTAAAAAATCAATAAAATATATTAAAAAAAAGAAAGAAAGAAAGAAAGAAAGAAAGAAAGAAAGAAAGAAAGAAAGAAAGAAAGAAAGAAAGAAAGAAAGAAAGAAAAGAAAAGTGGGAAGGATGGGGACAGTCAGGATTCTCTAAGGTTTGGTATGCATGCCACTTTTACATTTATTTTAGCATATAAAAAACATGGTTAACTTATTTATAACAAATGATACCTCTTTTTCATTTACAGTGGCAATAAAAAAGTTTGACTCTAAATGTAAACCCAATTGAAAAAAAAGTTATTTTAAAGAAAATAAAAAAAATCTTGCACATAGAACTTAATACGGTAGAAATTGTGAAGGTTGTCTGTGAATGATGGAAGTCTGGGATAGCTAAAAGTCATGTGGAAAGGATCACAAGATACCCAAAATATGTATTATCTTTTAGAGGTTATTAATAGCCATGTTGGATCTTTCTAACCATGGTGAAATCTAGGATTTGTGGTGAACATGTATTATGTGACTCTTTTAGAGATTAATTATAATCACACAAAGTTCATCTCCAACTCAGTGTTTTTGTTTTTTTGCTTCCAAAATGACATACTGTGAACTGTACTGAAGTCTTCAACTTGCTTTAAAATGAACCAAAATTTAGACAGTTCATGGTGGATAATCAAACAAATATAGCAAAATCTTTACAATTACATAATCTAGACATATGGGTATTCACTGTGTAATTTTCAATTTATCCTTATACTTTGAAGTGTTCATAAAAAATGTTGATAGAAAAAGACACTAATGCATCTTCCTTTATGTATAGTTTGGTTGGCTTTACAGGTGAGTTTTAATGTCGGGTACAGATCAAACACAAATGTGTAACCTCGGACAGAAGGCACTTTGTGCTTTGACATTTCTTATCTACCAGTTTAGACAAGCTGTTTTCACCTAGCCGATGATTCAAACGTGCTCTTAGGTTAACAGGTGGGTTTTGCAATGCCTGGGGGGCAGGGGAGCAGTTAGGCAAGAGCAGATGCAAACAGGCTGGCAACCTGCCCCCTCTTCCTGCACAAAGATCAAGAACAAGGGGTCACTGTTCAGTAACCGCAGCTGTGAGAGAATGTGGGCAGCCGGCTCTGTGTCTCATAACTTTCACAAAAACATCTCGGAGGTGAAGAACTTGCACTTTTCTTGATTTAATAGCCATTGTACTTTTCTAAAGTTGGAATTTTAAACTCTCCTTGGGAGAGCTCAGTTTGAAGAGTAGAATTTCCAGTCAAAGAAGTATGTGGAGCATGCACTACACAAACACCTGGGCAAAGCAGAAAAATAAAGATGAACTCAAATAACTTAAAAGCACGCCAGTGGCCTTATCAAACAATGAGGATTAGATTTAACCCAACTCAGGGCAATATTTAGGCTTTTTTTTCCTCTCACTTGTGTAAAACAAACACTTGACATTGAGAAAAATAAAAGCATTCAGTGTAGTGCCTGTTTCCCAAAGAATACTTCTCAATATACTTCAGCAAACAAACAAAATCAAAGAGTGGGATACAAAAGAAAAACAAAATGAAAAAAATAGTACATAGGCGTGCAAAGAAAATATATCCCAGGATGATAGTAAAAGGCCACTTTGTTTATATTCATACACATTGATTAAAAAGCTTAAAATGATCTCAGGATTATAGTGAACAATTTTTCTTCTCTCAAAGTAAAATTTAAAAAAGCAAGAATATACTTCAGGAATCTCAGGATGAGAGATAAAAGCACTCTGAACAAATCTGATAGTTCAATAGAATGATAAAAGAAGTGTTATAGTGAAGAAAGCATTTTTCTTGTCAAAAAAAAAAAAAAAAAAAAAGGAAGAAAGAAATAGCAATTACTCCAGGGGGAAAAAAAGAAAAAAAGAAAAAAAAACCCTGCAAAAGCCATGTCCCAATTATAAAGCAAATGATATATAGTATAATTTAGAGAAAATATGGCTATAAAGTAAAATAATCCATTTGACCTCAGCATAGAATATTCTGCTTACATCTCAGCATATACTTTAGGATATAAGATTGGATATGTAGGAAACAAAATCACCTGATTTACCTGTGAATACTTTTGCATAATCTAGCATATGGCAGCTAGTTATTCCTTTGCAGAATTTAGAATTTATAAAGGAAAAACTGAAGTCAATTATAGTTCTCCAAAATAATATATATCTAGTCATATTAATTATATAAACAAATAGTATAACTTAGAGAAGTTAAGAGGTAAAAAGCAGTAATAAGTTGGAAAGAAAGTTTAGAGTTGAATGCCCTAACTGGTTTGACTCAGTGGATAGAGTGTCGGCCTGTGGACTGAGGGATACCGGGTTCGATTCCAGTCACAGGCACATGTCCCCGTTGCAGGTTCAATCCCCAGTCGGGGGACATGCAGGAGGAAGCTGATCAATGATTCTCTCTCATCATTGAAGTTTCTATCTCTCTCTCCCTCTCCTTTTCCCTCTGAAATCAATACAAATATATTTTTAAAAAGAAGAAAGTACAGGATTGGTCATTTCCAAAATGGTAGGGAGACAAGAGATATTTTTAAAACTGATGAAATAAGAAATAAACATTGCGCCGAAACCAGTTTGGTTCAGTGGTTAGAGCGTCGGCCTGTGGACTGAAAGGTCCCAGGTTCGATTCCGGTCAAGGGCATGTACCTTGAGTGGGATACAAAAGAAAAACAAAATGAAAAAATAGTACATAGGTGTGTACTATATAGGCACATCCCCAGCAAAAGGTGTGCAGGAGGCAGCTGATCGATGTTTCTCTCTCATCAATGTTTCTAAACTCTCTATCCCTCTTCCTTCCTCTCTGTAAAAAAATAAATAAATAAATAAAATAATCAATAAAATATATTTTTTTTAAAAAAAAGAAAGAAACATTACTAAAGTTATAAAACGGAAGAACTAAAAACATAAAATGGGGAGGAGAAATGGAGATAAATTGCTTGTAATTCATAATGGATAATCAAAAGATTAAATGACACATCAAGGAACAGCAGCTATAACCTCCAAGTGACAGATGTATTATCTGAAAAAAAATTTGTTTAACTGTACACCTGAAATTTATATAATCTTATTAACCAATGTTACCTCAATAAATTTAATTTTTTTAAAGTATTTGTTGCCGGGCCAGCATGGTTCAATGGTTGAGTCTCAACCTATGAACCAGGAAGTCAGTTTGACTCCTGGTCAGGGCACATGCCCAGGTTACAGGCTTGATCCCCAGTTGTGGGGGAGAGGGAAGAAGGGGGTTGCAGGAGGCAGCCAATCAATGATTCTCTCTCACCATTAATGTTTCTTCTTCTCCCTTTCTCTATGAAATGCATACACACATACACACACCACACACACATACACACACTAGTGGCCTGAAAACAGAAAGGGCACATAATCTACTAAAAAATCAGTATTTTACCACTTTGAGTGGAATGAAGAAATATACCAACATATGGGTCCTTTACCCTCTCCTTTTATATTATAACTAGAGGACCAATGCATGAAATTCATGCATGGGGGGGGGGGCGGGGGGGCGGCGGGGGGCAGCGGTTCCCTCAGCCTAGCCTGCACCCTCTCCAATTGTGGACCCCTTGGGGGATGTCTGAATGCCTGTGGGATTGGGCCTAAACTGGCAGCTGGACATACCTCTCACAATGTAGGTCCGCTGGCTCCTAACGACTCACCTGCATGCCTGCCTGATCACTCCTAACTGCCTCTGTCTGCCTGATAGTCTCTAACTACCTCTGTCTGCCTGATAGCCCCTAACTGCCTCCCCTGCCAACCTGATCTCACCACCACTGCCCTCCCCTGCTGGCCTGATCTTACCTCCATCTGCCCTCCTCTGCCAACCAGATCTTGCCCCCAACTTCCCTCCACTGTAGTCCAGTTGCCTCCAACTGCTCTCTCCTGCCAGTCTAATCTCACCCTCAACTGCCCTCCCCTGCTGGCCTGATTGCCTGTAACCCACTGCCAGCCTAGTCTCCCCCCAACTGCTCTCCCCTGCCAACCTGATCTCACCCCCAACTACCCTCCTCTGCTGGCCTGAGGGCCCTTAACTCCTCTTCCTCAGCCCCCACCACCATGACTTTGTCCAGAAGGAAGTGGGATGTCTGGAAGATGGCCAGTTAACCCAGTCTAATTATCATTTTGTCCTTTTATTAGTATAGACTAGAGGCCCAGTGCATAAAAATTTGCACTGAAGGGGTGTACCCCAGTCTGGCCTGCTCCCTTTCACAGTCTAGGAGCCCTTAGAGGAGGGTGATAACCTGGCAATTAGAGGAAGGTGATGCCCCAACACACCTCTGCTGCTGCCACTGCTGGCAGCTCAAGCCTCACCCAGCCCTGGTTACCTGAGCCTGGAGCGGCCCTGGGCAGCTGGACAGCTGCCATCTGAGGCTTGCCAGTGCCTTGGGACACAGCCCTGGGAGGCTGGGCAGCTGCCATCCTAGGCTTATCTGTGCCTCGGGCTGGCCCTGGGCAGCTGCGGAGCTGAGGGGACTGGGCACCGCCATCTTGTGACTATGGGTGCTGCCATCTTTGAGAGCGGGAAGTCAATTAACATATTCCCTCCTTATTAGCTGTGGGCACTGCCATCTTTGTGATTGTGTGAGGGTCAATTAGCATATTTCCTCTTTATTAGATAGGCTAGATTACATAGAATAGGATTGCTTAGATGGGGGGAAGCCTTTTTTAGCAGGAGATGCTCTTGGCAGACAAAAATATATAATCCCTATATCTGGACTGATAGCCAGCCATATGCACTATACTGCCAAACTAGTCATTAAAAAAATTGAACCATTTTCTTACACTTTACACCAAACAACTGTTGCCCTTAAAACTACTCCTCAGCCCCCACCTTAGAGTCTGCCTTCGCAGTTCACTGAGATTAGATTCTGATTGGTCAGCTTGTATGCCAGTGTCAAAAGCTTCACCTCCTAGGCAGCCATTGGCCCCTCACAACTCACCCAGATTTGGTTCTGATTGGTCAGTTTCTATGCCAGTCAGCATCTCCAGGCCTATCTCCAGGCCTGATCAGAGTGGCGGGGCTGATCAGCAGCCCCTGCAACTCCTGGCAAGGCCCAGAGAGAAAGAGAGGCAAGGGCTGATCAACAGCTACCATGGAGGCTGTAGATCAGACCCTGCTTCTCTCTCCGGGCCTCTCTCTGAGCTGGATCCGCAGCCCCTTTGGCAGTCAGTGCTGGGTCTCCGCGGAGTGTGCTGCACATCAGTCAATGCTGGGGCACTGCGGCAACCCAGCACTGACTGCAGGACTGGCTTCCCGGTGTTTGCTCGTTTTGATGTTACGGACCCTGGCTGTGTATGTGTGTGTGTGTGTGTGTGTGTGTGTGTATTAGAGGCCCGGTGCATAGAATTTGTGCATGGGATGGGGAGGGGTTGTGTCCCTCAGCCCAGCCTGCACCTGTTCAATCTGGGACCCCTCAAGAGATGTCTGACTGCCCGTTTAGGCCCAATCCTGGATGGGGCCTAAACGGGCAGTTACACATCCCTTCCACAGTTCAGGACTGCTGGCTCCCAACTGCTCGCCTACCTGCCTGATTGCCCCTAACCGCTTCTGTCTGCCAGCCTGATCATCTCTTAACCACTCCCTTGCCAGCTGGTCACCCTAACTGCTCTCCCCTGCAGGCCTGATTCCCAACTGCCCTCCCCTGCCAATCTAGTCATCCCTAACTGCCCTCCTCTACAGGCCTACCCACCCCACCCTCCGCCCCACAATTGCCCTCCCCTGCAGGCCTGATTGCCCCCACTGCCCTCCCTTGCAGACCTGGTCCCTCCCAACTGCCCTTCCCCGATTGCCCACAACTGCCTTCCCCTGTCAGCCATCTTGTGTTCACATGGGGGCGGCCATCTTATGTGTTGGAGTAATGGTCAATTTTTATTAGATAGGATATATATATTTTTAAATATATTTTTATAGTGATTATTGTTATGGCTGGTGACTTGGTTGGAGTGCTGTCCCATATTCCAAAAGGTAATGGGTTCAATTCCAGGTCAGGGCACATACTTAGGTTGTAGTTTGGTGCCAGGTTAAGGGTGTATACAGGAGGCAACTGATCAATGTTTCTCTCACACGTCTTTCTCTTTCCCTTTCTAAAATCAATAAATATTCTCAGGCAAGGATTTTTTTTTTTTAAGTGGTTATTACCTCTGAGAAGTGGGATTGGTGTAGATGGCAGAAAAAATCATGTTTATTTTTTATTTTCTACCTACCTAAATTATTTAAAAATTTTATCCAGGTACATGCACTAAAATTCAATTGCTTTTAATCCTAAAAAGCATTAGGATTGGCAGCCTACAATATAACACTGTAGGAAGATCTCAGATTATAAAAACTCAAGTGTAAGAACTCAACAATGATTTGAACTAAAAGGCCACCTGCCTAAGTGGTCCTCATGCCCTCACGCAATGCCCTCGTGTCGCCACAAGATGGCTGGTAGGGGAAGGCAGTTGGGGGTTAACTGGCCGGCAGGGGAGGGCAGTTGGGAGCGACTGGGCCACCAGGGAGCAGTTAGGTGTCAAACAGGCTGGCAGGAGAGTGGTTAGAGAGCAATCAGGCTGACAGACAGCAGCAGTTAATAACCAGCAGTCCCAGATTGTGAGACAGGGCCTAACCCGGCAGTCAGACATCCCCCCAGGGGTCCCAGATTGGAAAAGGTGAAAGCCGGGCTGATGGACACCTCTGCCCACCCCCCTGCACAAATTTCATGCACCAGGCCTCTAGTTTTAAATAAAGGCATAAACTAATTGAGCACTAAATACAGCAAGAATCAATTAAAGAGGTTTATAGTTACAACTTGGTGATTTAGACAAAAAAAAAAATGTTTAGTATTTTCTATTTATAATGGCAAAGATTAACTTTAAAACTATTCTTTTTAAAATATATATATATTTCTTTATTGATTTCAGAGAGGAAGGGAGAGGGGTAGAGAGATAGAAACATTAATGATATGAAAGAATCATTGATTGGCTGCCTCCTGCACGCCCCCTACTGGGCATGTGCCCTTGGCTGGAACACTTCAGTCCGCAGGCCTACACTTTATCCACTGAGCCAAACCAGCTAGGGCTTTAAAACTATTATCCCAAGTAAGATAACAAATAAATGTGGCCTTTAAAGTATATCGGATTCTGGACAATTCAACTTTGGACACAAAAATAAGAAGTTATTATGTATATTTATGAATAACATATGATGATCCAATACTTTAACATATTTGTTTTAAAATAATAGAATTAAAATAAGTAATCCTTAAAATTATTATAGTAATAGTATGACACCAAGGTAATAATATTTTAATAAAAGTTTTACATTTTTGGAACAACTTATTGCATACGCTGTACATGATATAGCAAATAAGAGGAAGAAGACTGAGACAGCCTTCCTACAAATTATTTAAGGTACATTTCTTTTTACTATTTACTCAGAACATATTCCTGTCACATATTCTTTTGGTATTCTTCTAGATTGTTATACAAAAGCATAAAAACTGAAAATTTCACATAAAAATAGTTTTTTTTACCTGGGTATTCAAAAAAACAAGTATTCAAATGAAATAAAAAGGTGCTCTATTTACCAATGTGTATTGCAAAGAAATAGTTAAATACTTTAATATTTAGAAAAACATCAAGAAGTCGGGTTTCCTAATGGCTGCTACATGTTTAAGTTGGTAATTCAAATTTTATTTATAATTTTTAAATTATACATACCATTGGTATAAAAGTTTTAAAAAATACATTCCAATTTAATAAAACAAAAGGCTTTTAAATATACATTTTCAAACACTGCTGTGATTGCTATAATGACTACCCTGTAGATATACTTAGCCAAAATAAGTTAATTTTTTAAAATCAGTAACATGTAGTATGTTGGCAAGATTTTTTAGAAACAAATATGAGTGATTAGAAAGTCGTTATGAATGTACTATTACAAATAAATATGTTTTATGCGTAATTACTTTTTTTAAAAAGCAGAACTTAAATATGCATAGAATAGGTGAACATTTTTATAACCTTAGTCACCAGTGCAGAAATCTGGGCACTTAATCCTTTCAGTTAGAGGATTTCACTTTAAAAGATGACTTCTCGCTGGGGATATTGTGACTTCCTGTGAACCAAATAGAGTCTACTATTTCTACTCAGATGCATCTAGTATTTTGGTTCATGTGTTTCTATGCAATTCCTCTTTTGTCTTAACTGTTCTTTCCCTGAAAATAACATTCTTAAGCTAATGATTTTGGCCTCATGACATATATTTTAAAGATACATGTGATTCTGCAACCAATCCTTCCCCTCATTAATACCTACACATATATGCACTTATAAATATATACATATTTTCAGGATTATAAAAATATTTAATTTCCATAAGCTTAAATAATTACTGTTAATACAGAATACATTAATATTTGTATACTTTTACTTTCATTTACAAAAGGGTTCTTATATAGCAGCATTTGCATTGCAAATGAAATGTGATCAAGTGGTGTTGCAGTGTACTCATACTGCAAATCCAACTGAGCAGCTGCAATATTCCTCTAAAAGGAACATCTGTTTCAGCTACAGAAGAGCAGTTCCTATAAAATATAAAAATTGTGAGGGGCTAATAACTTATGTGAATGCTGTAAGTGCATTTAAAGTTATCTCCAAAGAATTGGCAAGATTTATTAAAATATATCCAAGTCCAAGTTATCTTTACCCCAAGTAAAATTTTCTAATAAGATAAGTAAAAATTATATTAGTGAATATGAGTGTTTTTAATTGAATCACATTAACTTATTAGAAATTAACTGAAGGCTTCAAGAATAAAAAATAAATAAGAACATCCCTTGTGAGAAAGATTTGAAACTTTAAACATTATGAAAAAACAAAAATTCTCAAACACTCATACTAAGCTTGTTTTTGTTGAGCTCACGCTCCAGATTTCCAATCAATGTATCAATACTTTCTTGTAGATCTTTGAGATTGACTTTTCGATCCACTGTAGACTCAATTGTCTGCATTGTCAAATATGTCTGAAATGTGCACTCTTTGGACAAGGGAATTGGCTGTTTAATCATTATATCAGGTCCATACATTTTGCTGCAATTTTCTCCATCTTCTGAAGGGACATCATCATAATCCACATCATTTAAATTTTCTTTTCTATTTAAAAAGTAGTTTTCTCCACAGCTGCTCCAGTCTCCTGCATAACGATTGCTAAGGGGACTGTCTAATCTGGTTTGCCGTGGCCGAAGTACTCTTGATGAATCAGCACCACTCAAATTTAACATCTGAGGTCGTTCCTTCTTCTTCCTCAAATAATTCAGAGAAGACTTCTGTTCTGGCGATTCTTTGACATTTAAACGCTGCACTAGAAACAAACAATAAATCTGCTTTGGTGATAGTAATCCAGCTGGCCTTTAAAAAACAGAGCTAAAGATAAGCCACTTATTAACTACACACATGCATTAAAACAAAAACATGCACACTATCAAAGAAAGCATTCCATAATTATTTTTTCGATCATCAGACATAATCAAGAATAGGGACAGCGCTAGTAGAATGTACAGTGGTGCTAATTCATGCCACATCATAACATCCCCAAACAAATCAATTTCAAATGTTGATTAACTTCTGTTAATTATTATCTAGCCGTAATTCAAACAGTAGCTAAGCTGGTAGCTTCTTCTAAATTAAAAGCTACAGCAAAAAGCAGGCAAGGCATGTTGATGTACAAACAAAACAAAACAGAAAGTTCCTTCGTCTGCAAACGTCTAAAGGCAAGGCATCTAAAGTGCTCACTCTAAAAGTTCTGACCTATGTGCTTCTTTGCAATTCTATTAGCAGCAGTGTCATAAGTTACTTTACCAAGCAGCCCCAATTTCACTTTGATAAAATGCACGAATACTAGACTTGACTACATGTTACCTGGGTTTGATTATACGGCATTAGCTACTAAGAGTCTTCATTTATTGCCTGAAAATAGTACAGATATTTTATTTTCCCATTTTAGTTAGGTATCTAACAATCTCAAATAACATTCCTCATAGTAAGATTAAAGTCTCCTAAGGGTATGCATTCTGCTGGCTGTACAGATTACCACAGAGACACACATTATTCCATAATAAACCACTTACTCTTGTGTATATTGAACAGAACATTTGTCTGAAGCTCTTCTTTATGTAAATCAAACTTAATTTAAATATTGAAGCATAGCTATTAAAACCTGTCCATAATACTCTTTCTGCTTGTTTATTCTTGGTTACATCTATATTTCCCATCTTTAAGGTAATGATATCATTATCAATAACGCAGCAACTTTGTACTCTGCAAACTGTCAAGTTGCTGCATTCCTATTGTATAAAATAAAATGATTGAAAATAATACAAACATGCATATGGTCCTAGTTTTCCAGAATTACAGTATTATAGCATTTTTCAGATAATATTTTTACTTAGATTTTATTAAAATACTTGGTAACTGTGTATAGATATGTTCTTTAACATGTCTGTTTATCTGCATTTTTATTGTTGTTATTATACATCATCATGAATAGGTAAAAGCTCTTTACCTAAAATTTTCTAGAAACTAAAGGGCTGGTATTAAAATTGATCTCTGATAACAGTATTAATAAAGAATGTCCCATGCCATTAACTGATGTAATGGCAGAATGGACATCTGAATTTTTCCACTGTTTAATTATTCATATTGCTTTTTCTTCTCTAGCTTCTTTTCTCCACTAAGTTTCCTTGCTCATCTCTCTTCATTTTCTGTGCTATTTCTATTCTGATTGCTTATGTGCCATGCCTACTGTTTTTATCAACCTATTACAATATTCTGCTTACCTTGAGGTCACCTGGTTTGTGATCCAAAACAAAGTAAAACATTTCTGACTCTGTGTCTGAGCTTGTGTTACTTTTCTGGCATTCCCCTGGAAACGCTATATGTATTTTACTAATCAAGTCCTTATTCAAACATTATTTTTGTATATTTCTTGGGAAATATTTAAGAAACTGATTATAATGATAGTCATATCTTTTAGACTAAAAATACAATTTCTCTGAAAAATTAACCTCACTAGCTTCTTAAACTACTGATGGTGGAATGGTTTCCTATTAATTATGCCGAGAAAATGGCTAATTTTATTTATTTATTCTTATTATATTATTTTTTTATTTCAGAGAGAGGAAGGGAGAGGGATAGAGAGATAGAAACATCAATGATGAGACAGAATCACTGATCGGCTGCCTCCCTCACGCCTCCTGCTGGGGATCAAGTGGGAAACTAGGCCATGTGCCCTGACCGGGAATTGAACTGTGACCTCCTGGTTCAAAGGTTGATGCTCAACCATTGAGTCACACTGACTTGGCGAAAATGGCTAATTCTAACCACCCCAAAAAAGTTCTAGTTTTCCCAGCACTGCTGACTATCCACTTCAATAGAATAAATTTTATTTATTTATTTTTGTCTTTTAAATTTTTTTATTGATTTTAGAGAGGAAGGGAGAAGGAGGAAGATATAGAAACATCAATGATTAGAGAGAATCACTGATGGGCTGTGTCCTACAGGCCCCACACTTGGGATGGAGTCCGCAACCCAGGCATGTGCCCTGACAGGGAATCGAACCATGACCTTCTGGTTCATAGGTTGATGCTCAACCACTGAGCCATACTGGCTTGGCAACAGAATAAAATTTGGGGCAATAGAATGAAAAGTTTCACAATGTAATGATAAGTACTAAGAAACTTTTCTTATCTTGTTTTCTACTAAAAGTTTATATCTTTAATCACCACTTTATTAGCCTTTTATCTACAGTGCAATTGACTAATTTAACAAATGCATTGTCTAGTTAGTGCCAAGCACTGTGTTAGGACTTGGGAATATAAGTAATGAAGCTTTGTCTAGTGAGAAAAATTTAACAAAAAGGGTTAGAAAAAAATCAATGGCTTTTCAAAAAAAACCTCTCCCAAATCTACTCATCATAGAATATAAGATATAGCAGATAGTTGGTCTGGAGTTACACTCTGTCTAAAGCTATTTCCCCACCTATATAGTGAAAGAGTGGCCTACCAATAATTTTCAATATTCTTCTTAAAACAGCAAATGTATTTTTTAAAAGCAACATTTTTTTTTAATCTACGATATTAAAGAAAAGGTGAAAAGAAGATTGTTTTGGTCAAAAAGGGAAGTGTGTTTCCATTTTGTTCCCCAACATGTTACCAATCTGGCATGAAGCTGCTTCCAAAGAATAGAGCTTTGGCAGAAGAAAAGCTGAAAACCACCGGCAAGATGATTTACCTTCCAATGCCAATCGGCCAGGGTTCTGACCACTTTGAAGAGAAGATTTATCACATGGAAAGCTCAATGGAAATTATAATCTTCCCCAAAATGTAAAAGAAAAAAAAACAAAAACCCACAAAACAAAAAGTGAAAAAAGCAAAAAGAAAGGGTGGAACCAACTCTTCTTACCTCTGGAGTAGGGGAAATTCCAAAAAAAGACAAATGAGATATGCATAGCAGAGAGCCCAAACCTTCTATTGCATGTATGATGGGCATTCTCCAAGTTCACATGCTATGACCCAGTCTCTTTGTCACCATCAATTTTCTCAGGCTCAGTAACTGTCTTACATCTACTTGACTTCTGCCTTTTCTTGAATCCAAAAATAATGATTTAGAGGGCAAAACTAACTGCTGTTTCCTCTCATCTTTCTACCCTATTCTGTCCTTTGTCTAAGATGGTATAACTAAAGAAAAATAAAAGATTATAGAAAAGGGAGAAATTATTCCTAAATCCAACAATACAGATCTCTGCAATAAGGTATTAATACACTAGGAGTCAGTTGTTTAAGGATATCATTGAAATACAGTGAATCTGAAATCTATACCTGCTTTTTCTGTAACAGAGGATGTAATTTAATTTTTACTTCTACACCCAGAACTAAGTTAGCTATCACAAAATAATAAAATGACATTGACCTCTGGTACAGAATTAATGATAAAGGACTCAGGTACTGACAGTAATTTAATGTATCTCCAAGCACGTAAGTTTACATGTGCGATTAGAATGATAAGACAGCTTGACCGGCTTGGCTCAGTAGTTAAGCATTGACCTATGAACCTGAAGGTTACTGTTCAATTCCCAGTCAGGGCATATGCCCAAGTTGTAGGCTTGATCCCAAGTGTGGAGGCAGCTGATCAATGATACTTTCTAATCAATGATGTTTCTACCTCTCTATCCCTCTTCCTTCCTCTCTGAAATCAATGAAAATATTTATATATTTTTAAAAATAGATAGCTCTTCTCCAAATTCCTGATGTTTATTAGAATTAAAGTAGTTTTAGGAAAAGCTAAGAAACCCGTATTTAAAACTTTAACCTGCATGATTCCTTATTTTGGGTACCAAATACAGTATTCAGACCAATTGTACAGAAAATCTTGACTCAGATTTTAAAATAATAATACATACTAATTCAGTTAAAATATCAACTAGAAGTTATTTTTAAGTCTGTGTTTAAAGAAAGCAAAAATTTTAACTTTCCAAATTTAAAGCTGAAACTTTTTATTAGCTTAAATTTTAATTCACTTTTAAAAATTAGATTTAATTTAAAAGACTGAATCAGCATTCCTTTGTACTTTAATCTCTTCTTCTCATCTATGTATATAAAAGCTCAGAGACTGTTAAGGCAGAATGACCAGAATGACCCTTTGCTATGACGCACACTGACCACCAGGGAGCTGATGCTCAACATAGGAGCTGCCCCCTGGTGGCCAGTGTGCTTCCACAGTGGAAGTGCCGCTCAGCTGACCAGGATGAGTGGCTGCTGAGCAGCACTTGGCTGACCAGGATGAGTGGCTGCTCCTGCAGTGGGCCGATCCCATAGGCCACGCCCCTCACCAGTGCACAAATTCATGCACTGGGCCTTTAATTTGTCTATAAGAGAGTAACAGTGCACATTTACCGAGGGCTAACGTTATGCTAAATACTCCGTTCATTGCCTTAGATGCTTTATCTCAATCTGCACAACCCTGAGGTAAACACTATTTACAGAGAAGGAAACAGGTCTCAGGAAACTGAGGTATTTGCCTCAGCCCTCATGGTGGGTGAGTGCCACAATCCAAATCTGGACCCAAGCCTGACTCCAGGGCCGAACACTTTCACCTCCATGCCTTCCACTAGGCATCTAAGTACTGTGCAGTGTTGGGAAGCGAAGCAAGGGTTATTTCAGGATAAGAAAATTTTGGAACTTAAATATGGGATCCTTTATGGAACATCTAATTAAATACATATTCCTTTTAGCATTGAAACTACACAAGAGATACATGAGGACAATAACTGCCAGCATTTTGTTATTGACTGCATTAAGGGATGGATAAGAAAGCTAAAAAGATCAGAGATAACTATCAATTCAAGTACCTATTATCTGCCAAGAACTCAGAGACTGTTAAGGCAGAATGACCAGAGCACTTACATACATAATTTTTAACTTAATCCTCCTAAATCCCTATGACAAATAGTGATGCTGAGACTCTAAGATATTAAGGAACCTGCTCAAGGTCAGACAGCTAATAAGTGACACAGCCAGATTCAAATCCAGATTGAACCAAATCCAAAATGTGTACATTGATCTATATGTCTATCATATTATCAGCAAGAGCAGAAATATTAAACTGAGAAATCTAAAGGGCAGGTATCAATTCATAAATATTTCCAAAAGCAAAATCTAAAAAAGGTGTTCTTCTGTCACCTATGAATATATTTAATTGTCAACGAATTAAAATAGCCTACCATTAAAAGAGAAAAATATTTCCATAGAATCATTTACCTGGCCAGAGCTGAAGTAAGTAATGAAGAACTTCGATGTGTTTTTTAAAGTCCAAAGCACTTGCAAGTTCCTCTGAATCAGTAAAGACTCTGTTGTTGTGGTTGGAAGTCTCTTGCCTCTGACTTAGTAATACTGGCCCAAAGCACACAGCCAAGTTCTGGCAGGTCATCTTATTCACCTCATGGTAAGAAGCCACCAATTTCAAGTGATCCAACAACATCTTTAGTGTTGCCTAAATGAAATGAAATTACATTTCACATAATATAGTTACTCAAGGGGAAATTCAAGAGCACAATGTCCAGCAGAAAACATAGACAGGCATCCTGTTACTCTTAAAAGGTTATTTCATGAACAAGCAAGACAAATACTCATAGACACAGACAGCGAAATGGTGGATACCAGAGGGAAGAGAATGTAGGAGAAGGTAGTAATGGGTAAAATGGGTCAAATATACAGTGACAGAAGAATATTGGACTGTGGGTGGTAAACACACAATGCATTATACATATATTAGTAATGTGTCATGGGATTGTACACTTGAAATCTATGTGATTTTATTAACCAATGTCACCCCAATAAATTTAATTTTAAAAATAGAACCTCCCCCCAAAAAATAAAAAATAAAAAGTTATTTCAAAGACTTGCTTATAAGTTGGATGTTTGAAACTTGAAACATTTTATTATAGAAATGTTATACAAAACCCTTAGATACCAACAACATAATTGGATCCATTAAGTGGTTAAAATATATACTCTTTATAAAATGTTCATGAATGAATTCCAAATTTCAGCTGGAATCCCTGGGTAAATATATATGCAGCATTTTCCTCTCTTCCCTTCTCTAAAATGACAATACCAAAAAGGATCTGATGGAAACTGGAGTAGAGTAGGCGTGTTCATTTAAAAAAAAAAAAATATATATATATATATATATATATATATATATATATATATATATATATATATATATTATTGATTTTCTACATAGAGGAAAGGAGAAGGATAGAAAGCCAGAAACATCAATGAGAGAGTAACATTGACCAGCTATCTCCTGCACACCTCCTACCGGGGATGTGCCTGCAACCAAGGTACATGCCCTTGACCGGAATCGAACCTGGGACCTTTCATTCCGCAGACCGACGCTCTATCCACTGAGCCAAACCGGCTTCGGCAGCGTGTCCATTTTTAAGCACAGATAGATCCTGCAGTCGAAAGTGGGGTACTATCTAGGAACATTTCAGAGTGTGGCCAGGTTCTACTGTGATCTAGATTAGGAAAATGATCAACATGCTTCTTAACTAATCAATATTTTAAGTGACAAACCATGGAAAAGGGAAGAGTAGTAGAGTTAGAAATTAAAGCAAATTTATTGAAAAAAAAGGTTTTTAATCTTTGAAGAAAATAATTTCATAAAGGCAATTTGCTCAAGAAATGGAATGGTTATTTAGGTTTAGGCAATAATGAAAAGAAACTGTGTTTTGTTTTGTTTTGTTTTGTTTTGTTTTGTTTTTTTGAAGTAGTGGTATTTAATCAATCTTTTAACAAATAAAATGAGTGTGTGATGTCTTCTTCATAACTGTACTGAAGAAATAAATTCCAACTAACACTGTAATTTTAAAAATAACAACAGAAAAAACAAAGTTATATGTTATTTCTGGAGCTCTAAGTAACACTTGGGTTTGGTGATTAGAAGGTCATTAGTAACCTTAGCAAGAACAAGTCCACAGAGAAGGGAGAGGAAGCCAGATTGCAATGTGTTGAGTAATAAATGAGTGGTGAAGAAGCGATGACAGTTGAAACATTCCTTCAGTGTCTGGCTATGAAGGGAAAGGATTAGGAGAGTATGAGAGCCAAAGAAGACATAAACTGATATTTTGAACTCAGAGTCTGTCACACACACACAAAAGCACAACTGGCTTGCCCTAGCTGGTTTGGCTCAGCAGATAGAGCATCAGCCTGGAGACTGAAGGGTCTTAGGTTCCATTCCAGTCAAGGACACATACCTGGGTTGCAGGCTCCTCCCCAGCCTGGGTCCTAATCAGGAGGCAACCAATCAAGGTGCTTCTCCCACATCAATATTTCTCTGTCTTTCCCTCTCTCTTCCACTCTCTCTAAAAATCAATGGGAAAATATCCTTGTATGAGGATTAAAAGAAAAAAAGCACAACTAGTTAAAAATATTAGGTTCAATCTCAATGGAAATTCAAAAAATTCAACTTAAAATTAAAAATCTATTTTGTCTATTAAATAAGATGAGCAAAAAAGAAACTGTTTTTTGTCTGGCCAGCGTGGCTTGGCAGTTGAACATCAACCTATGAGCCAGAAAGTTGGGGTTCGATTCCGGTCAGGGCACATGCCCAGGTTACGGGCTCAGTCCCCAGTGTGGGGCGTGCAGGAGGCAGATGGTCAATGATTCTTCTCTCTCATCACTGATGTTTCTCTATCTTTCTTCCTCTCTGAAATTAATAAAAATATATATTTTTAAAAAATAACTGTTTTGGCTAAAACCGGTTTGGCTCAGCGGTAGAGTGTCAGTCTGCGGACTGAAAGGTCCCAGGTTTGATTCTGGTCAAGGGCATGTACACTGGTTGCGGGCACATCCCTGGTAGGGGGTGTGCAGGAGGCAGCTGGTCGATGTTTCTCTCTCATCTACGTTTCTAGCTCTCTATCCCTCTCCCTTCCTCTCTGTAAGAAAAATCAATAAAATATTTTTTTTTAAAATAACTCTTTTGTACCTTTTAAAAAGTAATATAAAAACATGTATTAAGAGCCTTGAAATGTTCACATCCTTTAAAATAGCAATTCTACTCAGAGCCTCATACAAATAAGTAATTGTAACTGAAAAGAAATATGTGAACAAATATATACAAATGGGTTCAAAACCTAAATATTACACAAGAGATTATGATATATTATGTCAAATCCACTCAATGGAATATTGCACAACCTTTTTAGAAAGAATGTTAATAGTCTAAGGGCCAGAAAGACCTAAATTCATGTGACAGACTTACACTCATAAAAACTATCTAGCCTCGGGCAAGTGATTTAAATTTTCTGACACTGCCAAACCGGTTTGGCTCAGTGGATAGAGCTTCGGCCTGCGGACTGAAGGGTCCCAGGTCCGATTCCTGTCAGAACATGTGCCTTGGTTGCGGACACATCCCCAGTGGGGAGGGGGGTGTGTGTGTGTGTGTGTGTGGAAGGCAGCTGATTGATGTTTCTCTCTCATCGATGTTTCTGACTCTCTGTCCCTCTCTCTTCCTCTCTATAAAAAAATGAATAAAATATATTTAAAAAATAATAATAAATATTTTTTCTGACACTTATTTCTTCACTTACATGTAAACTGACACATAATTATACCTTGTATTTGTGTGGGAATATTTCTAGCTTTAACCTCACCCTTCTGCATCTGCTCACCTCTTTCTAACTGCTCCCAGGCCCCACAGAAAGGAGTAGTAATTGCTAATCTATGGGACAGGGCACAGGTTGTTCAGAACCCAGTGAATGAAGCTATTGGGCTTAACTTTCTACTCACTAACTCTTGACCATTCTGCCCTCACATAAGAAATATAGGCAAGCCGAAACCGGTTTGGCTCAGTAGTAGAGCGTCGGTCTGCGGACTGAAAGGTCCCAGGTTTGATTCCGGTCAGGGGCATGTACGTTAGTTGCGGGCACATCCCCGGTAGGGGGTGTGCAAGAGGCAGATGGTCAGTGTTTCTCTCTCATTGACGTTTCTAGCTCTCTATCTCTCTCCCTTCCTCTCTGTAAAAAATCAATAAAAATATATTTTTTAAAAAAAAAAAATATATATATATATATAGGCAAGCCCTATATTTATCTGGACAAGCCCAAGCACATGTTTTCCCCTTATTTTTTTCTTTTGTTATAAGAAACACCCACTCGAGGTAGGTTAAGACTGTTCTGCATACCCAGCCATCTTCCCACCTATCCTGCAGGCATACCTGAAGATACTGGTCCCAAAACTTAAATTGTGGCAAGGGCACTAATGGAAAGAGGCAAGGAGAAAGGAAATGGTGGTGAAGACTGCTTAAGTCTTAAGGCTAAGCACCAAAATAGTTATCATATTTTTAAAATACTAAAAGGAAATAAGTAAAAATGTTAATAGTTGCCTTTGGGCCAAAACCGGTTTGGCTCAGTGGATAGAGCGTCAGCCTGCGGACTAAAGGGTCCGATTCCGGTCAAGGGCATGTACCTTGGTTACGGGCACATCCCCAGTGCAAGAGGCAGCTGGCCGATGATTCTCTCTCATCGATGTTTCTAACTCTCTATCCCTCTCCCTTCCTCTCTGTAAAAAGTCAATAAAATAAATATTAAAAAAAAAAAATAGTTGCCTTTGGGTTTTGATAATTATAACTTTCCATTCTTCTTTTCTATATATTCCCAAGTATCCTATCTAATAAAAAAGTAATATGCAAATTGACCATCACTCCAACACACAAGATAGCTGCCCCCATGTGGACACAAGATGGCCACCACAAGATGACCAGCAGGGGAGGGCAATTGGGAGGGACCAGGCCTGCAAGGGAGGGCAGTTGGGGGCGATCAAGCCTGCAGGGAAGGGCAGTTAAGGGTAACCAGGCTGTCAGAGGAGGGAAGTTGGGGGCAACCAGGCCTGCAGGGAAGGGCAGTTGGGGGGAACCCAGGCCTGCAGTGGAGGGCAGTTAGGGGCAAACAGGCTGGCAGGGGAGCAGTTAGACATCAATCAGGCTGGCTGGGGAGTGGTTAGGGGTGATCAGACTGGTAGGCAGAAGTGGTTAGTGGCAATCAGGAAGGCAGGCCAACCAGCAGTCCTGGATTGTGAGAGGGATGTCCAACTGCCCATTTAGCCCCGATCCTTCTGGGTCCCAGATTGAAGAGAGTGCAGGCTGGGCTGAGGGACACACATCCCCGTGCCCGAGTTTTGTGCACCAGGCCTCTAGTTTATAATAATAAAAGAGTAATATGCTAATTAGACCTGACATCATCCCAGACATCCTTCTGGACGAAGCCAGACTGGAGCAAAGCCTGGGTCCCAGGTGCCTGCCAGTGACCAGAAGCCGCCCAGGTCCTGGGTGCTAGCAGCAGGGGAAAGGAAGGCCTACTCTTGCATGAAATTTTGGGCGTCGGGCCTTTAGTTCTACAATAAACTTATATTAATAATAAGATAACAATGCTCTTTAAAAACTCAGGAGAATATTTATGCCTAAAGATAAAATCATATACAAAAAGATTAAAAAAAATTCTAAATGTATTCTGTTTAAGAAGCAATTTCTAGATTTATGGTGTTTAAGAAGCCATGATCTCACTCATTTTTGGAATCTAAAGAACAAAATAAACGGATGAACAAATTAGATCCAGAGCTATAGTAACATGGAACAGACCTTCAAATCTCAAAGGAAAGGCAGGGAGGGTAGATGGGAAGAGATTAAGAGAGATTAAGCCACAAATGTCAAAATAGCTAAAAGATTATTTGCAGCTCTGGAGCTAAGTATATAATTCATTACGTGGCTTTCAGGAAAAATGAACACTGGTTACGCTCACCTTCTCAACATCAGGCAGGCAATCCAACAGGTCCACTGTGTACTTAGAGTCACTTGGATCATTCTCACAACTGTTGGATGACATTTTCAGGGGATTTTTAGCCATTGCGTCTAATACAGCCTCATAAAGCTGTTTTGTTATCAGCGGAGAAGGAAGTTCTCTTAAGTAATCCTTAAGAACACCTTCAGAAAACAAACCGGAGACAAGTGGCAGTTAGTCTTCAAAGTGAAATAAAAAACTGTGGTGATTTTTTTTTTAATTCAAGTATTATACAGCCAACTTTTAATATTCTGAAAATAATAAAGCAATAATTTTTAAGGGTATTATAACAAAACAGTAGCATTTTGTATTCTTACTAATTGCTTCATTAACTGACATTTTGTTTTGAAAGCATGATAAAAATGCACATATAATTTCCAATTATTATACATATTAGGTTTGTTCCTCATAAAATAAGTCATTTGATACATATATCCTATTGATTCTGCCCTCTCATAAAAAGCTACTCTAAGTGGGTGTGAAGTTAAGAAAGCAAGACATTAATATTAATCCTAAATTATTCCAATTATATTAATTTTGAATTTCTAGACTTTTAATTGATAGTGAAGGAGTACCAATGGCCCAAAGCCCTTGCAAATAACTGAACTATACAGGACATATGTCTTAAACATAAGTCCTGGATGGTTGGATTAACCCTAAGGCTACACTGTGGAAGAAGAAAGCCATTCCTAAAACCGAACAAATGAAGCCAAAAACCAAGAACAGAGGAAGCATCAGACTTGTCACAATAATAGGAACGAACTCGATTTCAAAGGCAATATAAGTGGTTATGACCTAAGAGGTATCTATCACCTGTAGAAGAGGAAACAGGAAAGGGTACTGAATGGTTGTTACACACCAGCAAGCAAGGTAGGATACCAGCTAAAGACAGGAATGTGATCACAAAGAAAAAATAGGTTCCATTGCCTACACCAAAAACCCAAATGTAATAGACAACATTGACTCAGAACATGCTCTGAGCTTAGAATTTAGTTTGAAAGCTGAGGTGGAACTTCAACGTAGTCATAGAGAAAGCTTCCCATCTGATAATCTTTTACATATTGATAGTAATATGGTTCATTAGTTTCTTATGCATCCTTCCAGTGTTTACAAAAATATAAACACCATATTAACCATATATGTTTATGAAAGTTTAAGATGTATTACTACACTCCCCTTTATTACATAAAATATAGCATATGTGGCCTACTCAGTTATTTGCTTTTTTATTTACCATCAAATGCTTGAAATTTTTTCAGTACACAGAGAGCTTCCTCAAACATTTTACAGTCACATCTGTAATGAACACTGAGAACAGTGTTTCTCAAACTTGGCTGCACAATGAAATGGGTGATATGAGTGATACGGGTGACATGAGGAGTGAGAAAACATTATTTCAATGGATCACGGATGTCCCATTATCAACTGGCACAGATGGATACTTGGGTTGTTTCTTACCTTTATTCTAAAATATGCTTTAATGAATAATCTTGCACATCAATACTTCATATATGTAGGATAAATTTCCAAAAACGGGAAAAAAAGGTGTAAGGCTGTTTCCTAGGTTTGGGGTTTTGGCATCTAGTGAATAGTAGTGCCATTACTTGAAACAGGAGGAAAAGGAGGAAAACCATGTTTTAAGGGTAGAAAAGAGTTTTATTTTGAACATATTAAGCTTAAGGTATCTATGAAACATTGAAAGCTGATGGATATAAAAATCCAAGCCCAGCCTGAGTGGCTCAGTTGTTGAGTGTCAACATATGTACCAGGAGGTCACTGTTCTATTCTGGTCAGGGCACATGCCCGGGTTGCAAGCTCGAACCCCAGGGTGGGACATGCAGGAGGCAGCTGATCAATGATTCTCTCTCATCATTGATGTTTCTATCTGTCTCTCCCTCCCTTCCTCTCTAAAATCAACCAAAAAAAGTATTTTATTTTTTCAATCTGAGGCTCAGGAAAGAGATGGCTGGAGACATGGATCTGAGAATGGTCAACTAAAGGTAGTAAGTGGAAACTTGAGAATGACTGAGACTATCTAAGGAGGCATACTGAGTAAAATAAAAAGACCCTGAAGAAGACTCTTAATGGGTTGTCAGAAAGAGGATCTCCCAAAGGTGACTAAGGAATAATGTCTAAAGAAGTATGAGTGGTAAGAAGAGGTGGCGAGGGGGTGAACGGAGCAAATGTGCTGCCGGGGAAGTCAAGGAGAGAACGTTTCAAGAAAGCCTACAGTATCCACTGATACCCAACAAGAGTTAGGTTAGACAAGAACTTTTAAATACCATGGAGAACAGTGTTTCTCAAACTGGGCTGCACAATGAAATTATCTGAGAAACTTTAAAACAATGGGCTCCAGAGCCCTCTGTCAGTCCTACAAAACAAGAATCTCAAGGGTCAGGACTCGTGTCCCTGTATTTTTCACAAATTCCTGCTGTGGTTCTAAGGCAGCAGGGTTTTATAAAAAGGGATGAGAAACAATGAGATAATCTAAGACAAGGACCAAAAAATGTACACCCAAGAAGTAAATCAGCAGCCTTGGTAAGCATAATTTCAGGACACAGAAGTCAAGCTGCAGTTGGTTAGGAAGTACATGGATGTTAGGGAAATGGAGAAAGAAGGGGAAAGATGGTCAGCCTGCTCCAAAAATCTGGCTTTGAGAGAAGGCGATGTCCACAGAGAAACAGAAAGAACAGGGTGAAGTAAGATTAAGATAGGGATTATTTTAAAGATGGGAGAGACTTCAACATTTAAATGCTAATGAGAAGAATATATTAAAATGGTTTTTAAGGTTTAGGAGAGAGAAATATAATCAATGGAGCAAAGCACCCAAAAAGAAAGGAAGAGGAGACTCCTGGGAACACACAAGAGAATTAAAATTAGTCCAAAGTGTGAGGAAGATCATTTCTATACTGATACAGGAAGGATAGTGGGAAAGTGAAAAGGGATGTATGCCAGGGAAGGCAGGTGGCAGGCTGAGTCACAAGAAATAGAGGAATTTCCTATCCGATGGCTTCCATTTTCTCTGGGAAGTTAGGGGCAAGGTCATCACTAAGAGGGACCTGGGTGACACAAGATTCGAGGAGCATGAGAAGACATTAAATAGATACTCTTAGAGAATGGGGGAGAGGGAAGGAGGAAGAAAAGGAGTGGAGGGAAAGAGGGAGAGAAATAGAATAAGAAAACATAATTATTAGCTATTTTATTTTAATTTTAGCTTCTTTTGTCTACTGTGTTTACTTCTATCCTCCCTCTGCTTCCCCAATTCCCAACACAAGAATACAGCCTCCATGAGATCAGGAGTCTTCTATCATTTGGCCCCTGTGTTCCCAGCACATTAAATGCTCTCTGGTGCATGATCAACTCTCAATTAACCAAATCACTAGCCTCAGTTTCTTTCTTAAGAAACAAGAAAAAGAGGAGCATATTATACTCAAAGTAAGCACAAGAAAGAAAAATATAAAGATCAGAATAGAAATTAATGAAATAGATAACAGAAACCAATAACAAAAATCAACAAAACCTAAGTTTGGTTCTTTAAAAAGATAGACAAAAAAGACAAACCTTAACTATGGTCACCAAGAAAAATAAAAGAGAGAAGACTCAACTAAAATCGGGAATGAAAGAGGGAACATCATTACCAACCTCACAGAAACAAAAAGAATTTTAAGTTAATACTATAAACAACTGTATACCAATAAATTAGGTAACTCAGATAAAAGTAAAACACATAGAGAAATATAAACTAGAAAGTTATTTAAGAAATAGAAAATCTGAATAGACTTATAACAAGATTGAATAATTTTAAAACTTCCCACAAAATAAAGCAAACCAAGATAGTTTTACTGATGAACACTACCAAATATTGAAAGAAGAATTAATACCAATTCTTCATAAACTCTTCCCAAAAATAGAAGAGAGTACACTTTACAACTCACTCTACAAGGTTACTATTACCCTAATGCCAAAACCAGACAAAGACAGCACACACAAAACTACAGACCAAAATTTAGGAATATAGACACAAAACTCAACAAAATACTAACACATTAGCCGAAGCCGGTTTGGCTCAGTGGTAGAGCGTCGGTCTGCGGACTGAAAGGTCCCGGGTTTGATTCCGGTCAAGGGCATGTACATTGGTTGCGGGCACGTCCCCGGGAGGGGGTGTGCAAGAGGCAACTGGTAGATGTTTCGCTCTCATCGACATTTCTAGCTCTCTCTCTCTCTCTCCCTTCCTCTCTGTAAAAAATCAATAAAATATATTTTAAAAAAAATACTAACACATTAAATCCAGCAAGATATTAAAAAAAAAAAAAAAAAAGATACATCATGACCAACTGGGATTATCTCAGGAATTCAAGGTTGGTTTAATGCACATATGTCAAACACAAGGCCCGCGGGCCAAATCCAGCCCGCCAGGCCTTGCAATGTGGCCCGCACAGCGCTGTCATCACTGCACTCCGCTGTCAGTTTATGACATTGTCAGTTTATGACTGTTCAGCAAACCATTCGGCCCACAATTTAGGCTGGATTTTAGATTTTGGCCCCTTCTCTGATTGAGTTCGACACCCCTAGTTTAATGTCTGAAAACCAATTAAAGTAATATACCAGCCAAAACCGGTTTGGCTCAGTGGTAGAGCGTCGGTCTGCGGACTGAAGGGTCCCAGGTTCGATTCCAGTCAGGGGCATGTACGTCGGTTGCGGGCACATCCCTGGAGGGGGGTGTGCAAGAGGCAGCTGGTCGGTGTTTCTCTCTCATCGACGTTTCTAGCTCTCTATCTCTCTCCCTTCCTCTCTGTAAAAAATAAATAAAAAATATATTTTAAATAAATAAATAAATAAATAAATAAATAAATAAATAAATAAAATAAAGTAATATACAATAGCAATAAAATAAAGGACAAAAACATGGTCATTTCAATAGACTCAGAAAGGTCACTGATCAAAATCCAACATCCTTTTATAATAAACTTGGGCTAAAAATTAGTATTTCAATTCTCTTTCCTGCAGATGTAGTCTTTCCAAAATGTGTACATAAAATAAAATCTATTACCTGTTATTACATTTATATCTGGGTACTGGTTTTCACACAGAACAACAGCTTTGCTATCTCTCTCAAAAGCCTCCCGAAGTTCTTTCTTGACTGCTGCCGAACCACATAATCGGTACAGGCCTACTACCTAGAAATAAAATTATGGCCATATTGTGGTAAGTTTGATAAAAAGAAAATGTAATTGTACAGTATGTATAAATCCCATGAGCTCAGTCATCAAATATTTTCTGATGGCATGTAATTAAAAATACCTCAAGCACAGCTTTTGAATTTCACCATAGACCATATTAATTAATTTGATAAGAACAATCTACTCTTTCATTTAAATTCAAACAATATACTAAGATTTCTGCAATGCTGACTATCTTAAGCGAAGATACAACCCATCCCCATTTAGTTTTATATGCTCAACCAATCTCTCCATGCCAAGATCATGCCCTTGACATCTTTTTGGCTCTAGATTGAAATACTACATACAGCACAGTGGTTAAACAGGGTTTTGGATTCATAAAGCCTCACTCTATCCCTCCTTCCTTGATGAGTTTGGGCAAGTGATTTAATCCCTTTAGAACTCAGTTGATTTACCCACTTAAAAGTATATAGTTGAGCCTTAAGGCTAGAACAGTCATCTTCCAGTAATTCGCCAAAATGACTAACACAAAGGGAAAGAGGAGAGGCACCTGCTATATGTTCTCCAGGCCTTTTAGAAAACATGGAGCTGCTCCTTTGGCCACATACTTGGAAATCTATAAGAAAGTGATAATGTGGACATAAAGGAAATAGGCGCTGTTCAAAAAGAAGTGGCCCACAGATGTCACCAGTGCACCCAGCATGCAGTGGACATTGGTTGGAAACAAGCAAGTCAAGGGTAAGATTCTTGCCAAGAGAATTAATGCATGTGTTGAGCATACTAAGCACCCTAAGAGCTGAGATCGCTTCCTGAAACGTGTAAAGGAAAATGATCAGAAAAAGAAGGAAGCCAAAGAGAAAGGTACCTGGGTTCAACTGAAGCATTAGCCTACTCCACCCAGAGAAGCATGCTTTGTGAGAACCAATGGAAAGGAGCCTGAGCTGCTGGAACCTATTCCCTATAAATTCATGGCACAGTAAGTGTAAAAAAAAAAAAAAAAATAGATCTATGTACTGATAAAAATGTTTCTCTTTAAAAAACAAAAACAAACAAACAAAAAAAGGATATAGTTGAAACAAGGTTCCAATATTCTATTTGTATAAAATTATCTTCTCAAAAAAAAAAAAGGTTCTCAGGAAGAAATAAAAGTAAACCTAGGATTTGTTTAAATTAATTGGTTATAGAGTGTTGGAGGAAATGCAATTAAAATAATATATTACAGGTAAAATAAAACCTCCAGTTCAAAACGTAAATAAGATGCACAGAAACTTCCCATCCTCTCCTTAACTTACATTAAAAGGGTCTGTTTTTTAAACAGTTAGCTCAGACAGGTTCTAAAATATTACGTCTGAGGGAGTTCACTGAGAAAAAATGAACATGGTATCTGAAAAAAAAAAAAAAAAAAAAAAAAAAAAAAAAAAAAAGGATGCCCGATTAAGCACTTAAAGTTTTTTTAAAAGAAAAAAACTTCAAGAAAATGAAAGACAAGTAAATGGCTGGCACCAACACTTCCATATCAAAGACTATTTAGTAAGTTCAATCACCTTGAAGAAATAATGGATAAAGAAATTATTTCAAGACAGAAATAAAGTAAAAACAAACAATGGAGACCCCAAGAATTTGAACTAGAAATCACTTTAAAATGTCATAGTCAATATATTTAATGACTTGTTAAATATAATCAATTTGATAAATATTTTTTAAAATAATAAAAATTAAAAATGTTATAAATAATCTAGAGGAAAGAGTGCACAGATGAAATTTCTAGGTTTATTTATGACACTAACCTCTTGTGAGTAATTAGATAACTGACAGAATACGCTATAGAAGGTGGGTCTCAATATAGGAAAGTACCAATAATGGATACAGAGAAATGTTATCCACAATATTTGAGATGACAAGCTAGTAAGTATTAACTGAAAGATAATAAAGAACCTACAGCTATTTCTAAGAGAAGGTAATGCAAGGTGTGGTTATATTCAAAAGGATCAACCTACTGTGGGAAACCAAGTAATGTACTTGAAGAAAATTCAAATTTCCTCCTCTATCCACATTCATAGTGCATTCACATTGAGAAGAGTATGTGCTATGCTGGTCATATCGCTGCAAGAGAGACATGGTATAACTGCAGATGGTCCAGAAAATGAAATTAAAATATAAAACAGAACCAAAGGAAATGCCGTCACATTAGGAGAAACTAACTTGAGTAGAGCCCTTCTTGTGTGGGCACAGTAAGAGTCACAAATCCCACAAGGATGTATCCCCTTGAACTTATGAAAGAGATGAACCTAAAAGTACCTGTAATAATACTTCAACAGTAAGTAATAAAGTAATGGAACACGTTATCCCAAAAGCTGAAATTATAAACGTATTTTTAAAGGTGAATAAAGGGGAAAAAATCTAATAGAGGTATTTTAATGGAAGGATATAATATTAATTTTATAATATATCCCTAACTTCAGAGGCTGATTTCTTGAATTAAAAACTTGAAGTACATGCTTGGTGCCTCTATCAGAGATAAAATCTGTACTAGATACACCAAGAGTGTTATTTCTATAATTTTTCCCATTGAAAGAGATGGGTGACAGTAGCCTTCAAAGCATTTGGAAAATGCCATAGACTATTTTTGCATGACTATTAAAACCTGATTTTCATAGTAAAAAAAAACAACGCAAGAAAAATTACTGTCTAAAATGGTAAACAAAATTTAAACAGTATGCTAGACTGTAAAATGCAGACAGAACAGCCTCTTTCTGGAGAGCAGGGAGTGAGGAGAAGCAAAAGACACACACACACACACACACACACACACACACACAGGTTTAAAAAGTACAGTTCCAAATGTATAACTGTAAAAATTAGGTTTTAGCTCACAGAAAATTATTTTTTAAAATAAATCTTTCTAAAATTTAAGTATAGAAATTAAAGGCATTGCTAAAAAAATGCTTTCTTGGCATTTAAAATAATAAGCTTCAACAATCTTACATACCTGCTCTTTATAAAATATTTCCAAGAATGGACCATGAAAGTACAGTGCTATTGGAGTTACTTATTTTAACACTCAGTTGTAAAAGTTTGTTTAATAATTACCTTTAAAACCTGACTAATCTCTCTGACCTTTCTATACATTGCGTGGAAAGAAGAAGAAAAAGAAATGGCGGGAAACAGAGGAGAGCCTTAAGAAAAAGTCACTGGACCGAAAGTTGGATTAGAAACTTGAAGGTTTCCCTCCCATCTGGAAAACCTATCACATCTCCAGGAAGAGGTTTCAAAAGTTCAGATGTCCTACCTTCCAGCTTCAGAAAGCTCCTGCATCTGTTTTTGTAGATAGAAGCACATAAGACCCACCGAGATTAAATGACTTGCCCAACATCACACAGCTATTAATGAAGGAAAAAAAGAATCCAAGTGCCCTGCATTTTATTACAAAATGCCACTAACTTATGCTGTTTCCATATTTTCTATAGATTCATGGTAGATTATTTTAAATTCCTTTTTTTCTCTTTTTATATATAAAGAAACCTATCTCAGATTTTGTTATACTTACCCTTGACATTTTTAATCAATGTTATAAATTTTGATAGCACCAAAGCAGAAATACCTCAGAGCATAATGATCTTTAGGCTTAATTTGTGTTACAAAAATAAGTATAAATAATTACTTATAAATCAGAACAATATCCTCAGTGATATGCTGTTTCTCGTTGTCACAGTCCATATGTATTAATGAAAATAAAGAAAAATAAGTTCTATTAACTGATTAACATATCTTGTTACAAATAATACCAGGCTTTCTGTTTGTTTTAATGGGTTGCTTTAACCTTTTTATTTAAAAGGAAAAGAGAAAGAGAGTATTTTTATTAGTGGTACATCTCTTCATTCTCCATGTTTTCCCAAAGTTAAGAGACAAATAAGCTTATGCTTTCCAAAGAATGGGACTCAGGGAGAGTAGGGAATAAGAAAAGGGAGTTAATTTTAGGAGTGATTAGCAAGGGGATTAGATTTACTGTTGGACTCTCTACCACAGGAATCAAACCATGAAGAAACATTACTTAAATTATTTGCCTATGTTATCAGCTCTGGCTTATCCTACAAATGATACTGCAACACAATCTTGATCTTTGGTATAAGGCCCATCAGCTTTGCATGACAACATAAATTGCAGAACTATCTAACATGCTCTCAATTACTGACAACACAGGTTAAGGTATGAATTATACCATAACCAGAAATATAATAAAGAATAGAAAAGAGAAATGTCTAAATTAGGTTATTTTTACCTTTAATTCCTCCCCCAAAAAATTACTATTAATAAATTTAATTAATTAACCGATGAGTTCATTAAGGTAAATAGATAAGTGGATAGATAGAGAGCAGTAGAGAAACAGTGAAGTCATACCTGGCAGCCTCTCTTTACAATTTCCGTAATACATTTCTGTATCAGGAGTGGCACCATCAATCCTGTATTTTCTTTCTCTACAACTTTCCGAATATCAACACCAAACATTACCGGCTCTCGGTTTATATCTAGTCCATGAAGAGAATTCTCCCACTGTTCCAAAAGAGTCACTTTTACATAAATAAGGCCTCTAGGTTCAAGTTTGACAGCCAGTTGATGTGTCTTGGTCACTCTGAATAAGGTGGGGAGAACCACAGTTCCATGACAGCACACCCGATTTTTTCTCGGCGTGGGTTCCCAACTAAATACTACCAGCTTCAAATGCTGAGCATTTTCAATTTCTATGTTGAAAGTGTGATCCATGTCCAAAAATGTCGTCCGACACGTAAGCAAAGCAGTTCTTGCTTTGTTTACTGAGTCTACCTGAATTGCGCAAAAGACATCTTTTGAATCTATCCGAGGTGGTTTTAAATCCTCAGCACCATAGAAATGCACGCTCATGAGCCCAGATATGTATTGGGAACACTTAGGTTGATCAGAAAAGCTGTAATGTCTGAAAGCATCAATGTCGATTTCATTCTTGCTACAGCTATTGGGAGTGACTTCCTTTCCCTTCCCAAATCTGTTCTCGGATCCGTGTTTGCTAGACTTGGTTATGAGCTCAGGTGAATCTCCGTCACTGAGATAACCACCTCTGCAGGAATACTTAGAACTCGTAGAGGGTTTCTTCTGGTAGCTGTGCTGGGAAGACACACTGGTATCAAGATGGTACCGACTTATAACATTCCTCTTCGCAGCTGTGGTTGTGTTCCCAGAAGGCAGAATAACAGAACGATGAATTTCCTGATAGTCACATTTAGACAAGGAAGGGGGATTATCTGGACTGTTTATGTAATTCAAGTTTCCTCTAGCACTCAGTTTTCGGCTAAGTTCCGGCAACCTTTTCATTTTCATGGAAAGTTTCCTCACAGTGCGTGGAGACTTTATTTTATCCGGGAAAGACCAATTAATCGAACTGCCTTTTTTCACAAGGCTAGGGCTTGGAGAAGATGATTCTAAAATGCCCAATTCAGTCTTATTTGTAGCAGCTAGGATCCCAGGACCTGTTTAAAAAAAAAAGGGGGGGGGATATTATAAAGTGATATGCTTTGATTCCTATTTTACAAACCACCAACTTAACAAGCTCTCACATGCACAGAAATTCTTCTCTTGTCTCCTCTCAATAGGGAGATTTACGGTAGTTACAAGTTAGGTGAATCTTCATTACCATGTTCAACTAGAATAGCAACCACCTCCAAAATGGCTCACAGAGGAAAGAAGCACCTCCCTCCTCTTCATCTACTTTTCTACTCTGAAATTTTGGAGGAAAGGTAATATAGGTTTCTTTTAGATCTTTCTACTGTAATGTATTTCAGTATGTTATTTTATAGCTACAAAAAGGAAACTAGGAAAGCTTTGTATTTTAATATATTAAAAACATATATTATACCATATCCCCTATTTTAATATTTCTTTAGAATGTTTCCTCTATATTTATAATCCTCTAAAAAATAAATTTTGGGAAGACACACTGGTATCAAGATGGTACCGACTTATATAACTTCTGGGAATATATCCTAAGAAACCCAAAACACTGATTTGAAAAAATATATGTGCCCCTATATTCACTGCAGTGTTATTTACAACTAGAGGCCTGGCGCACAACATTCCCTCAGCCCGGCCTGTGCCTTCTCGCAGTCCAGGACCCCGCAGGAGATGTCCGTTGAGAAGCTCCTGCCACCACTGCTGCGCTTGCCAGCTACGCCAGGCTCCTGGCTGAGTGGCACTCCCCCTGTTGGAGCACAATGACCACCAGGGGGCAGTTCCTGTGTTGAGTATCTGCTCCCTTGGTCAGTGAGCATCATAGTGACCACTGTTTAGTCAATTTGCACATTAGCCTTTTATTATATAGAATAGCCAAGATTTGAAAGCAGCCCAAGTGCCCATAAGTAGATGAGTGGATAAAAAAGCTGTGGTACAGCCGAGACCGGTTTGGCTCAATGGATAGAGAGTCGGCTTGGGGACTGAAGGATCCCGGGTTCGATTCCGGTCAGGGGCATGTACCTTGGTTGCGGGCATATCCCCAGTAGGGGTGTGCAAGAGGCAGCTGATCAAAGACTCTCTCATCGATGTTTCTAACTCTCTATCTCTCTCCCTTCCTCTCTGTACAAAATCAATAAAATATATTTAAAAAAAAAAAAAAAAGCTGTGGTACATTTACACATTGGAATATTACGTGGCCATAAAAAAGGAAATCTTACTTTTTTGCAACAACATCGATGGACCTCAAGAGTATTATGCTAAGTGGAGCAAGCCAGTCAGAGAAAGACAGAGATATCCTAATAGAAAAGAGACTAGCAGCTACAAGAGGGGACAAGTTTGGGAGGCATAGGTGAAAAAGGAGAAGGAATTAAGCAATAAAACCACCACAAAAACCTCACAGACACAGACAACAGTATGGTGATTATCAGAGAGAAAGGGAAATGTGGGGGAGGCAGAAGAAGATAAAGCAGTGATAAATGGTGATGGAAGGAGACTTAACTTTGGTTGGTAAACACACAATACAATATATAGATGATGTGTTATAAAATTGTACATATAACCTATATAATTGTACTAACCAATATCACCCTATAAATTCAATTTAAAAATTTTAATATATATATATGTGTGTGTGTGTGTGTGTATGTGTATATATATATATATATATATATATATATATATATAGTAATAAATATACAAATTATATTGGGGAGCCAGAGAGTAATTCCTCTGTTTTTGTTTTAGGAAATCAATTTATAATAAAAATAACCTCCTCTTAAAAAAGTAAATTTAATCACATAGCTAGCTTTAAAAGAAGTTAAAAATTAAACAAGTTGATAATTTTGACAACTAAGAGGCCCTCCTTGTTCTAAAATTCTAGTAGGACATATTAGCAAATATTATATAGAATGTTTCCTCTATATAACCCTCTAAAAAATAAATTTTGGCCCAGCGATTCTGTTTCCAGGAATATATCCTAAGAAACCCAAAACACTGGCTTAAAAGGATATATGCACTCCAGTCAATCAAGAATAACAGAATACTAAATATCAAATCTAACTGAATAATTTTCAAAACTGTAAAAACATTTTCTTTCTTATTTTACTTCTATACAATAATTCCTCAGAACTTCAAAAGCTGAATCAGGGACTTTCCATGCAGCTTCAGCATATTAAATAGACAACAGAAAGATATAAACAAGTTTTCTTATTTTTTTTCAGTTTTCATTAACAGTAAAGCATTGAAATGTTTTAAGTTTTTTTTTCCTATACAGAAATAGCTTTACTTTTTTCTGAATGTCAAAATTATCCAGGTTTATAATTAAAAGGTTTTTAAAAGATACAAAAAAAGTATCAGTAAATAACAACCCAAACTTCATTACCATTAAGTAGTGATTAAGCATTGTAAATATTGTACTCAAAATAACATTAAAAATAGTTTAATATGACATTATTAATATTATTATTGAAAATAACACCAGCCAACAATGAGTTAGACAAAATATGAAAAATTAATATAATACTTAGTATGCACAGACCCTCTTCAATTCTCATTATGACCCTATAAGTTGAAGTATCAGCAGTACTTCAGTCTCCACATAAGGAACCTCATGCACAGAGCTGTCTGGTTTGTCTAAGACAACACAGGTAGTAAGTGGCAGAACCAGAATTCAAAACTAGCCAAAGGCCTAGTTTTTTATTCAGAGCCTACGTTCTTCAATACTACTCTTTCAGCCTTCTATCCTTGTAAATGTTTCTCTATGCATATATACAGCCTCCCCCATCATTTTAAACATTTTTCTATCCATACATGGGGAAAAGGTTGGTTTATAGTTGTGAATGGTACGAAACACAATTTATTTTTTATATTATTATTTATGCACTGGAAGGAGGGGGGGCGCCTCAGCCCAGCCTGTACCCTCTCGCAGTCTGGGACCCCTTGGGGGATGACCAACTGCCCGCTTAGGTCAGCTGAGTGGCACTCCTGCTGAGGGAACACAATGACCCCCCGGGGGGAAGCTCCTGCGTAGAGCATCTGTCCCCAGGTGGTCAGTGCGCATCATAGTGACCAGTCAACCAGTAGTTTGATCACTTAGGCTTTTATATATATACTAGAGGCCCGGTGCATGAAATTCGTGCACAGGATGGGGGGGAAAGTGTCCCTCAGCCCAGCCTGCACCTTTTCCAATCTGGGACCCCTTGAGGGATGTCCGACTACCCATTTAGGCCTGATTCCACACCAGGATCGGATCTAAACGGGCAGTTGGACATCCCTCTCACAATCCAGGACTGCTGGCTCCCAACTGCTCCCCTGCCAGCCTGTTTGCCCCCAACTTCCCTCCTCTGCTGGTCAGGTCACCCCTAACTGCCCTCCCCTGCAGGCTTCATTGCCCCCAACTGCCCTCCCTTGTAGGCCTGGTCCCTCCCAACGGCCCTCCCCTGCTGGCCATCTTGTGGTGGCCATCTTGTGTCCCATTGGGGGCAGGATCTTTGACCACATGGGGGCAGCCATCTTGTATGTTGGAGTGAAGGTCAATCTGCATATTACCCTTTTATTAGGTGGTTGGCAGCCATTTCTATTGGAATTTATGTACCTTCTATAATTGAAACTTTGTATCCTTGAGTGGAGGCCTAGGCCGGCCAGGGTGTGCAGAAAGCTTTGCTTCTCCCATTGCCAGGGAAACCTAAGCCTCTCTCAACTACTCTCTGTGGCTGCGGCCATCTTGGTTGAGGTTAATTTACATACTCACTCTGATTGGCTGGTGGGCATGGTTTGTGGGTGTGGCTTGAGCGGGGTGATGGTTAATTTGCATATTACTCTTTTATAAGGTAGGCTAGCTAAATTTTGTGCACTTGTGGGGCCCACCTCCCAACCCCCCAATATTCACATATTTTTGTATATGTATGTATATATGCACTGTTCGTTTTTTTGTTAATCCTCACCTGAGGACATTTTTCTTTGGATTTTAGAGTACCTGTATTTTCCGAGGTATGAGACGACTTTTGAACCGGAAAAAAGTCAACCGAAAATTGGGGGCAAAAGACCAAAATTGCACAAAAATTACCTGCAGATCTTGACGGCAAAGTAAGTCTTTTCTTTGAAGTGGGGGGTAGTCTTATACAGTGAATACAGGCCTAAACCTATGTTTTAATTGTAAAATTAGGGGGTCATCTTATACGCTGGAAAATACAGTAGAAGGGAAGGAGAGAGACAGAGAGAGAAACACAGATGTGAGAAAGACACATCAATTGGTTGCCTCCTGCATATGCCTTGACCAAATCAGGCCGAAATAGCGCTGCCGACAGGGCCGACTGCTGGCAGCCCACTGGGACTCAGGTGCTGAGCATATGGCAATTTTCTGTTTCTGCTTTCGCATCTGGTAGAGGTCCCGCTTATAGCAGCTGCTGATGTAGCGACCACTTTCCGTCTTGATCATCTTCTTGTCCTCTTGTCCTGAGTGTCCCACAAACAGCTTCTTCTTCCAGTCTCACCTGAGCTGCTGCCGGCCCCTGGTCAGGTTCTGGGCCTCACTCCCCATCAGGTCCAGGGCACGCCAGCCACCTGCTGCTCACAGGCACACCTGTCCCCACCAACGCTTAGGCCCCATTCACTGTCGAAATCTTTGAGCCGATAGGGGACACAGAATTCCTGGTCCAGCGGCCAGGCCTCCTCCTTCCGCCTCTTGGCTCCCTGCTCAGGTCCTGGCTCTTGCCATTTTGGGCCCACAACTTCTATAAGACATCCTCTATGCTCTCTCCCGCCACCTGCCCCTCCTCCTCCTCCTCTTTCCCAGGCTGCTCCGCCTGCCACACTGGGCAGCTCGGGGATGGACCAGCCAGGCCCTCTCACCACTCCTGTCAGCCCTGCTGGAAGCTGGCGATGGCCTTACAGTCCTTCTGCCACTTGGCCCGCACCACCTGGCTGCTCAGGTCCTGGCTGGAGGCATTGATCTCAAAGATGGACGCCCATGAGCGGTACTGCTTGATGCTGTCCACCAGCCTCAGCAGCTGCAGCTCCTCCTCCTCAAAGTTTGAGCTGAAGAGGGGGTGTAGGCCCAGCCCCGCGGGGTCCAGCTCCTTGGCCTGCTTAATGGACTCTGGCAAGTGCAACGGCCACAAGCGCACGTATCGCTGCTGGGCATCTTTGGCCACGCGGCCCGGGCCCCACAGCTGCAGCGAGCGACGCCTCCAGCGTGTTCCATGGGCCACAGTCCTCATCGTCCAACACTCTCTGTGGCACCCGGCCCAGCATGTAGTCCATGCCGACCATACCTGAGGGTTCCTCGCTGGGGAGGAGGGGTGGGGGGTGGGGGGAAAGGGTGAGGGCATGGCACAGGAACAGGTGCAGGGTCAGCAGGTAGGAGACCTCATCTGGGGCCACCAAGGAGTGGGCTGTGCCACTTAGGCCAGCGCAGGCCACATGACCCACATGGTGCAGGAAGAGCCTGCCCTTGGCCGGGGAGCTGAAGTTGATGACGTTGTGCAGCAGCGGGATGTCCAGGCCCTGGGCCGCCAGGTCGTTCACAATGAGGGTGGAGCACTCGCCATGGGGGGACTTGGCCAGGTTGGTCTTGTGGGTCATCTGGTCCAGGGCGCTGTAGATGTGGGTGCAGCTCACCCACTGGAGCTAACTTGGCCCCGCAGAGAACAAGCGGCTTGAGGGAGGCAGATGCTCACTGCCTGAGCCTGAGGTGCAGGGGCCCAATTAGGGGCGGGGCCAGTTGGGGGGAAGGGTTGATCAGGGCCAGATCCGGCGGTTGGCCACTGTAGTGCATATCATAGCAACCAGTTGTTCTGCCATTCAGTTGATTTGCATATTAGCCTTTTATTGTATAGGACTGTATTATTTTCCAAACGAACAACTACCGGTATAAACCTACTTAGGCCCTACCCTGTATATATTAAATTGATTTTTAAAGTTTTTTCTCAACTCTTAAATAGTTATAGTATTCTACTGAACCTTAAATTTTCATTCCCCCTGTTTTAAAAAATGTACAGACTAATCAACTTTATTTTTAAATTTGAACCTGGTTCTAGTAAGTTTTCAAATTAATAAAGCAAAATGAAAATATCTTTTAAAATATAATATTACATAAACTTTATTCCACTAAAGAAACAATGAGGTATTATCCCAGTTATTTAAAATTTAAATTAACTTTTTGCACTTGATCTTACCATTCCTTATAAAAAAAAAAAAAAAACCTAACAACCCTAGTATAGAGGCTATTCCATGTAATATTAGAAATCAGGGAGAAAGGCATTTATTCATTTTAAAAATCAATAGATTGAATGACCTTTCTTTAAAGTATTAATATAATAGTGTCCCCTCGCCCCTCTTTGTGTCCTAATGACAAATAAGGGGTTTCTTTATAGAGAAAGGACTATTTTAAGGATGCCTGCTGGGCTTTTCTAGTAAGCAGCCAATAATAAATGGAGTGTTTGATAAACTAGACAAAGCATGCCCTGTACTGTAAATTGTAGTGCAATTCTACTGGTTTACTGGTCTAAAATATTCTATAGTAATTGGAATCCTGCTTTAGTCTACAATCTATTTATGAAGAAGTTAATCTAACATTCTGACTTTTTTTACAGTACAAATATTTAATATGCATTAAATTTCTACTAAAGTCCTTAGCTAATTGTTAAAATAAAAGACTGTATATGTTAGCAATTTCACTATAGACAACAGTGAATTTATTAAAACAAAAATGCTTTGTTTTTACAAAATTCAAGAGGAGAAATATTACCAAATCCAACAATAATTTAAACTAAACTGCAATTTTACTAATAAATCACAGACTAGCATTGAGGGGGAAAATATAAATAAAAATGTTTAAATATAAATTTATGAACCATCCAGAATCAAGTGAAACTGGCTCACTCCTTCATCACTAACTGGCTGATCCTAGAACAGTAACTGGCAAATCCTAGAACAGTAACTGGCACACAGCAGAAACTGTTTACCGAATAAATAAACCAACCAACTGTTGCTTGTACATTGGTAAACTTTTTAGGAAATACAATATAGGAATTACCTACAGACGTTACCAGCCATATAGAAGCAGTAATAAAGCTAGTAATGAATCCCCATGAAGCAAAAAAGATAGGGATGAAAGTCACTTCAACTGTAATAGAAATAATCTATTAACACCTATTAGGAAACCAGTCACACAGATTAGGGCAAATCAGCCCAATTAAATACTATAATGAGTGGGAAAGACTGCTAACAAAATGTTAAACATGTCCAATACCAGATGAAGATATAAAGTGAAAGTAACAAAAACTAAAAACAGTCCACTGATCGCAACTATGTAAAAGACACATGTACATCTAGAAGTTAATAAGCAAAAAACAATACTTCAGCTTTCCTATTCCTTGATCAAAATTCCTTGAAATTCAAACATTCACTGCCATTTCCTCAACAGCTTTTTGGCAATATTGCTAAAGAAAATACATCACTTTAGGTAACTTTTCTGATCATTCTTAAATCAAAAAGCATGGCATGTAAGTAAACTATCTAAATATTTCCTTTGGTCAACTTAAGATTGTGCCTATTACAACTAGAGGCCTGGTGCACGAAATTCGTGCGTGGGTAGGGTCCCTAGGCCTGGCTGGCAATCAGGGCCAATCTGTGGGCACCCGCCTTGGCCGACCTGGCGTCACCTACTTGCTGGTCCTGTCCCTCCCTGCTGGTCGCTTCCCTCTGCAGGGCAACAGGCAGGGCAATCAGGGGACCTCCACTGGCACCTGCCTTGGCTGTCCTGGAGCCTGTGGGCAGCTCCTGAGTTGAGCATCTGCCCCCTGGTGGTCAGTGCGCATCATAGCGACCGGTTGTTCCACTGGTCGTTCCCCAGTTTGGTCAATTTGCATATTAGGCTTTTATTTATATAGGACTAGCGCCCCAGTGCACAAAATTCATGCACTTGGAGGAGAGCCTCCTGCCACCGCTGCTGCACTTGCCAGCCATGAGCCAGCTTCGGGCTGAGAGGTGCGCCCCCTGTGGGAGCACACTGACTGTCAGGGGGCAGCTCCTGTCCTCTGGTGGTCAGTGTGCATCATAGCGACTAGTCCTTCAGCTGTTCAGTCAATTTGCATATTAGCCTTTTATTATATGTGATAAGATTAGAGGCCCGGTGCACAAAATTCCTGTACTCAGGGGGGCAGGGAGGGTCCCTTAGCCTGGCCTTCACCCTATCACACTCTGGGAGTCCTCAGAGGATGTCTGAATGACGACTTAAGCCCAAGGAGTGGGCCTCAGCCATCAGTTGGACACCTTAGCGCTGCTGCAGAGGTGGGAGAGGCTCCTGCCATGACCGGTGCTCTTGGCAGCCATGAGCCTAGCTTCTGGCTGAGGAGCACTCCCCCATGGGAGTGCCCTGACTACCAGGGGGAAGCTCCTGCGTTAAGCAGGATCAGGCCAAAACTGGCTCTCCGACATCCCCCCAGGGGACGTGGATTGTAAGAGGGCCCAGGCCCGGCCAAGGGACCCCACCAGTGCACAACTGGGGCCGGGAAGGGACTTGAGAGGTTGGCCAGTCAGGGAGGGATCACAGGCTCCAGGGCACATTCAGCCATTCTGGCTTAGTCCTGATCAGCTAGACCCCAGCAGCAAGCTAACCTACCAGTTGGATCGTCTGCCCCCTGGTGGTCAGTGCACATCATAGTGTAATGGGTGGTTGAGCAGCCTTAGCATATCATTCACCTATTACGCTTTGATTGGCAGAACAGACAACCAGACACTTAGCATATTAGGCTTTTATTATATACTAGTGGCCCAGTGCACGAAATTCATGCACAGGGGAGGGAGGATGAAGGGTGTCCCTTAGCTCAGCCTGCACCCTCTCCAACCTGGGACCCCTCAGGAGATGTCTGACTGCTGGTTTAGGCCCTACCCCTGTGGGGGGTCCACAGGGGTAGGGCCTAAACCAGCAGTCAAACATCCCCCTCACAATCCAGGACCGCTGGCTCACCTGCCTGCCTGCCTGATCGCCCCTAACACTCTGCATGCTGGCCTACTTGCCCCCAACTGCCCCCTCTGCCAGCCTGATTACCCCCAACTGTCCTCCCCTCCTGGCCTGATGGCCCCTAACCATCTCTACCTCAGCCCCACCACCATGGCTCTGTCCAGAGGACATCGGAAGGTCTCCTGGAAGGTCTCCCAGTCTAATTAGCATATTACCCTTTTATTCGTATAGATACTAGAGGCCCAATGCATGAAACTCATGCACGGGAGTCGGGGTGTCCCTCAGCCTGGCCTGCACCCTCTCCAATCTGGAATCCCTCTCACAATCCAGGACTGCTGGCTCCTAACCGCTCACCTGCCTGCCTAATTGCCCCTAACTGCTCCTGCCTGCCTGATTGTCCCCTAACTGCTCCCCTGCTGGCCCGATTGCCCCCAACTGCCCTCCCCTGCGGACCCAATCACCCACAACTGCCCTCCCCTGCCACAACCCACCTCCTCTACCACAACCTGCTTCCTCCACGCAAGGAGGCAGAGACACTGGGACCAGCCTCCTCCGTGCCGCATGGAGCCGCAAAACCCCCAGGCCTCACAGCACAGAGCGGGCCCCTGTCTCTGCTATGCGCATGGCCACCTTGTGTCAGCCATCTTGTGATGACATTGTGCATGAAGGCATGAGGAACACCTAGGCTTTTATTAGTATAGATGGGATATGTTAAAGGGAAGGAAGACATTAAGAAAAAAGACATTAATGACAGTGCCACCGTATTTTTAAAAATGTCTGTTCTTTCCAGGTTCACAAATTGCCACAAATGGGAAAAAGTGTTTAAAAACAGCAATTTAAAATGTGTAACACTTTATAGACACTGGCTTTCTAACTTGGCTCTTATCCTTATGCCCTCTTGCCCATTCTGCCCCATTCCACACCCACCACTACTTGCCACGCACCTATAAGTTTCCCTGTCACACCACCCTGATCGCAACCTGCATTCCAAATTATTAGTTTATATAGTATTTACTCTTCTCTTTATCCAGATTACAAAAGAAACACAAACTTACCCTGGAAAATCAGTCTACAATTAGAAATGCACGCGCACGCACACTTCACACACACACACACACACACACACACACACAGATTTTTATTTACCTTCAACCCCAACACCCAGGGAGAAAAACCATTAACATTTCCAGAATGATATCAGATAGTGCACACTGTTTTGTAAGTTAATTTTTCTCTTAATATAACATTTGTTCCACCTCTGCATATTCCAAAGAAAAGGACTCAAATGCAAGTAGTTTACTTATAAAGTACAGAAACATCAGCAAGGAAGTGAGAAAATTCAAGGTGAATTATCACACCTTGCTACCATATGGGCAACTACATCTTAACCTCAAGAGAAAATTCTGGGTAACGTAGAATTATCCCACCCAAGGAAGAAGGGAGCTGGGGCAGTCCTACTCCAACTCCTATCAGCACTGGTTGAGGCTCCAAGCCTACCCTGTAAAGAGACTTCCTAATACTTTGAAGAGAGCTTCAAGCAGAATTAAATTTGAAAAAAAGCACATCAGAAAAGCAAAAGGTAATCAAGGAAGAAAAAAAATTATTAGATTAAAGTATATGAAATACCGGGTTTTTTTGCAAATCAAAAAGGGTTGAATATCAGCAATTTCATAAGATTCAATCCAATATGTATCAAATTTCAATTTTTCCTTTCTGGATTCCATAACTATCGTAGAACCTATCTACAAAGTCTTTACTTCTCTCTCTCTCTCATTTCTTTTTCTCTTCTCCCTTTCCTTTGTTGAGGAAACACAGGCCTAAAAATACAACCTAATGACTACTGATACACTGAAAATGCAACTTTTCAGCTGTAGCCAGGTTAGGTGTGAATGAATGAATGAAGCTAAATAAAATTTAAACAAAAAATATACCTTTCTCTTCTACTTCCCATCATGCCATTCTTTCAATTAAGAGAAAAATAATTACTATCTCAAAAGATCAATACACTAACAACCCCAAGTGTGTAAAAACAATCGCCATGTATATAAAATGCTTACAAATGATTTTGAGTTTTAGTTTCATGAAAAAGACATTCACTCTGTAAGGAAAAGTACATCGCTACAATAGACATCTACCGTATTTTTCGGACCATAAGACGCACTTTTTTTTCCCCCAGAAGTGGGGGGAAAAAGTCCCTGCGTCTTATGGTCCAAATATAGCCTACACATATACTGTAAAAAAAAAGTTTTTTTACTTGCCCGGCTCTGTGTGGTCTCTGTGTGCTTGCCCGGCTCTAAAATGGTTCTAAATGCTGCTGTTTACTTTACAGGGTTGATTACATGTATTTATGACTGTGATGTTGGGTTTTAATGCACATAAAATATTTTAGGACACTATTTGTTTCAGAATCTTTTTTTCTTCATTTCCCTTCTCTAAAAACTGGTGCGTCTTATGGTCCGAAAAATACGGTATGTTTAGTTTTAACTACCACTAAAGAATTGAAAAATGGGAAGAAAGAAAAGGCAAGATATATAACCTGCAGACGGAGATTTCAACATGGGATTGTGGTCCACCATTATACCGTCTTGTGTCTTGTGTCCAAGTCTTTGCGTGTACTGCTGCACAAATTCTGTGGAATGGATAGAATCTACAAGCTTCATTGCATTTGACTGTGTGGTCTGAACACTGCCTGCGTGTTCGGAAGAGCACAGCAAGTCGTCAGGATGCGGCTCTGCTTTTCGTAGGTTGCCACTGGCTAGTACTCGCAAACTGACGGCAGGAAACTTCAGAATACCAGAGTTTGCCTCACCCAAACTCAAAGCATGTGACATACCAACGTCATCATCCTCAGGAATGGGGTTGTACCATATTTCCCCTTCATCATCTGCATCGTTTTCCTCATTAAAGTCCAAAGAACAGTTTCTTGATAACGAAGCATCTGTATCCTTACACACCACATACCGACAATACTCCTCAGATGGTTTGAGGAAAGGTTGTGATAGCTGATGTTTATGTGGAGAGGCAGGCGAGATGGGCAAATGGCTTATATGTTGGTATTTCTTACTTTCTTCTTCCTCCAAAGTAAAAGATCGCAGAGTACTCTGATATAGCCAATTGCGTTTCTTTGACACAGTGATACTGTTAAGTGGCTTATGATCTCTGAATCCAATGTTACCCTTCAAATCATCAAGTTCTCTTCTCTTCATTGTAGAACCATAAACATTTTCAAATAAATCTGTTTTAAAGAAAAAAAGACAATAGAATATAATGCCTGGTATACCAAAAAAGACATGTCCCTTGAGATCAGTAATTCAAATACTATTTTTAAAAAGATAAAAAGAGCCCTAGCTGGTTTGGCTAAGTGGAGTGTCGGCCTGCAGATTGAAAGGTCCCAGCTTTGATCCTAGTAAAGGGCACATGCCCAGGTTGCGGGCTCAGTCCCCACTATGAAGCGTGAAAGAGGCAGCTGATCAATGATTCTCTGATCATTGATGTTTCTCTCTCTCTCTCTCCTTCTCTGTTCCTCTCTGAAATCAATAACAACATATTTTTTTTAAAAGGATAAAAAGAAAGAAAAGTAGCCTGGCTGACATGGCTCAGTGGTTGAGCATCGACCTATGGACCAGGAGGTCAGGGTTTGATTCCCAGTCAGGGCACATACCCAGTGTGGGGCGTGCAGAAGGCAGCCTATCAATGATTCTCTCTCATCATTGTTGTTTCTATCTCTCTCCCTTCCTCTCTGAAATCAATAATAAATATATATTTTTAAAAAAAGAAAATGAAAAGTAAATATTAATCTTATTTGAAGACTAAAATTGAATAAGAAAAAATTTTGATTTCCCACCTAAAAATTATTTATAACTCAAACTGCAAGTATAAGTGTCATAAGAATTCTAAGAAAAAGAATAGACAATCTCTGAGACTGCCTTTATTAAATTGATAGGGCTAACAAAGCCTTACCCTAAGCAAAACATACTTCATAGAAAGCTAATATAGAATGCATTGTACACAATATGCCTTTAATATTTGAGTGATTTTCAACTCCCTACATGGACTAGAAGTTCTTTAGAAAACACAAGTAATATTCCTATCTTTATGAAGATTAACTTTGAGTATATCTTTCAACATAAGTGAGCCTAATGATATTAAATGCCTTACTGATTATTAAGATTTCAACATTTGTTTCCTAACCATATAACGCAGTAACATCTCATGCAGTGTTTAAATTCTAAATATATACGGCAAAAATAAAAATCCCTTAAGAAGGCCCCAAATTGGAACCAAAAATGCTATCATACAACAAGCATAAGGCAGCTACCCTGTTTCCCGGAAAATAAAACAGTGTCTTATATTAATTTTTGCTCCCAAAGATGCGCTAGGTCTTATTTTCAGGGGATGTCTTATTTTTCTATATGCTAGGTCTTATTTTCAGAGGATGTCTTATTTTCGGGGAAACACGGTATTATTATTGGCCAAGCAGAAACTTAAGCATGGAAATGAACAAAAATGTCCCTGTCCTTAAGAAATTCACTGTCACCTAACTGGTTTAGCTCCGTGGACAGAGCGTCGGCCTGCGAACCGAAGGGTCCCGATTCTATTCCAGTTAAGGGCACGTGCAGAGGTTGCGGACTTGATCCCAGTGAGGGGTGTGCAGGAGGCAGCAATCAATGATTCTTTCTCATTACTGATGTTTCTATTTCTCTCTCCCTCTCTCTTTCTCTCTGAAATCAATAAAAATATATTTTTTTTAAAAAGAAAGAAATTCACTGTCCAATGGAGGACATCAAATACTAAGATATATACATGTTAATATAAATCGCTGAAGGATGCCCAAGACCAAACCAGAGACGGTCTGACCTGCATCAACACCATTTGTCAACCAACCAGATCTGAAATAGCATGGCTGACATGTACACATAAGGAACTGTTTCACATTGAAATTGGGACTCAAAAGAACTGTTTGGCCCAGAAAGGAACTCATTACAGACTGATTCATTTGCCTCTCAGCATAATCATTATGGCTTGTCTCAGTTTCGGTCCTTATAAGGGAATTCCTTGTATCACATGATCTAATGCATCTAGTGGAAATAATAAACAACATAAATTGATGAACAAAAACAGTCCTGGAGACAGAGAAGCAGCGATCAGACTGTCGGACCTCAGAGGGAGGGTAAAGGAGGGGCAAAAGGGAGAGATCAACCAAAGGACTTGTGTGCACTCATATAAGCCTAACCAGTGGCCATGGACAACAGGGATTGGGTATACATGGGGAGGGGTTTGGGATGGGAATGGGGGGATGAGGACAATTATGTGACACCATAATCAATAAAGAAATTTTTAAAATAATAAATAAATAAATAAAACACAAATCTATCATAACACAAATTCATTCCACATAATTCAAACAAAACCATATTTTTTAAAATTTAAGGTCATGCCAGCTTTGTAAATTAGAGAATTATGATCCTAGGCTAATTTGAGTGTGTATATGGTTGATTCACCTTAGTATTTCCGTAAGTAAAATATAATAGTCTAATAACAGAGACTGATAAAAACACACAAAACTATGTGAAGCTTAATAACCAAAAGGTTACTTTGTGCATAATCAAGGCTTTCAGTAACCGCATTTCTACTGAAAAAAAAATCCTTTAAAAATGTAAATTTATTTTTTAAATTATAAACATTACCCAACCAAGCAGATAAATAATTAATAAACAAATAAAATATGCTTAAACCTTTAACAAATTGGGTTTCAAGTTCAATTACTTCCAGAGATATGAACAGACTAAGAATCATAAGAGAAGAACGCTCCCATGAATGCCTACTATGCCAGACATTAATTTACTCAACACACTTATTGAGTGCTTATTTTGTGCTAGGTATGAGAGATAAAGCAATAAGAAAGCCCTTAACCTCACTGTACCTTCACAAGAATCCCATGAGACAGGTACGATTATTTTCAGGAGCTTCAAAAAATATGTGGAATGTGGTCAAGGTGATAGCACTAAAATGCAAAATCCCTACTCTTACCAATCTTCCTGACCGCCACTAGAAGCAGAGAAGTAGGCAACCCTCTCTGGGCCTGGTCATAATATTAACCTGGCTAACCTAATAGGGTGGTGGCAGCTGGTAACATTAGAAAACTGTATAATACTATTCAGAAAGGTCAAGTAACCTGCCCAAGATCACCTAGTGGGAAAATGGAAGAGGCAGCACTCAAACTCTATTGGCTTCAAAGTCTGTAGTAGTACGCCTGGGCTACTAGGAAGAGATACCCACCTCCAACTTCCAGGATTTAACATGCAAACATGTAACAGATGTTCAATATATATCTAGAATTGATCTAGTTTAATTTCATTAACAAAAACTTGAAGATTCAAGGTTGTTCTTTGGTTTGTTTCCTACACACTTAAAATTCAGAACTGAAATTCAATTCATCACTGGAGTTTCTGGGTTTTTAGCAACTACATCCTTCGGTCGAGTGCACTAAAATCTAGATCTATTTTATGTTTAAGACCAAGTCTCATATTATTTAATAACATTTCAGACCTTTACAGGATACTATATGTAGTTTTGACACAATTATAAATTTAAAGAACAAAGTGTAAAATTATACAACTCACAATTGCTATAATCCACATCTTATTTTACCTTTCTCTCAGATGTCTCTAAAAACATGCAAAATTTTATATAGTTTAATGTATTATTTTGAATCTACTATAGTACAAGTACATTATCAACATTCCACATTCCAAGAACTATAATGAGAAAAATAAAGCAAATTTAATATTTTTATTAATATAAGCATTTAATGAATGTATAATATTAAAAGAAATAATTATACCATGAGATACATCATTTTTCATGAAACTACAAACTGCAAAAACTTAAAACCAACCCTGACTGGTTTGGTTTAGTGGATAAAGTGGCGGCCTGCGGACTGAAGGATCCCTGGTTTGATTTCAGTCAAAGGCATGTACCTTGGTTGTGGGCATATCCCCAGTGGGGGGGTGTGCAGGAGGTAGCTGATCAGTGTTTTTCTCTTATCGATGTTTCTAACTCTCTATCACTCTCCCTTCCTCAATTTAAAAAAAATCTTGAAACCAAATAGTTTCATTGCTATTACGAATATTTCAAAATATGTGAGAATAGAGTTTAAATATAGATAGGAGCATCACAATAATTTCTGATAGTAAAATTTTTTCGGTTATTAAAACTGAATATGGCTGTGGCTGGTGTGTTCAGTGGTTAGAGCATTAGCCCAAGTGCCAAAGGGTCTCAAACCCAGTCAAGGCCATGTACCAGGGTTGCAGGTTGGATCCCCAGCCCAGAAGGCAACCAGTCAATGTATTTCTCTTACATCAATGTTTCTCTCTCTCTCTCTCTCTCTCTCTCTCTCTCTCTCTCTCTCTACCTCTCTCTCTGTGTGTGTGTATGTGTGTGTGTGTGTCTTCCTCCTCCCTTCTACTCTCTCTAAAAGTCAATGGAAAAATATCCTTAGTGAGAATTAACAAAACAACAACAAAACACACACACACAAAAAAAAAACCTGAATATAAGCAACACATTAAATTTTAATAATAAATTTTACTTGAGCAATTACTTGTAAATAATTCAGGTCATTTCATTTGCATCACAGTTAAACAGATGTGTATGAATGTGTATGAATGTACATTACACAGAAATGGAAAGGTATTTGCAATCTTGCCTTCATTCCATTTTTACACTAAAAGTAATGTTAAACCTTATTGACATAAATTTAAAACTTATCTTTAACTTCAGATTTTATATCTGTATATATATATATATATATATATATATATATATATATACATAATGTAAAAGTTAAAAATGTAAAACGCAAGTAAAAATATAAAAATAAGTATGCAAAGTTACAAGGCAAAAAGTCTTTATTCCCTTGTAAGTACACAGTATGTTATGATTATCAGATTCAAATTAAAGTCATTTTACTTTAAATATGTACAAGAAAATCCAGAAGTGGTCATTAAAATTTTTTACTGAGAAAAGTATTTACATAGTGGTGAACTACTCAAGCCAATTTTGCTCTCAACTTTTATTTCATAATAAATCTAATGACTCACTATTATTAAATATTTAACTAGTGCCCCAGCTCAAAATCATCAACAAACTTTCTGAGAAATTATGTATTTCAACCTTCATTGAAAATGTATAATATATACAGATTTCTCTTCATCATTTTAAAATTTCTACTATAGAAACAAACTCTGTGCTTTTGCATACTTCTCTTTTTAAAAACCTAAGTAAAAGTATTCTCATGAACCTTGTATTTAAATTAAATAAATACAAGCAGCCCTGCTTATGGAGTCAAGTCTGACAGCCCAGAAAAAATGACTAGAATAAAAGCCTTAGCCTTAGGTATACACAAATAATCTTTTCCAGATAAATCTAAATGGGGAAGAGTACAATGAAAAGGAAAAAAGTGCTTTTTCTATCTCCTCCCCCCCCCCCCCTTCCCCTTGTGACTAGCAATGAAAACCCTTACGAGAAAAAAGCTGTGTGTTAGTTTTTGGGACAGGAAAGTAGAGAAGAAAATGTTGAGACTGTTTCCAGATCCACAATAGTAATGAGGAGGAGCAAGAAAAAAGAAGCCGAAAAGAAAAGATGAGTAGAACAAATAAGTGCCCCTAAAGGGGTCTATATATACCCTAGCTCAGTTCCCAATGCTATGCAAGGCAGCACTCCTCTGCCTCTGATCATTTCCCGCTCCATCCAGAATCCCAACGACATGGGGCAGCGCATTACTCTCACAAAGTCTGTTTGCCTTGCTCTTGATAGCATGTAAGCACCAGGCACGGTACCAAATAGATTATCTTTTTTCAGTCTCACAGCAACTGAGGCTTTGCGGAGTTGAGTAACCTGTCCAAGGTCACAAGCCAGGTAAGGGGAGGATGTGGTTAGGAACCCAGAACCTCCACGGTTTACCACCATACTGCATGGTTTGCAGATTCCAACGCCTCATTTTTACTGGTGAAAGATCAGACCAATATGGAGGGAACTGCATGAGCTTGTCATTTATAAGTAGTAAGTATAAATTCATACTTATAAAACTAATGCAGATAGAGCTCAAGAGCTTTTCTCTGGTAAGGGTTAGTATCAATATCAGAATAAAGTATGGTTTTTCAAAAGATTAACAAATGTATTTAGATAGGTGATTGGGGAGACTGAGAATTGTAGAAACTTACTACTTAAAATGAGCACCAGCCCTGGCCAGCAGCTCAATGGTTAGAGCATCAGCCCACACACTGAAGGTTCTCGGGTTCCATTCCCATGAAGGGCACAATACCTAGGTTGCAGCTCTCCCTCCCCCCCACCCCAACCTGTTTTCCATGGTCCGGACAGGTGTGGGAGGCAACCAATTGATGTGGCTCTCGCACATCAATGCTCTCTCTCTTCCCTCTCTCTCTCTCACCCTGCCTTCCACTCTCTCTAGAATCAATGTGAAAAATATCCTCGGGTGAGGATTAACAACAACAACAAAAAGAGTACCAAACAGCAGCATCCTTACTGGGAATTCATCAAAATGCAGACTCTCAGGTCCATTGCCCACACATAGAAAATCTGCATTTTAACAAGATTTTCAGGGGATTCATATGCACATTAAACTTGAAAAGTACTGCTCTATAACTGAAACACACACACACACACACACACACACACACACACACAGTGAATGGTAAAGGTCTAGAAAAATATCCTTAGTGATTCTCGAAACAACACCACCACTTAGAAATGTAGGACTTCCAAATCAAAACAGGACCTTCTACTGAATTTGTAATTCTCAGTTTTCCTGCCACCAGCAACATCAATGTTCTAATGTCACTCTTCCCCAAACAAACACACACACTGAAAAACAAAAAACTGAACGTGCTTCTAGGGCCAGAATTTTTGGGAAAGGGATTTAAAACTAGAAGACAGTCAAAAAGTATTTGCCTATGGCTACTAATTTCAAAGGGCAGATGTATAAAAGAATTTGTTGAAAAAATGCATAAAGATAATTTATCTCATAAAGGTAAGAAATTAGGTGAGGAAAGAGAACAGATGGATATCTGCATTAATAGTGTCAACTTCTGCTGTGGCCAGTTTGGCTTAGTGGATAGAGCATGGGCCTGCAGACTAAAGGGTCTGGGGTTCAAGTCCAGTCAAGAGCACATGCCGGGGTTGTGGACTCAATCCCCAGTAGGAGGTGAGCAGGAAGCAGCCAGTCAATGATTCTCTCTCATCATTGATGTTTCTCTCTCTCTCTTCCTCTCTGAAATCAATTAAAAAAAAATTTTAAGTGTCAACTTCTCTAAGATATACTGCACAAGATCATATCTGCTAATTAATATTTTGGGGGCATGGAACGACGCTCCAACCAACTGAGCCACCTGGCCAGGGCGACCTGCTAATTAATATTTTAAAAGAACTGTCTAAAGATGACAGACAGCCGAAGCCGGTTTGGCTCAGTGGTAGAGCATCAGTCTGCGGACTGAAAGGTCCCAGGTTTGATTCCGGTCAAGGGCATGTACGTTGGTTGTGGGCACATCCCCGGTAGGGGGTGTGCAAGAGGCAGCTGGTCGATGTTTCTCTCTCATTGACGTTTCTAGCTCTCTATCTCTCTCCGTTCCTCTCTGTGAAAAAATCAATAAAATATATTTAAAAAAAAAAAAAAAGATGACAGACAAAATATTAACAAGTTACATGTTCTAAATTTTTTCTTTCACAAGTCATGAAGCCAGAAAAATGGAGTCAAAGTAAGGCTAATTATTTTCTAAAGTGGTAAAAGGATGAAATAGCTCAACCTGAAGCTTTTGAATTTATTTCTGAATACTATATTCTAATTAAAACTTATTTATAAAGACTTATAATGAAGTACAGTTGGCAAATAGGTTAAAATTCCTTTGTAATATCAAGGCTTGCAGAAACTTGACATTATTTACTACGTGTAATGACTTTAGATTTCGTAAATAATCATCTCAATTAGGAACAAATTGGCCAATCTGTGAACATTACAACCCTAACTGCATCAAATCACTGGCATTATTATACTACCAAAAGTTTTAGTGGTTCTTAGTAGGAGCCAGATATCAAAATAGAATATCATTCTGACTCCCATTTGATATATGGTCTCAAAAATTTCTAAAATACCTACATAGGTATCTCTATTCCATTATATAGTTATTCTGTGTTATAAATTCTAAATAGAACTGTATTTTGAAAGAAAATATACTCATAAGTAATACTATATAGAAAAAAATAGATATAAGCTTTTTAAGCAATTTAATATCTTTATTCAACCAAGAATGTACTGATTCACCTGGACTGCCCAATTAATTTTTTAGAAAACATGATTTAAAAGTAGAATCCAAGTAACATCAATTTGAACTAAGTAAGCATTTAAAGGTAAAGATTTTAAATTGATACAGCAATTGATGAAAAATATCTTAAAACCTATTCTATAATAGAATTCACCTATCTTCTTTGCAAATTTGAGAAAGTTACCCTTCTCAACCTTGTTGAAATTCCATCCATCTCCTCAATCCAGCAATTTAATAGAATTGACTCAAACCTCTAAAGAACTTTAGAGTCTCTTTGATTGGGGCTTTGGAGTCATAAAGACCTGAGTTTGAATCCCCATAATAGTTTGAATCCATATACTAATATATGCAAACAATACACTAGTGTGAGTGACCTTGGGCAAACTACTCCACCCCTCTGTTTCTTTGGCTGTTGTTAAATGACAGTTGTCATACCTTCATGGGTAGTGTGTGTGTGTGTGTGTGTGTGTGTGTGTGTGTGTAATAAAGATTATATGCAAACCACATAAAGTACCCAGGATGATTTTAACAATTTTGACTAACCTTCAAAAACATAGTTATTAAAAATAATAAACTCTCCAAATCTACAGTAGATATGTAAACATTGCATAAGTTGTTTTTATTTTTTATAAAAGATGAATTGATGATTTAAAAGGAAGTAACCAGGGAAAATTGTTTAAACCAGAAATTAAGCTTTTGGCTTATCTTGTAAAATATCTAAAATACCATCACATAGTAATTCTAACGTTTCATTTTCTTTTTTTTTAATATATTTTTATTGATTTCAGAGAGGTAGGGAGAGGGAGAGATAGAAACATCAATGATAAGAGAGAATCATTGATTGGCTGCTCCCTGCACAATCCCCACTGGGGACTGAGCCAAACCAAGTAGGGCTCATTTTAAAGTTTGTTTCTTTTAATTATTTTCTCAATGAAAAAAAGAATCAATTTATTTGTAAAGGTTACATTTATTATTGCTTCTAAAATCCTTGAATGTTTACACTACAGCTGACACCATTATAAGCCACCAGATGGTAAATGTTTAACCTTTGCCAGAAGGGTAAAAAATATATTTGAAGTTTTATATAGACTGTAGTTGTGGCTCAAATTTAACTCTCCTACAAAGAGTTAACTGAACCATATCAGAGGAGGTAAAGTTATAATGGCAATAAGCTGCAATAAAATAAATACTTTGCTCCTGAGATGTGTATTTTAATTTGAAATTAGCATAAAGTACACCTCTCTTCACACACACACACACACACACACACACACACACTGCATTCTACTATCCTGTTATTCAAGTGAAATGGAATAAATTTGAGGGAAATTTTTGACAGGTGTGGGATAGAGATTCATAGATTCAAAGAAACTTTTCATGTTTCTATAGGCTTTAAATGAATCATTTGATTTGTTCTCATTGTGCGATTAGAAGGTTTGTGAACTTTGCTTCTCCCCACTGTTTTGTGTTTATTGGTTAAACAAAGTTAATGTGTACAAACCCAGTCCTGTAAGATTTGCAATTCTTACCAGAGAAGCTGCCAAATACTGTGAGTACTATTTTACACTTCAGCATTCAATATTTTAAAGCCTCCTGACTTTTTAAGGAGTTTACTAAAGTCATGTTTACTAAAATCTTTATATTTAAGAGTGTAATTCAGAAGACCATCTTGTTTTCGGCTCAATCTGAAGGTATCATACTTCTTTCAGAAAAGAATTTTTGCTTTTTACAACATAATTAAGAGATTTCTAGAACAGATAACCTAAACCTTCAGTGAAAATTAAAAACCACACACATAAAAAATAGGCATCAAAATCCTATTATAAGGACAAGCATATTTAAGTTTACAAATGACTTTAATTGTCTACAGTTTCTTAAAAAGTATGTAAGGGACATTTTCCTTTTGATTAAAATACTAGTGCCCTGGGTTTTCCATAATAAAAAAAATTACTTTGTTCGGTTTTGTGGGGGGAGGGGGGAGAGGGAGGGGAGGAAAAGGTGGAAAGAGGTACTCTAAATCCTACCTGACTAAAAAGAAATTTTACTATTATAGATTTTGGTTGGTTGGTTGGTTGGTTGGTTGGGTTTTGGTTTTGGGTTGTGTGTATGTGTGCACACGAGCCTGGGAGAAAGAGAGAGAAAAGGTATAATGAGCAAAATGACAGTTTATGAAGCCTGTAAAGTCTACCTTGGAACAGATTCAAATGCACAAACTCCACAAGTCTACGGATTTGCCTAGAGCTACAAAGAATAAAAATCAAGGCAGCACCGCCCAACCCCAAACCTACTAAAAGCGTGTGGTGAACTTAACCTTTTACTCATTGTTGTGCTTAGGAAGTAGGCACACTGGTTCATAGAGAAGAAGAAGAAAAAAACAAACAAAACACAAAAACCCCGAAGTTCCTCATGCCTCTGTCAAAAAAAAAAAAAAAAAAAAAAAAAAAAAAAAAAAGCAAAATGAGTGAATGCATTATACTAAATAAGCCCGAAATCACATTAAGCTGCCACTTGCATGACACTTACTTTGGCACGGGCACGTACCTGTCTGCAAAAACAAAACAAAACATATCTTATTCCTTGCCCTAAAGACAGAAGCCTAGGTAGCAAACAGTGAAGTTCGGAGTGCTAGCATTTTGATTGCAAACCGTCCTACCTGTCAGCGTGATTCTTTCGTCTGGGGACACCGAGAGGACTTGGCTTTCTCGCATGTTCCGAGCTCCCGGACCTGCAGAGGCGCCCTGCGCTCCCGGGACTTTGGGGGGTGTCCCCTCGGCGCGCCCCTTCATGCCCAGCGACAGCAGGCGTCCCTTGTACATCCACTTCTGCAGCTTCTTGACCGTCACCGCGGGCGGCTTGAGGAAGCGGAGCCCCTCGGGGTCATCCCCTTTGCTGCCTATCCCAGGCGGGGAGCCCGCAGGATCCCTGAAAGCGCGCCCCGGGGAACGGCCGGGGTCCTTGGAGCGGGGACCCGGGAAGCCGTGAGACGCCGCGCGGGCGGCCGGCGCGCGGCCCCCGCTCCAGCCGTCCATCCCGCCTCCACGTGGCGGGGGCTCGTCCCGGTCCCCGGGGTCCCCGCGCGCGCCGCCCCCGACGCAGCTGTCGCTCGGCCACCGCTGGAAGGGAGCGGGCTTGGCACCGTCCCGGAGGAGGCTCTCGAGGCTCCTGCTGCAGGACAGGCGCATCCGAGGGGTCCGGCCTCCTCTCCACGGCTCCCTCGGAGGCGGCCAGGGCGGGGACACCTGCTGCCCAGGGCGGCCCCGGGCCCCCCACTCCCGGTCCCGGGGGCCGGCCCGGCGGTCCGCAGCGCCGGCGGCGGAGGGCGGCTGGCCCGGAGCCCGGGCTCCCGCAGGGCAGTAGCGACCCGCCCGGCCCCGCCGCGCGCCCGGGTCGGGGGGCAGGTCGTGCATAGCCTGGATCAGCAGGTGATAGGCCTCTCGCAGCTGGGTCTGCAGCCTGCCGGTCTCCAGGCGGCCGCCCCCCGCCCCCGGGGAGGAGCCCGCCGCCGCAGCCGCCGGGGGAGGCGGGGGCCCCCGCTCCGCCCCCTGGGGCTCCGGCGCGGGCCGGGCGCCGTCGCCGGGCAGGTTCTCGTAGTAGTCGGCGGCGTCCTCGTCCTCGTCCTCGTCCTCCTCCTCCTCCTCCTCCGCGCTGCCCTCCGAGTCCGGCGCGGCGAGCACCCGGGCGCGAGCGAGCGCGCGGCCCCAGGGGGCGGCCTCCTCCTCCTTCCCGCCGCGCGGCCTCGGCCCCCCGAGCGCCCCCGCCGGCTCCTCCGGGCGCCGCCCCGCGCCCCGCGCCCTGGGGCCCCGCGCCTGCGGCGCCGGCGGGGGCGGCTCCGGGCTCCGCGGGGCTCCGTGGGCGCGCTCGCGCTGGGGGCCGTCCGGGGCGCCCCCCGCGGCTCCCTGCCCGGCGGAGGAGGCCGCCACGGTGGCTGCGGCGGCCGCCCGGAGCCCGAGCCCGCCGGCGGCGCGGGGCCCTCGCCTCCCCCGGAGCCGGGACAGCGTCCTCCGCAGGGGGTCCGCCATGCCCTCGGCCTCAGGGCCCGGGACCTCCCCCGCCGCGGGGAGAGGCCGGAGCCCCGCTCGAGAGAAGGCGGCGTTGGCGGAGGCGGCGGCGGCGGCGCCCCATGACCGCGCGGGCCCTCGCGGGCTCCTCACATACTTGGCATAACTGTGCCCGGGAGGGCGGGGGCGGCGGCGGCGCGCAGGGCGCATGCCCCGGGCCGGGCCGGGCCGCGACGGGGCGCGCGGGCTGCGAGCTGCCCGGCTGCGGGGCCAGGGGGGTGGGATGGGGGTGGGGGGGCGGGCCGGAGAGGTGCGGGAGCTGAAGTGTATGCAGCCAGCGTGGGGGTGCAGGGGAAAGGCTTGGGGAGAAAAAGGGTGAGTCTGTCCAGGCTGGAGGCTGCAAAGTTTGTGTTAGGGAGACAGAAAGGGAAAGTGCCCTCCTGGCTGCCACCCAGCATGTTCACCACCCTCCCCGGGACCACCATTGCAGGAGCAAGCCGTGACTTGAGAGAAAACAAAGTATGAGCACAGGTGTATCTCGGTACCGTGTGTTCCAGAAACGTTCCCAATCGTTTTATTTGCACAGAGAGTTAGCTACTTCAAGGACCTTGGCAGAGATTCCTTTTTCTTTTTCTCTGTGTGTGTGTGTGTGTGTGTGTGTGTGTGTGAGAGAGAGAGAGAGAGAGAGAGAGAGAGAGAGAGAGAGAGATTCCTTTTCAGCCTCCCCCCCCCCCCAATCCAGGCGAACACAAGATTAATTCAGACATCAATCAAAACTTGTAAAATGGAGCTTTATTTTTATTAAAGCTGGATTGAGGAACAATTGGGTTGAAATTTAGAAACACTGTCATTTGCAAATACCAACTCTCAAACATCTTCTGTGTAACAGTTGTAAACTAAAGCACCTCGTGTTGGAATCAGTGTGTTGCATCATCCCTGACTTCAGTAACATTTTTCAGTGTTTACACATTAGAAAGGGCCTTGTGAGCGAGCTCATGGATGTACTTCTATCTCCCAGCACAGTACTTGCACGTAGTAAGTACTCAAGAATTATTTGTGAATAAAAGCTTGCATAACTGAATGAGAATTTAGCTCTAACATACTTTCCAAGTATATTTCTCTATGTATTCTTTCCCCCCCAGCTAGTCAAAGGCTCCAGTCAATAAATGTGCTTTAATCTAGACTAGCTTTGTTGTTACCTGGTCTCTGCTTCCTTGGAATATTTTTACTCGAATTTCTATCTTCAGAAATCTTACCCATCCTATAAGATTCCACCCAACTAGCCCTGGATGGGCAGCGCAGTTGGTTAGAGCATTGTCCTGATATGCCAAGGTTGAGGCTTTGATTCCTGTTCAGGGCACATACAGGAGTCACACAATGGCCATAACAGGTTTGGCTCAGTGGATAGAGCATGGGCCCATACACTGAAGGGTCCTGGGTTCAATTCTGGTCAAGGGCATGCACCTTAGTACCCGGGCTCCATCCCCATTAGGGGGCGTGCGAGAGGCAGCTGATCCATGTTTCCAACTCCCTCTCCTTTCCTCTCTGTAAAATCATTAAAATATATTTTTTAAAGCAAATGAATGCATAAATAAGTGGAACAACAACTTGATCTCTATTCCCCCCACCTCTAAAATCAATAGAATTTTTAAAAAAGAAAAGAAGATCCCACCCAACTTTCTTTATAAAATCATCTCTGATCTCGCAAATGGACATGATTTCCATTCTTCCAAACTCCAACAGTACTTTACTTATATAGTATATTTATTTCTTTTGTTTTATACAAAACATACCCTATCTCCTGCAGAACAAAATTCATTCCTGAAGGGCAGCAACTATTTATAATTGACATTTGTATTATCCACAAAGTATAAAAACAGCATCTATGTACTGGACATGATAAGTAAATATTTTAAAATAGGTGTCAACTTTAATTTAAAGGAAATAAATGGCTCTAATTTCCAGTCTATTGCCTAACTCTCCACTAGACCATACTGTGTATTAGTGTTGTTTTAAAATTCTTTCAGTGATGAAGAAGAACATAGTTTGTTCTTCTAGAACATGCTATTTTCCTAGATCTTAATTCTGATCTAGGAAAATAGCATGAAATGTTACATTATAATTTGCATACATCACTATTTTTAGTTCTACACTATGTCTATTCCATGGGATCAAGGCTATTGAATGAATACTAAAGGCATAAAGTTACATTCCAGTAAAATATTCCCACAGGAAATGACTGATAGTAAAGCTGCCAATAATGGCGTCTATAAACAATTTGATCTACCTCAGAAATTGTTTCCATCCCAACTCTCGGTTGCAAGATCTTTCACTGCTTTGCAGTTAACATATTTGTTAAGAACAGCATAAGATAAATATGTAAAAATGAATGGAAACATATAAGCTTGAAAGTCTAGATGAACCTCATTTTCAGTTTATCTTGCCAACACGTTGAGTTGAGGAGTTACAAGACATGTTAGCCAATGCCAAATACTGTGCGTTGTTCCAGGCATTACCCAGAACTCGTCTGATGCTGCACAGCACCACTGAACTTCATGCCACTTTAAAGCTGAGAGTGTTCCATCACATAAATTCCCAAGTGTTAAGAACTATTTTGGTCACAACAGAAATTGATAAGGCAGCCATGGCAATGTGACCCTACTTATTAACCTTAAAAATGCGAGTCCCTCTTTTCTATATGTGCATTACTCTTCAGTAAGTGTATTAAAATTTCATTCTAAGAAGATAGTGCCCAGAGAACTAACATTATACATCTTATAATTAAGGCGGTGACCAAACAGAAACATTATCAGCTATGCTTGTAAAATCCTTTGTGTGTGTGTGTGTGTGTGTGTGTGTGTGTGTTTTAACAGTTCATAACTTCTCCCTCCAGTTAGCTGAATTGTTATATATTTCTAATCAACATTCCTATGAAGATCGGGTGGGGGTGGGGTGATTTTCCAGTGTTTGTAGTTGCTTCTCACTGACTTGGAAATCATTTTGATGCCCCATGAGTTAACAGGCGGAGGCACTGTCACAAAAGGTGAAACAGCTATGGGACAGCAGGGCTCCCGGGAGGCAGGGAGCCAAGCTAGACGCGGGGCAGGACTGGCAGTCTGGGAGGGACACAGGGAGGGCAGGTTGAGGCAGTAGTGGAAGGAAACCATCTAGGTATGTCATGGTTATTTTCTAGGTAATTAGAATCCATTTCTGTCTCACTGCTGCTCAATCTTCCATTTTGCTCAGTGGAACCAAAGGCAAGTTTAACGCTGGCAAATGCCCAGTTTTCCCTCTAACTGCCTTGGTGTAGCAGACCTGCCTGCTTTGCCATGCAGTTCCATCATATTGAGTAACCTGGGCTTCAGCCTGAAGCTGACTGCACGACCACTGCCCTGAGGATCAGAGCGAACTGCACTACCACTGTCCTTCAATTTTTATATTTTCATGATTAACAATATCTGGCAGTTGGCAACATTTCTTACTTCATCCCACCATAATCAAAGTGATTGGGGGTGAAGGGGGAGGTTTGCTAAATGTATTTTCCAACTTTTTAGAAATCTACAATGTTTAGAATGTAGGCTAATATTTCGGGTTCTCTTATTATATAATAGGTATACTATGCAGAGTAGTAACTTGCTCAAGGTCACCAAAAATGAAGGGGAATTCAAACCTTGTCTAATTGCACATCCACCCCTGGCACGTTTCCTGGAATAAAAAAAGAGAGAGAATTGACACTTGCACTGACTTGAGCCTTTGTTTTTATAAATTATTTAGGTGGCTGCCTATCAGAAAGGAGTTTAATATTTTATTATCTTTTGTGAAATGCAGTGGAACATTGGAAAGTTGTTTGTTGAACATTTGAATGCTTCTCAGGGCAGTCCTCTTCAAGGATGTTAAAACCAAACCCTATAACCTATTCCCATTTAACAGTAAATTTGTTCATTTTATTTATTTATTTATTTATTTTAAAATATATTTTATTGATTTTTTACAGAGAGGAAGGGAGAGGGATAGATAGCCAGAAATGTCAATGAGAGAGAAACATCGACCAGCTGCCTCTTTACACCCCCCACCGGGGATGTGCCCGCAACCAATGTACATGCCCTTGACCAGAATCGAACCTGGGACCCCTCAGTCCGCGGACTGACGCTCTACCACTGAGCCAAACCGGCTTCGGCTAAATTTGTTCATTTTTAAGCCAGGATGTGAAACTGCCTCCCATAAATGTAGTCTAATTTTAAAGGTAAAACAAGCTACATTAAATACCGTAAAAGTAAAATATATACAACCTTAAAACCACTGGATTTCTCAGGCAAACCTCTTTCAAAATTAAAATGATGAGATAGCTTGTCTCTCCTAAATGACTCATACCTCAAGGTAACACATGGTTGCCGAAGCTGGTTTGGCTCAGCGGTAGAGCGTCGGTCTGTGGACTGAAAGGTCCCAGGTTCGATTCCTGTCAAGGGCATGTACATTGGTTGCGGGCACATCCCCGGTAGGGGGTGTGCAAGAGGCAGCTGGTCAATGTTTCTCTCTCATCGACGTTTCTAGCTCTCTAGCTCTCCCTTCCTCTCTGTAAAAAATCAATAAAATATATTTAAAAAAAAAAAAAAAGGTAGCACATGGTTGATGAAGGGAAGTTGCTCTGTTTCAAAAATTGTCAACCTAATAAAAAAATTAATATAGAATTATTACCATTCAGCACCCTAATGAAATGATGGATCTGGGCTAAAAACTACCAGTGGCTACTAACATCACAAAGAGAGAGACGCACCTGATGTTATGGTCACTGATCAAGCACACATCACCCCTATAAGGTATTCTTACCAAAAATGAACTTGTGTCTGACCAGCCGCAAGACCTGATTACCAGTTTCCAGGAATTTCAGAGAACAGAGGAGCAGGTAAAACAACACTATGGGACTTGGCCCAGTGTTTTCAGTGGTTAGAGTGTCGGCCTGAACTCCAAAGGGTCAAGGGCATATACCTGGGTTGCAGGTTGGATCACTGGCCCTCGTCTGGGTGCATGCTGGAGGCAACCAATTGATGTGTCTCACATCAATGTTTCTCTCTTTCTCCACCCCCCGTCTCCTCCCCACTTTCAATCAATGGAAAATATATCCTTGGGTGAGGATTAATTAAAAAATAAAAATAACACCTTAGAAATACAATAAAAAATTTCAGACTATGGTATAAAAAAAAATCACAGTTCAGAGATCCAGTTTCTTTGTTTGCAATGTTTGGACTTACTTAAAGCCTAATTTAAGTAAATACCTGTTTAAAAAAATATTATGACCCAATCAGGGAATTTTGAACACTGACTAGATATTTGATGATACTGAGGAATTATAATTTTAGTTATTTTTAAAAATAGTTCTTTATCCTTTGAAATAAATACTGAAATGTTGATAAAATGACATGCAATCAGAAATTTTGTTTCAAAATAATTGAGGAAGGAGACCTGACAGAGAAAAATGAAGATGAACTTGGAGTTGGTAATCGTTGAAACTGGGTGATGAGTACCAGGGGTTTGTTTCACTAGTGTCTCTCTACCTTCTGTACATGCTTGAAATTTTCTATAATATACATTTTCATTTTAACAGGAATAAGACTTTTAAAATCAATCCCTGCTGCTGTTTACAGCAACACAACTTTGAGGGTAGTCAAATGGTTTACATTGCAGGGACGGCAAGAGATTATTGGAATCTAGGCCCAAGAACTATCATTTCAATCCAAATCTGAGGTGGTATAATGGAGATGATTTGAAATCAGACGAAATAGTTCAAATCCTAACTTGATCAGTCATACATTTACACAAGAACCACACATCAAGGAGAGCTCTTGTTCATCTTTGCCAATTCCTAATCATTATTCCTTCCGCCTAAAAACCCAAAGCTCTTTTGAAATACATGGCTTTTAACTTTACCACCTGCTGCCTTTACTTTTTGTAGTCATCTACCAACTTCCCCTTCATTCATTCTAGTATCTACATCACTATCTCTTTCTCTCTGCCATTTTTCTTGTCATCATCCTGGATGATGTCATTATTCACCAAAAAGATCCATCCAATATCCTGGTCTGTTGTGTTCTTGAACTTCTCTTTTCCTCTACCACCTCAGGCACCCAACCCCAGAGTCACACAGAATTTGTCGTAATCAATAACTGCAAATTCTCCAGACACCAATTACAATTTCCTACCTCACTCCCTCCGGTACCCAGACTCCAGCAATACTTTAAGCCCACCATCTCTCCCGTCTATCACTGTCCTTCAGTCCTTTCTTCCACGCTTTCTCAGTTTAGATTGCATGGTCCTTATAAAATCACTCCCTCGCATACAATCTGATATATTATACTTTGCACTGACACTTGGATGGCTTAATGTAGTTGGAAAAGGACATCATAGACTTCAAGTGGTCCCTCAGTGATACTATACAACTCCACTAAGTTCCCTTGTCCACTCATCCCCTTCTCTTTCTCAACATTTTGACACCATCACCCCCTCCTCACTCTCAATTATGACCTTTCTAAGAGAGAACTTCCTCATCTTTCCACCGCCAAATCTACCAGCTGGCACTATTTGTTCTCTGATGCTCCACCGACCCCCCGCCTCTAACCCCTCTTATCATAGCTGAGCTGCCCTTGCACCTGAGGCCAACTCTCTGGTCCCCTTTACCTGTCTTCTCTCCTCCCTCCTCAATGCCCTGTAGCTACGCTGGCTTCCTTGTTCCTCCAAACACAATCCTGCCTCATAGCCCTTGCCTTTGCTTGGATATTCCCTCTGCCCAAAATGACTCTGCGTGACTCCTTCATCAGGTCTCACTTCAAATGTTTCTTCCCCGGAGGGCCCTTCCCTGACCACTCTATCCAAAATAACACCTCTGACACTTCCACTTACTTTGATTTATGTTTCCTCATTGTACCTATTACTACTTAATATTATATTACAATAGATGCCTATTCCAATGGTCTTAGGCTCTATAGCAGCGGTTCTCAACCTGTGGGTTGTGACCCACAAGTTGAGAACCACTAGCAGGGTCGCCTAAGACCATTAGAAAACACAGATATTTACATTACGATTCATAACAGTAGCAAAATTACAGTTATGAAGTAGCAACGAAAATAATTTTATGGTTGGGGGTCACCACAACATGAGGAACTGTATTAAAGGGCCATGGCATTAAAAAGGTTGAGAACCACTGCCACTGAAGATGGGTTGAAACTTGTACCCTCAACCTAGTTAGATTGATTGTCAAAAAAAAAAAAAAATCAACATTCTCTATAGGGTTTAAACAAGGCCCAGAGTTTTGGAATATAGCATTCAATATGTCCAAGATACAATTCAAATTTACTCAGGTTACAAAGAACTAGAAAAATGTTAACTTGCATGGGAAAATAAAATCAATAGATATGAACACCATGATGATGGAATTATCTAAAAAAGACTTTAAAACAGCTATTATATAAGTGCTTAAACAGTTACAAACACTTGTAAAACAAGTAGAAAGATTCAGCAATAAAAAAAGAACCAAATGGAAATTTTAGAAATGAAAAATACAATGACCAAATAAAATAAAAAGTTTTTTAAAATTCACTGGATAGCCGAAACCGGTTTGGCTCAGTGGTAGAGCGTCGGTCTGTGGACTGAAAGGTCCCAGGTTCGATTCCGGTCAAGGGCATGTATGTTGGATGCAGGCACATCCCCGGTAGGGGGTGTGCAAGAGGCAGCTGGTCGATGTTTCTCTCTCATCGACGTTTCTAACTCTCTATCTCTCTCCCTCCCTCCTCTCTGTAAAATATCAATAAAATATATTTTAAGAGATGAAACAGGAGGATCCAAAATGGCTGCGCCCAGATAAACACCTAGCAGCAGCCGCACACAACAATTTCAATAAAATACAACTAAAATATAAAATGGACATTACCCAGAACTACAGGAAAGTCGACTGACTGGAAATTCTACAACGAGAAGCAAGGAGAAAACCAGAAGGAAGCACGGAGGAGCTATAAAAGCCCAAGTTATGGAGACACGCGGCGCGCAGAGAGGACGGAGCTGGAGAGGAGGGAGGCCGAGTGCCTGGCTGGCGTTCCCTAGCGGGAAGGAGATAAAACTCCGACTGTGTTGGGCCCCAGTTCTGACTGCTCTGAACCCCAGTTCTAGGCCAGACCCCGGGGACCCAGGCTCATCCATAGGGAGCTGGGCTGTGAGGCGGAACACCGGGGAAGCGGCGAAAGGAGGTCCCGGTGGCGCGCACATTGCGTGCAGAGAAAGGACGGTTGGCTGTGCTGCGGGATTGCCCTGGCTGGAAGGAGACTGGGGCTCCAGACTGCTCTGAATGCCACCTCTAACTCCACTTCCAACTGGACAAAACCCCAATACAGGGATCATTGGGGGAGAGCATAGACTGTTTGGTAGTAGGCGAAAATCGAGGGCACCTTTCTCTCAGAGGAGCTTACAGCGAGTACTGAAGGACCCTGAGCCACAGGAGCCGCATAAGGCGGGGCTGACGGAAGCCAAGGCTGTAGGCTCCACCCTGAAATCCGGTCCCATCTGTAACTGCGAAATGCGACAACGAAATAGATCACAAACGAAAGAAATGGAGGACAAAAAGCGACTGGATATAGAGTTCAAATCTATGCTTATAAGGTTTCTCAAGAATTTCCTAGAAAAGATGGATAAGACCTATGAGGATATGAAAAGAGATCAACTAGAATTATAAGGAGTCATCAAGAAATGATAAGGGATCAACAAGAAATAAAGAATACATTGTCTGAAATAAAAAATATTATACAGAGTCCTAAAAACAGAATGGAAGATCGCAAGAATCAAGTCAAAGATTTGGAACATAAAGAACCAGAAGACACTCCTCCACAGAAGCTAAAAGGCAAGAGAATCCAGAAAATTGAAGATAATGTAAGAAACCTCTGGGACAACTTCAAGTGAACCAACATCAGAATTATGGGGGTCCCAGAAGATGAGAGAGAGCAAGATATCGAAAACATACTGAAAGAAATAGTGACAGAAAACTTCCCCCACCTGGTGAAAGAATTAGACTTACAAGTCCAGGAAGCACACAGAACTCCAAACAAAAGGAATCCAAAGAGGACCACACCAAGTCACATCATAATTAAAATTCCAAGAGCAAAAGACAAAGAGAGAATATTAAAAGCAGCAAGAGCAAAGAAGGTAGTTACCTATAAAGGCACACCTAAATGATTGTCAGCTGACTTCTCAACAGAAACCATGCAGGCCAGATGGGAATGGCCAGAAATATTCAAGGTGATGAATAGTAAGAACCTACAGCCAAAGATAATCTATCCAGCAAAGCTATCACTCAGAATCGAAGGTCAGATAAAGAGCTTCACTAATAAAAAAAAAAGCTAAAGGAGTTCATCAACACCAAACCAGAATTATATGAATTGCTGAAGGGGGTTCTTTCAGAAGAGAAAGTAAATAAAGATAAAAATTATGAACAACAAATACTTAACTATCAACAAGTGAATCTAAAAACCAAGGAAATTTTAAAAATCTGATGAACAATATTAACTGGTGAATATAATAGAATCAGAGGTATGGAAGGGGAGTGAACTGACGAATCTTGGGGAAAAGGGAGAGGGGGATGTGGGAAGAGACTGAACATAAACTGTGCACCTATGGATGAGGACAATGGGGAGTGGGGAAAGAGCAGAGGGTGGGGTGGGAACCTGGTGGAGGAGAGCAATGGTGGGGGGGATGGGGGGGAAGGAACATTTGTAATAATATAAACAATAAAAAAAGGAGATGAAAAAATATATATGTATATTTTAAAAAATAAAATTCACTGGATAAACTTCAAAGAATGGTGATGACACAGAAGGAATGGGTATACTTGAAGGTATGTCAACAGGAATTTTCCTATCTGAACATCAGAGGAAAATGATTTTTAGAAAAATGAACAGAGCCTCAAGGGCTAGTTGGTTAATAACTAAAAGTTTGACATTCACGTCATCACTGTCCCAGAGGGAGAGGAGAATGTAGTACTGAAAAAATATTTGCTGCTGTACTGGCTGAAAACAGAATGTACTTGGGAATAGCAAAGTATGACAAAAGGAAAACATAAAAATGTAAGAAATTCAGCTAACTCCAAATAAGATAAAGCCAAAGGAATCCATGCCCAGACATCATGGACAACCTACTGGAAACTATAAAGAAAAACATCGTAAGCCCTAGCTGATTTCTTTCTTTCTTTTTTTTTATTTTATATTTTATTGATTCTTTTACAGAGAGGAAGAGAGAGGGATAGAGAGTTAGAAACATCGATGAGAGAGAGTCATCGATCAGCTGCCTCTTGCACACCCCTTACTGGGGATATGCCCACAACCGAAGTACATGCCCTTGACCGGAATCAAACCCGGGACCCTTCAGTCCCCAAGCCGATGCTCTATCCATTGAGCCAAACCGGTTTCAGCCCTAGCTGATTTCAATCAGTGGATAGAGCACTGGCCTGCAGGCTGAAGGGTCTCAGTTCCATTCCAGTCAAGGGCATATGTCCAGGTTGCAGGCTCCATCCCCAGTAGGAGGCATGCAGGAGGCAGCCAATCAATGACACTGACCATCGATGTTTCTTATTCTCTCTCTTCCTCTCTCTTCCTCACTGAAATAAAGATATATTTTTTAAAAAGAAAAAAATATTTTTTTTTAAAAGAAAAATATATGAAGAGCAGCCAGAGAAAAACTACTCATTACCTATTGTAAGACAATTCAAGTGATGGTAGATTTCTCATCAGAGCCATGGAGATCAGAAGAAAGTGGCACAACATTTTCAAATGTTGAAAGAATGGTCAATTCTTAATCATATATCTATCTATGTATTCTTTAGAAATAAAAGAAATTAGATAGATAAAAGAAAACTAAGATAAATTCATTGCCAGTAAACCTGCTTTAAAAGATTTTCAGATAAAAGAAAACTAAGATAAACTCATTGCCAGTAAACCTGATCTAAAAGAATTTTTAAAGAAAATTCTTGAAACAGAAATGATACCAGTAAAAAATATGTTTCTTTAAAGAGAAAGATTATTCGCTCCATTTATGTTTAATACGTTTAAAACAGCTTTTATATTATATTATTTATATTATTATAATTATTATAATATATTATTTATATATTGAGATTTAGGTTTACCATTCCATTATGTGTTTTCTGTGTGCCTCTTTTGTTTTCCCTTTTCTCTCCCCCCCCCCCTTATTTTAGGTTTTGAACCCTCTTTAGTGTTCCATTGTAACTTATTTATGGTGATTTTGACTTTCTCTCTACAGCTTTTTTAGTTGGGTTCTCTAAGAGTATAATGTACTTAATTTCCTATGAAAAATACAATGACCAACATTTAAAAAACAAAAACAAAAAAACCCCACCTTCACTGGATAGGCTTCCAAGAATGGTGATGACACAGAAAGAATCTGAAAACAGTAGGGACACATAGTCTACTAAAAAATCAGTATTTTACCACTTTGAGTGGAATGAGGAAATATACCAACATGTGGGTCCTTTTATCCTCTCCTTTTATATTATAACTAGCGACATGTTGCAGGAATATTCCTGCAAGACTTCCGGTGGGCTTCTCTCCTGCCACCACCACCTCTCCCACCCCCCACCTCTCCCGCTACTATGGGCAGGTGGGGCGGGGCGGGTGGGACGGGTGGGGTGTGCCCCACCATGCCCATGGCCACCGCCCCACCGCGCCCGTCCCACCCGCCCCACGGTGCCTGTGGCCACTGCCCTCACCACCATCTCCGCGGCCTCGAGCTGCAGCACCAATATATACCCCAACCCCCCGCACCCGCTGCCTCCACCTCTGGGGCCGCAAGCACGGCTGCTGCACGCTCTGCTCTGCCCACCCGACCTGCTGCGCCCACCACCCCTGCTGCCTCCCGCCACTGCTGCCCCCTCCACGGCCGCCCACACGCCGCTGCTGTGCACCCCAATCCGCCATGCCTGCTGCCACAGCCTCTGGGGCACCACGGCTGCAGGCCTCGCCCCGCCCAGCTCGTGCTGCCAGTGCTTTCCCTCCAGCAGTTGCAGCCCCCTTGCTTTCCACTTTCCCTCCCTCTTCCTTCTATGCTGTCTTTAGTCTTCACTCCTCCCTCCCTCCACATAGGCAGATTAACTACCAACTTTGTTGGGTTAATTTGCATACCACCTCTGATTGGCTGGTGGGCGTAGCTGGTGGGTGTAGCGGAGTGACGTTAATTTGCGTATTACTCTATTATTAGTAGGATTGTCTTATTTCTTTCCTCTACATATGTTGAAACCTCATCAGACAATGTTCTAATTTTTGCTTTCAGCTGTCAAATATATTTTGGAAATTTTAAGAGAAAACAGTTGTTTATTATATGTGTCTAGGTATATACCATTTCTGTTATTCTTCCTTCATTCCCTCAATGAAACTATCTGGTAGAATAAAATGGATGTTTCCCCCTCATCAAGGCTGCCCAGGTAGCCACCTGCTGAGAGTCTAATCTGCCATCCTGTTAGTGGAACTGCCTGAGAAAGACACAGCGGTGGGAAAGTACAGAATGTGCTTCGGAATAGCAAAGGGTCTGCTTTGATTAAAAAAAAAAAAAAAGTGGGGTCGGCTACTAGCTGAAAGGAAGAGAGGTTTAACATGCTATAAGGAGGAGTGTCTGAGGGAAGGCTGTGTATAAAAAGAGAAGTAAGGGCTTTTTCCCCCCCCCCCGAAATGGACATTGCAACAAAGTAACTAGTAGTTAATGCCAAGACCTGTCAAGGCTGAAGGGAAGCAAAGATCTCATTCCCTAGCATTATGTTAACAAAAGAATGAGCCAGACTATAAACTAGTCCCCCATGTAAACATTCCAAATTGCTCTAGGAAAAACACTGGGAGCTTGGGCATGCTAAAGAACCCAAGGAAATGTGTGAATGAGGTCAATGACCAGCTCATGACAGAAAGGCAAAGAGGAATTAGGCCGATGAGTTATAGCTGAAGTGGCAATCAATGAAGAAAATCTCCCTTTGGGACGATATGGAGTAGGTCCTGGTCAATATTAGCAAGATCATTCACAGCAAGTGCAAAGGCCGAAATTGAACTCCTAATTTAATGAACGGTTTTTAGAAAAACAATTCCTCTCTAAATACTTAAACATCCTAGAAATTTAAAATTTCATCCACTTAACACAATTTTAACCCCCCACAACGGATACTTTCACTGTAAATTATCTCAGCACCCTTTAGAGAGGCTTACGGTTCTGAACCAATAATAATAGGATTACTAGTGATTCTTGATGATCTATGGCCAGAAATAAAGGGAAAAAATGATACTGTCCTACAAGACAAGCAAGGGATCAAAGATGCAACTTGGTTCATTTAATATGCCCTTTGAGCACAATAAAGCAATATTTAAAATATGGGTGTGGTCTCAGGGATGTAAAGTATGGTATAGGGCAGTGATTTTCAGCTCTTTCCCCTTATGGCACACATAAACTAATTAGTAAAATTCTGTGGCCCACCAAAAATTATATTTTTGCCAATCTGACAAAAAAATAGGTATAATTTTGACTCATTTAGATACATAGGGTGACTATTGTGTTGGCTGTTGTCATTTTTTTTATATGACAATCTGAGGGAAAAGAGGTCAGTGCCCCTGACTAGCTAGTCAGATATTGCATGTTTTAAAAACTCTTTCAGTACATCAGTGTGCCTCTTGGGGCACACCAATTGAAAATCATTGGTATAAGGAATATAGTTAATAATCCTATCTAACAAAAAAGTAATATACAAATTAACCATCACTCCGCTACTCACAAGCCACGCCCACCAGGCAAACAGAGCGAGTATGCAAATTAGCCCACCAAAGATGGTGGTTAATTTGCATAAGCAGGCAGGGGGCGGGCAGCACCATGGCCGCTTCTGAGGGTACAGGTCCATCAGGAGCAGAGGAGGCCCTGTGGGCAGCACCAGACACCACCCACAGGGTACCAGTCCATTGGCCGGGGAGGCAGGCTGGACAGCACCAGACGCCACAGGAGGACTCCGGGTTCATTGCAGGCCCCAGGAGGGGCAGCGGCCTGCCTAGCCGCTCCCGGAGGCCCTGGCAACATTGGTGCCCTGGGGAGGGATGACCGGGCTGGCCTAGCTGCTCTGTGCAACCCTGGGAACATCACAGGCATGGGGTTGTGAGACCTAGGCAGGGCCTCTGGCCACAGATTCACAGCTTCTGGGAGGCAGAGGGCAGGGATCTGCCTCACCTGCAGAGAGACAGAGATTCTGCAGTGGCCCCAAGATGCGGGTGGGCCCAGCCAGGGATCAAGGGGCATGGAAGGACTCCCAGGCAGAGGGGCAAGGACCCTCACCTCTGAGGCAGGGGTGGAAGGGGTTGAGGGCAGTGCCACCTCAGTGGAGGGGTGCCGCACTGCAGGGTACCGGACTGACTCATCTGATTCAGAGAAGCTCCCAGTGCTAACCCGCCTCGCTCAGGCGGCCTTCACACTTCAGAGGCGGTGACTCCTGCTCCTGCCTTGACCCAAAAGCAAGCCTGAGGTGCCCTGCCCCATGGTAGAGCATGCCTAAGCAGTGAGTATGAAGCCTTCCACCTGCTCAGGAGAAGGGGTGGGGGGGTCAGTATAGAATGGAGGCAGGGGACCGGACCAGGGAGAGGAAAGAATGTGGAGCATCCGCAATGAAGAGGTGCTTGAGAATGAGGCTCAGAAGCCTCTCGGGGAGGTTTGTTCTGTTTGCCCTAAGGCTGCCCCTTAGAAAAGGCAGAGAGTATGGCTCTTGAGAGTTCCCTGTGCGCTGAGTCAAGTTCCACAGCCAACTGGAATTGGCCTCAGTTTCCTGGTCTGTAAAATGGATTAAGCGTGTCCCAGTGCCTTCACTGAGCTTTGAGGGCCAGTTGAAATACTATATAAAGAAAATGAGGGAAAAAATAAGAAAGGAAAGGAAAGGCAACACAGAAGAAAGTCTTTTTTACAGGAAGGACCTGTAAACCCATTGTCACTTAAATAGGGAATATAGTTGTAATGATGGTATGATGCCAGGTGGGTACTGGAAATATCGGGGAACACTTTGTAAAGTACATGATTGTCTAACCACTATCCTGTAACTAATATAAAACCTGAAATCAATATAAAACAATATTGAATGAAAATTGGTGTGAAATTTTTATAAATTTAAAAGTTTAAATAAAGGCTGTAAAGGAAGGAAGGAAGGGGGAGAATAAAAATAGTTTTAGCATTTTATTGTATTTTCAGTAAATGAAAAAAACAGTTGTCTTTATATGGTGCTTTTATACTTTTCTAAGTCATTATCTCATTTTAATTTCCGGGCAACTTAAAGACAAGATAATTATTCCTTCCACTATTCAAAGAAAGGAAATATTGGTGTCTGGTCCTAATGATTCCATCGTCAAGCTCTTATTGTAAAGCAGGGTTAGTAAAGTTTTCTGTGCAGGGTCATATTTATACTAATAAAAGCCTTGTGGGTGATCAGGCCAGCAGGGGAGAGTAGTTGGGGGCAATCAGGCCGGCAGAGGAGCAATTAGGTGTCAGTCTGGCAAGGGAGCAGTTAGGGGGCAATCAGTCAAGGAGGTGAGCAGTTAGGAGCCAGTGGTCCTGGATTGTGAGAGGGATGTTGGACAAACCTGCAGCAGGACATCCCCTGAGGGGTCCCATATTGGAAAGGGTGCAGGCTGGGCTGGGGGACACCCTCCCTAGTGCATGAATTTTGTGCACCGGGCCTCTAGTGGTAAAATAACTATGTATGGTGCCAGTTGAGTACTAGACTTATCAAGGGATCAGTTCATAAGTTATATAAGTGTATAACTACCATGCTGCACACCTGAAACTAATATATAGTGAATGACAACTGTAATTGAACATTTTTTAATTAAAAATATATATATATGGGTTTGGTTCCACTGGCATAGTGCAATGTCCCAAAGACTTAAAAAGCTATCATTTATTTTTTTACTAGTGACAGAATTTTGGTGTAGAAAGCTGCTTGATTTAATCATCATATCTACTTCTACACAAAATTTTAAAGGTGTGCTCTTTCCTGAATTTTAACCATTTTTGTACACTTTTTCATAGCTTCACAGTGTTGCATGTGACTCTTGACCCTCAATACCTGCTCCTATACATTGGCCTGACCCTTCCTTGCTTAAGTCCTCAGAGTCTTATTCTCATAACATACATTTCAAACTTCCTTTTTCAGGCTACAAGGACCTACTTCATGTAGCTTCTGCCTGCCTTTCCATCCTCTACTCATACCACTCTCCTCCTCCCCTTCCAGCCACATGGCCACCTTTCTGTTTCTCAGATCTGCAAGCCATTTCCTGCTCAGGGACTCGGCATGGGAATTCCTCTGTGCAGAGAACTCATGGCTGGCTCTTTCTCATCCTTAAGTCTTAACTCAGATGTTACTGCAACAGAGTCTCTGGTGATAACAGATATCACAAACTAGAATTATCTTTTTAATAGATATAGTTTACTTGTTTACTGTCTATCTCATCAATGAGGATGTAAGTTCCATAGGGGCAGGGACCAAGCACAGATAGAACCCCAAATTACTCTTCAAGTTTCAGCTAAAATATTATTGTTTCTATCCTCAGTAGTCAACAGCTGGTAAATGAACAAAAGGAAAAATGGAATAGGAATCAGGCAAAAGGCAGTGGTCTTCACATAGACACATAAATCAGACTGAGACTGTGAGAAAAAAGGGATTCCTGAAGTTGCAACAACACTGCAAGAAATCCAGGGTGTCATTAATATGGTATCATTTATAAGTAGGATAAATAAACAGGTATAGGTTATTACAAAAAAAAAAAAATTGTTTCAAAGTTGTTCACCTAATGTTAAAATTGTAGCAACTTTTAAAATCTGAAAACCAGACAATGCTTGCCACCTCTATCACAGAGCTAATGTGGGAGCAAATAATTGTAAAGTTCTTCCAACCTGAATCAAAGCTTCTAAATAATAACTTCAGGAAGACTGTGTTTACATAAAGAGGGGTGGGTGGGAAACAAGTAACTGTTTAACATTGAATAATTAACTATTTCTAGCACAAGGGAGCCAGTTCTATTAAAGTATATCTCTTAAGGAGAGGGTACTTTGCTATACATATTACATGTTAAATATATTTTTAATATATTTTATTGATTTTTTTTTTTTTTTTTTTACAGAGAGGAAGGAGAGGGATAGAGAGTTAGAAACATCGATGAGAGAAACATCCACCAGCTGCCTCCTACACCCCCCCCTACTGGGGATGTGCCCTCAACCAAGGTACATGCCCTTGACCGGAATCGAATCTGAGATCCTTCAGTCCGCAGACTGACGCTCTATCCACTGAGCCAAACTGGTTTTGACATATGTAAAATATTTTTAAAAATAACTTGTAAATATAACTTGTTTTGCTTTATAAAATATTAACATTAATAAATAATCATGAAATGCCTACTATGGAAGATAATGTTTTAATATTATTTATGATAATAAACTAAGCCAGCAGAACAGAATGACTTAGTTGTTACTCTCACTTCAAAAGAAGAAAGTTATTCTGATAAGGACTTTTGGTAATAGAAAGTGCTAATTGCTGAAGATATTAAAAATATTTATAGCCCTAGCCTGTTTGGCTCAGTGGATAGAACATCGCCTGCAGACTGAAGGGTCCCAGGTCAAGGGCACAGGTCCGGGTTGCAGGCTCAATCCCTAGATGGAGGCATGCAGTAGGCGGCTGATCAATTATTCTCTCTCATCATTGATGTTTCAATCTCTCTCTCCCTCTCCCTTCTTTTATGAAATATGTATATCTGTATCTGTTGAGTGAAAGTCCTAATCTCTTTTAATTACCTTTCTCCCTAAATACCCTGCCAATGACCTTCATATAAATAACTTACATTTTCATAACATTTCCTTTTTTAAAATTTGTATTTATTTATTTGAGAGAAGCATTGATTTGTTGTTCCACTTATTTATATATTCATTGGGTGATTCTTGTATGTGCCCTGAAAGGAGATTAAAACCCACAACCTTGAGTATTGAGACAATGCTCTAATCAACTACTTGGCCAGAGAGCCTCATAACACTTTCAGTTTGTTACTTAATCTGTCTTCATGTTAGAGCATATTTTAGGTAGGCATTTACTCTCCAACCGTGAATATCAAAGATCACTCCAATTTTCCCTTCCAATTGAAATCAGCTGAACTAAAAACAAAAACAAAAACAAACAAACAAACAAACAAAACAACACTAAAAATGGAAACCTTTTTAATGGAAGCGTGAAGACCATAAATTATGGTAGGCAGAGCCATCTCTGGAGTCACCTAAAAGTCATCTCAAATGAGTAAAACACGGTCCGCAGCAACAACACAGGAGCCCAGCCTGAAGGGCATCCATCAAGGGCGCGTGCTGAGCTGCTCCTGGGGGCTGTGGTTTGGGAAGGGACTTGTTCCCATTGGCTGCTATAAACAAAATCTGAATCATTGTATCATCTCTTAAGGGGAGTTTAGAAAAATGCCAGGCATAGTTTCAAGTATGGCAATTAATACAAGTGCCTCTCTAAATACATGTTTTGGGATTGTTACTAAGCCGGGTAATCAGGGGCATTCCCACTTTTACTCAGGCATATTTGTGTGACAGATTAGACCTTGTTTAGGCACCTACGTACAGGTCAAAGCCTGCAGGCCTTGAAAGGAGAAAGCAGGGAGCTCACCCAGCCCGGCCTCCGGCTCCCAGGCAGCTGTGCAATCCCACTGAACCAGTTTGGCAGCTCGCGCAGTCACTGCGGCAGCTTGCAGATAAGACCCTCCTGGAAAGCCTGATAGTCCTGTCAATAAGGAAGCTGCGGAGAGCAAGTGGAATTTTCCAAAGCATCAGAACAGATTCTCTGATTTGAAAAAGCATGGAGGACTCAGTCACGACAGAGAGCCCTCTGAGTAAGATTTTTGTTAAGGTTAGATGACAGTTATTTGCTTCTTTAAGTCACAGGCAAATCTCAAACTCATCTTGGTCATAAACAACCATTGTTTGTTTACTGTTGCATCACTGAAGCAAAGTGAGGCAGATGGCCCTAGCCACAAGACTAAGACTGTCAGCAATGGGTTGGGAGGTGTTCTACGAACAGAGCTTAAGTTTCCCATTTTTTACATTATCGTGAGTTTTCCTGCTTCTAGAAAGGCAGAATAGGCCTAGGCCAGGGAGTAACAGCGAATAGAGCGAGGTTTACAGCCGGAGGAGGGATGGAGCTGTCTCCCACTGAGCCGATCCACAGCTCCCCATGAGCATGTCCCTCTCAGGGGCCGGAGAAGGTTCCAGAAATTCTGCCGAGTCTATACTTTTTGCTTTTCCAACCCCTGGTCTCTAAAAAGAGACTATGGTTATTAAAACTAGATACCAATCACCCTCCCATTGTGAAAAAGAAAAAAGTTACCGGAACATGATACTCAAGAAAACCATGAAGATGTTTCAGCCAAAGGGTTGGGGAAAAGGTTGAGTGGGTAGACAATGGTAAGAGGGCTGGAATGTAGAAGCCCAAGGGAGCCAGAAAACAAGGGAAATGTGGTGCATGTGTCTGGTGAAGCTGTTTGAAACAGTGCCCTATCTCACTGAGTCTAATCGCTCGTGGTTTATTCTTAGAGTGCTTTCACTGAGAACTGTCCTTCCCCTTCAATAGTGTAAGGGGTTGAGTTCCTTTCAGGATTATGATTTAGCTTTTCTAAACAGCTTTTCAGCAGTTTTTAAAGAAGTTACATATACATATGAATAGTCTCACAAGATAATAACTGGGGGTGGGGGGTGGGGGGGGAACAAATTCTTTGGGTTGAGGCCATGAGACAAAGCGCTCTAAATTTGTTATATTGTAGTAATTTGATTACCACAAGGTACAATCAAACTTCATGAGGGAAGCAGGGTGGGGGAATAAAACCATTAAATAGGAGGTCCTGGAGGAAAACATCAGGATATACTAAGGTCTTGGGCCATTGAAGAAAGAAAACTAAAGAGTTTCATTAAAAGTATGAAAAGAAAATAAATCTTTTAACAAATATTGCTTTTTTCAATCACCGTGAAAAAGTTCTCTCTGAATAAGAAAAACTCAGGTCAAATGAATATAATTTTTTTTTTTTTACTACATTTTATCTATGGGGGGAAAAACTGGGGGGAAAATCTTTAAATGGGGGGGAAGAAGATATATGTACTAATATATGTAATAATTTAAACCAAAATATTTTTTTAAGAATTTTTAAAAGTTACTTAAATATATTTGTTTTAAGTCAAATTTAAATAAATTAGATTACTCAATATTAAGTATTTCCATGACAACATTTCAAATTTTTTCTCTAAATGAATATCTAATATCTAGAAGTTTGTTGAGGATTTTAATTTGTTAATTTATTTCCCCCAGGATAAAAATAGTTTTTTCTGTTTATATGAAGAACAGTTTTAAGAATCTAAAAACAATATATAAACATATAAGGAAAATATTAATAGTGACCTGAAATCTCATCAACCAGCCTGAGATAACCACTGTTAATATTTTGGTGCCCATTCTTTTATTCATCTTATATATCTACATACATATTTGTGTAAAAGGAATACATCTATGCTATTTTTATTGTGGCACTTAAAATTTATATTTAAAAATATTGCTCGGAGCCCTATCTGGTTTGGCTCAGTGGATAGAGCTTAGGCCTGTGGACCAAAGGGTCCAGGGGTTTGATTCTGGTCAAGGACACGTACCTCCTTTGCAGGCTTCTCCACAGCCAGGGCCCTGGTCAGGGTGTGTGCAGGAGGCAACCAATCGATGGGTTTCTTTTATATCGATATTTCTCTCTTTTCCTCTCTTCCACTCTCTCTAAAACTCATTGGAAAAAATATCCTAGGGTGATAATTAAAAACAAAACAAAACAGAAACCCTCAAAAATATATTGCTCAGAGTTGGCTGTTTTTAATCAGATACTTTTATGTCCTATGGTATGTCGGGGTGTGTGTTTGTGTGTGTGTGTGTCTGTGTGTGCAATAGACATGTCTCTGAACTCCATCTGTCTTATATAAACTACATCATGAAAATCCCTCCATGAAAATTGGAGTAGTTCTAAACTCATTCTTTTTAATGACTGAATAGTTTTGTGTGTTTTTTCATTATATGAATGAGCCATACTTTAATCATTTTTCTACCTAAAGCCTAATGTTTAAGTTTTTTTTCTACTGGCAAACAAAGATGCAATAAGCATCCTAATCATACATTCTTCCATACTGGTGCACTTATTTAAATTTAAAAAAATGTTTTCCAAGAGTGGATTGCTAGAAAGAGAGTATGTATATTTTTTATTTTAATTTCATGCTCTGGAGAGGAGTCCCTCAGCCCAGCCTGCCTCCTCTCACAGTCCGGGAGCCCTCACAGGCAGGAGGCGACCAGGCAATCAGGGGAAGAAGTGACCCTCATCACAACTCTGCTGCTGCCACTTCCAGCAGCGCAAGCATCAGCCGTCCCTGGTTACTGTATTTTCCACATATAAGACGACCCCCTAATTTTAGTTAAAAAATAAGTTTAGGCCTATATTCGCTGTATAAGACTACCCCCCACTTCAAAGAAAAGATTTACTTTGCCGTCAAGATCTGCAGGTAATTTTTGTGCAATTTTGGTCTTTTGCCCTCGATTTTTGGTTGACTTTTTTTCGTTTCAAAAGTCGTCTTATACGCCGGAAAATATTGTACCTGAGCTTCAGGCAGCCCGGGGCAGTTGGGCAGCCACCATCCAAGGCTTGCCTGTGCTCAGGCATTGGTTGGGCAGCCAACATCTGAGGCTTGCCTGAGCCTCAGGCCAGCCCTGTATGGCTGGGGGGCTGAGGGAGGGTCTGGCAGCACTGTGCATGTGCCACCCCCAGCTGGGCTGGAAGGACTGTGGGACTCTGGAGGGGCTGAGGGGACTGGCTGGTGCCACCATCTTGTGGCTATGGGTACTGCCATCTTTGTGATTGTGTGACAGTCAATTTGCATATACCCTCTTTATTATATATTGTAGGATTGATTTTAGAGAGAAGGAGGAGGAGAGAGAAAGAGAGATACATTGATTTGTTGCTCCATCCACTTACGCATTCACTGGTTGATTATTTTTTTAATATATTTTATTGATTTTTAACAGAGAGGAAGGGAGAAGGATAGAGAGTTAGAAAGATCGATGAGAGAGAATCATCGATCAGCTGCCTCCTGCACACCCCCTACTGGGGAATGTGCCTGCAACCAAAGTACATGCCCTTGACCAGAATCGAACCTGGGGCCTTTCAGTCCGCAGGCTGACGCTCTATCCACTGAGCCAAACCGGTCTCGGCCATTGGTTGATTATTGCATGTGCCTTGACCCAAGATGGAACCTGCAACCTTGGTGTATCCCACGCTCTAACCAACTGAACTACCCAATCAGGGCTATTACAGCTTTTTTTTTAAATTACCAGGGGCTTTCAACCAGAGAAAGATAAGTGTCAGATGATCTCACTCATATGTGGAATCTAGTGAACAAAATAAACTGATGAACAAAACAAATTCAGAGGGAAGGCAAAAGAGGTTGGGTGGGAGGAAAAAGATCAATCAAAGAACTTGTCTGCATAGGAGCATCGTCCATGGACATGGCAATAGGGTGGTGAGGGCCTGGAGTGAGGGGCGGCGATGGGCTAGAAGAGGCCAATGGTTTGTATTCTCGATAAAAGTCATGCTAACCATAACAACAGCAATGAGAACGACAAGCTACAATCTATGGAACATTTATTATTAGTCAAGAATTTCTGTTTGGATTATCTCAGGTTGTAAACTAGTTTCTCATGTTATTTGAATTTTATGGATAAGAAAGGGAGGCCCAGACCATTTAAGTGGTTCCCCCAGGGTCACAGGTGGTAAGGAACAGGACCAGGAGTAGAGTTTATGACCCAAAGTCCAGGTCTTATCCGCTAGGCCAGAGTAGCAAATGCAGTGCAGCTGTGCCCGTGATATGCTGTATAAACACAGCTCTGCTTCAAAGCCTCTGTAACACTGTAAAGTGGCAAGATTGGGCCTTGATTCACGTAGGTTGGCACAGGGAAGCTTCTTAGAGATTACCTAGTACAACCCTTTTGATTTTCTTGAAAAGGAGCTGTATTGGCCAGGATAAAGTTAAACTGTGCAGCAGCTCAGGATAGTCTGAGTGCAGATATGATAGTCTGAGTGCAGATGTGATAGTCTGAGTGCAGATGTGATAGTCTCAGTGCAGATGTGATAGTCTCAGTGCAGATGTGATAGTCTCAGTGCAGATGGTCCAGGTCCTCCAAGACAGACAGCCTTGCTTCTCATTCTCACTCAGGGATCCAGGCTCCTTCCAGGGAATTGCTGGGCCCTTTCCTAGGGCTTGTCATCAAAGCGAGCTCACCACATCCAAGTTTCAGCTAGCAATCAGCAGGGAGGGAACACACACAACCTACCTGTAAGCTCAACCCCCAAAACATTAATGAAAACTGAAGGGGAAGAGGAAGAAAGCCAAAGGCAGGAATATGTAGAGGAAAACAAAAGAAAATGACAAACGCCTGTGCTCAAAGTAATAATCTTATTAGCCACAGGTTAAACAAAACATACATCAGAGGACAGAACTGCTTTCTGCTCTTCCCCTCTTTTTCCTTTCTCGCTACTTTCTCTTATTTCAAGCCTTTGTATGAGGAAGAAAAGTAAATGAGCCAGTACCCCATCATTCAGCAGAAACAAGACTGAAGAATAAGACACAGTACGTACTTCTATCCTGAAATAGGTAACTGGGATGCCGGCACTGAGATATTCTGGTTAGTGAAACTTTCCATTTAACCAATAGTTAATTGGAAATATCTTTTGCTTGTTTTGTATTTTAAATTTTTACCATAAGTCAGAACCCACCTACATAAGCACCTACGTCAGTGACATGGAGCACATACACAGCAGTAATGAAGTGAAACAATAAAAACATTTTAAAAGAAAGATAACAATTCCTGACCTTTACTTGTGGTAAATAAATAATAAAAAACATAAAGCACAAAATGTACATCCGTCAATATGATGGAATTTTATATATATATATAAATAAATGGGAGATGGCGACGTCATCAAGAAACTACCTAAGTCGAGTCTGATGTAACTCGAGGACTGCCTGTATTCTGTTGTGTGGATAAACCATCGTTATTTAACCAGCCCCCCGTGACACTTGAGTTACTTCCCATGTTTGCTATTATAAACAATATTTCAACAAACAATCTTGCACATATATCACAGTATTTTACATGTACCAGCTGTCTACAGGATAAAGTCCCAAAGGTGGGATTTGCTAGGTTAATAGGTAAATACGTTTATGATTTCTGTAGATTTTGCCAAATTGCTCCACAAGGCTTGTGTCATTTGCCCTCCTACCTGCACTTGGTGAGCATCCTGTGCTCCCATCACCTCAACAGAGTGAGTTCTCAAGCGGAGTCATTCTAATCCAGTTGGCGAGAAATAGCATTTCATAGTACCAGTGTTAATTTGCATTTCTCTCAAAATTGTCTATTTGATTCAACAACTATTTTGTAAAATCCTTTAGGAAACAGACTCTACTGAAGACTCTGACTCCTTGAATAATCACTGATCCATCACCCCCCTCACCTCCACACCAGTTGTGCAAACCCAGATGAGTCTTCCACGGATGGAGAGCATCATGGCTTCACGTTCATTCTCAAATGTTACCGGCTGTCCTCAGGATTCTGTGCTCACATGCATTTGAGACACCAGCAAAGAGGGTCAAGAGGCTTCTTTATTGAATGACTCCTCAGAGTCTCCTCGTGTTCATTGTGGATTTCTAGCAGGAAGGAATCCTACACGGGGTCAATGCAGCCCTCTTCTCAGAGCATCTGCGGTAGTCTTCCTGGGACACACTTCTTGAAACATTAATGGAGAAACTTTATACCTGATCAAGGGCCAACCCTGAGAAGTAATTGTAGGGTGTGTGTGTGTGTGTGTGTGTGTGTGTGTGTTAGTAAAAATTCTTGTTTTCTTAAAACATTTTTTTCTAAACATTGAGAGGGGTGGAGAGTGAGGATCCCAGTTAATCAAAGGTTATTAATAATCGGAGTAACTGAGGTATAGGATCATAATTGGACTTGGTAGCTTCCTTCAGGACCAATCCAGGGAAATAAGGACATTAGTAAATGCTCTTATTAGAGGGCTCTGCTCAGTTCTCCATTGAGAAAAGGCCAGCAGGACACTCACTTGCTGTAAGATGCTAAGGGTTGCTCTGGCTGGTTTGGCTCAGTGTCGGCCTGTCAACTCAAGGGTCCCAGGTTTGATTCTGGTCAGGGGCATGTACGTTGGTTGTGGGCACATCCCAGGAGGCAGCTGGTCGATGTTTCTCTCTCATCAATGTTTATGGCTTTCTATCCCTCTCCCTTCCTGTCTGTAAAAATCAATAAAAAATATATTTTTTTAAAGATGCTAAATGTTGGTTCATTTGTTCAATTACTTATTGAACAATTTCTCACTTTATTGCCTTGTGCTGGGTCCCTCCGTTTGTCTCACAGGAAATGTAAGGCTCCCCAGCAGTCCCTAAATCCAGTTAGTAAAGTGTATGCCCCGCAGCCAGGCAACAATGTAAGAGATTAAGTGACAAGATGAGAGTTAGGATAATGTTACTTCTCCCCGGGAGCTCCTCTCTTGGGAGTCTGCTTTTTAACTCTCTGGCAAAGCTGTGCTGGGAGCTTTTGTGGAATTTCCCCAATTCCACAAGCCCGATAAGGAGGCATTTTCTTTCTTCCCTTTTTAAAAAATATATTTTTATTGATTTCAGATATGAAGGGAGAGAGAGATAGAAGCATCAATGATGAGCGAGTATCATTGATTGGCTACCTCCTGCATGCCCCACACTGGGGGCAGAACACACAACCTAGGCACCTGCCCCTGACCATAATGGAACCTGGGACCCTTCAGTCTGCAGGCTGACGCTCTTTCCATTGAGCCAAACTGGCCAGAGCTTTCCTTCTTATTTTTGAAGTGTGTGTTCCCATGCACTCTCCCTACTTCGTTGTCTAGCTTTGGGTGCCTCCTGCACTGGGGTAAGCCGGCTGCTGTGGGGAATCAGAGGCCTGGCCTGAATGCCCAGGGTATTCCTTTAGTAGCCTTTGGCTCCACCTAAGGTTTTCCTCTGTTAATTGCAATAATATGGCCAATAATGTAGGAATGGGAGGGGAAAAAGCTGTCCTACTTCGTTATTGTTTTCCCCCAGTCGTCTTTTCATCTCCGATGTTGTGTTTATTTCATAGTAGCCACAAACTCCTTTTGCTGTGGGTAAAATATCCATGCTCCGAATTTGAGTACTGGTGAGTGAGTAGCTTTTTGGAATCGGAGTAGCTTTTGGGGGCAGTCTAAAAAGAAGCGTGTTTTTTTTTGTTTTTTTTGTTTTGTTTTGTTTTTCCAAAACAGCTAAAAGGAGGACATATTTTAGAAATGCCAAATTGCTATTTTAAGGGTTTGGCTTTCTTCCAAGAGACTTAATATTTAGGATTTCAAGGAGATATTTAAAAAGTTTGAAAGTACCTGTTTAAATGTGGTTTCAAAAAGTTGGGAACAATAAGTCAAGCAAACTGGATGAACTTTACAAATGACTCCGTCTTGAGTGCTTTTTCACAAAAGTAGTTCTATAATCAAATATGACAAACAAATACAAAGATGTTCATCGTAGTGGTGGAAAAAAATGTGGAAATAATTTTAATGTCCAATAGATAAATGAAAATAAAAATTAAGTTTCTGAAGAACTCTTAATGGAATTGATAATGTTTATTGTTCTGAATATATACAGATATGCATAGAAAAACACTCAAAGAAAATACTTTATATCAAAATGTTAACTGGATAAAAGTGATTTTCATTTTCTTGTTTTTGTTCTTTTTTTTTAGAACTTCTACAGTGAACATTTATCATTTTCATAATCAGAAAATTTGAAAATGAACACCATTATTATAAATAATTTATATTTAACATTCATTTTTATCAGAATTGGAATGTGACTTAAATATAAAGAATTGTTATTGTATTTTGGTGTAAACATCGTTCCTGTCTTTGAAAAGGCTAAATATACTTGTAATAAAGAAAGCACTTAATTTTAATTTTTTATTTGTTTGCTTCTGTGACATACAGATTTTTGGCACTACTGTGAGGCAATAGAAAACCTGTTCTCCATCACTGTTTATCACATTTTCATAAACCCCAATGGAAAAAATCAGTTGAAATTATGGTAATGCTAAGAAAATTTAATCTTCTCTTCACCTAACACCCTGGGGCTTAAAAATAAATTCAACACTAGACTGTGTGATCTGAAAAAAAACAAAAACAAAAACCAAAAAAACACCTCCTGGGCAAAAGATTAAATTAGGAACTCTGGTTTGGCTACCCAGCAAGATGGACATAGGATAGCCTTGATACTGTTACAGTGGAAACAAAAGTGGAAAAAGAAGAGAAAAACCCAGGCGGTTTATAATTAGGTAAAGTGACTGGATAAATTCAGCAACTTGTAAATAAGTCAAAAATACACAGGGGCCTGGCCAAATTGTCTAGAAAATGCCACTGACTGTCTCTAAAGCGTTAAGTCCACATCGCCAAGTAGGTGCCTACTCCTTTAAACAAAAGAAGCACCCACCTCTTTTTTACACAGTTGAAGCAGCAGGGCTAGGAGAGCCTTTTTCATGAGTGATAGTGAATTCCAGGGCTTTGGTTCGGAATTCACTTACCTCAGGGTTCCAGACAGTCTGGAATCCCAAAGTAAGCTCTTCTCCAGGGTGGCAGCTTGGTGTAGAGAGAAAAGCTGGAAAATTCAAAAACACCTTGCATGGTAAGGGCATGATCTTTCTTCCCCAGCCGTGGAGCAAACTAGAGAAATTAACCCTCTCATTTGTTAACCTCACTAACAGGCTTTAACAGATCTGCAGGCCTGGGTGGCTCAGGTAATTGCTCTAATTCGTTTGGAATGGACAGAGGCAGGCGTAGCAGGTACTTGGAGCTCGAATCATTAAGCTTAAATTAAGAGGGGGAAAAAATCAAGACTGTATGCCTTACAGATTTGACATATGATGTTATGGAAGACATTTTACTGTTAAGGTTTTTGGGCCACTTTTTGTAATTAAGGAGAAGATTGGAAGGGAAGGCCTGAAGGCAGAACATGGTAAAGAGAGCAAGGTCCTATGGATTCTTAGTGTCTCAAGAGGGCGTGTGTGTGTGTGTGTGTGTGTGTGTGTGTGTGTGTGTGTCTTAAAATCCCCCTGGAGGTGAGCCTCAGAGGAGTTACTGGTATGTGAGTTGACTTGCTCATAGCTTTGCTGGCAGACATGTCACCTCCTTAGGTGGAAGTGCTTGTTTTGTTATTTCCTTGAAATCTCCCTCAGGAATTCTAAGTTTAAAATGTTAATGCAAACCCACCAGTGTTCTTGGGAAGGTGGTTAGAATTTTTGCCCCTTTTAGAAACAAAGACAGGTAATTATACCGGGAATAGAGCTACACTTTTACTTCAATGATATGCACCAAATCCTGTTTCTTCTTTTTTCAGAAAAATGGTAAAACACAGGGAAAGGAACAGGAGTTCCAGACCCTGGGTACCAAAATATTGCAGACACACAGGAAATGGCTTTTCGAATCTAGCCTGTAAACCTGTCATTTCATGGGCTTGTCTGGGAGCCTTGAAAAGAGAGGCGAAGATCACAGAGCAGACATTCCTACGTTATGGGAAGGCCATTCCGGGGGAGCTCTGGAGGCCTCCCCACGCCCCGTGCTATGGCTCTAAACTCAGGCCATAATTTGAAATGTTAGAGAAAAGCCAGTGAAATCTGAGGCAAAATTTGTGGCTTAAAACTATTTCACGTTGCTTTAAATAACAATTGACAAGCTAAAATACAGTTTTAAAGGGTCAGGGATATATTCCCAGCCCTATTCCTTTAAGATGTCCAATTAAAAATGCTCCAAATATGTGGTAATTAAGCTAAAAAGTCATTGAAATATGCATTAATCCTCTTTAAAACATTTATATATTGACTTTCATTTTACATCAATCTAATCTATCTGAAAGATGTTTCTGGTGTATTCAACAAATTCTGCACTTTTGGTGAACTGGTTTTGGATTCACTAATTACCCAAATATTTGTATTCTGAGTGCCTTCTAGGAGTAAGACATTCTCTGAATGAAACAGGCAGGAATTAATAAATCAATCTGTTGGCTCCTTCAGGCTCCTTCCTCTTCTCCAGTGTAGTGAGGAAGCCCAGTTTTCTCCCCTGAAAAGTAGGGCTTTTAATAGCACATACCTCATTGAATTCAATGAGCTAATACATGCACCAAGAACAAGCCTGGCAAGTACTCAGTAAATGCTGGCTATTCGTTTAGTACTGAGCATGGGGGAAAACAATGTACAGGTCCAGATTTCGCAGTAAACAGAACAAAGTATGTAAAGAAGGGAATGTTTGAACTGCTCCGTGGAGGATAAGAAGGGGGTGTTCACTAAGTATGCAGATGAAGCCCGGGCCGAGCAAACTGTACAAAAGAAAGCACAGAACAATGAAACTAATAGGATATCTAGGGGGTTGTAAACAATTCATTAGAGCCAGATTACGAGGTATCCTATATAATAAGAGGCTAATATGCAAAGAGACAAAATGGCAGAATAACTGACCAATCAATCAAGGCATAATATGCTAATAATATGCTAATAATATGCTAAGGATGCTCAACCACTTGCTATGACATGCACTGACCATCAGGGGCAGGCAGTCAACTGGTCGACCAGTTGTTATGATGTGTACTGATCACCAGGGAGTAGATGCTCTGACCGGTAGGTTAGCTTGCTGCCGGGGTCCAGCAGATTGGGACTGAATGAGATGGGCCGGACATGCCCTGGAGCCCTCCTGTGGACCCTCCCTGGTCTGATTGTGCACTGGTGGGGTTCCTCAGTCTGGCCTGTGTCCTCTGGCAATCCAGGACCCGTTGGATGATGTCGGAGAGCAGGTTTCAGCCTAATCCTGCAGGCCACTCGCCTTGGGAGGGTGCCAGATGCAGAGGCTGCAGCAGCACGAACCTCTCCCGATCAGGAATGATTGGGTGAGAGCCTGAAGCAGGCACAGGAGGCTGGGATAAGTGGGAGCAGCAGATAGGAGCTGCAGGCAGCATTGGACTGCAGGTATGAGCCCTATCCCTACAGACCATCCAGAGGGACCCCACCCATGCACAAATTCATGCACCAGGCCTCTGGTGTGAGAATGAGAGAACCTTCAGTGTTTCCTGCCCAAACCTATGTGATGGAAAGTGATAAAAGGGCCAACTTCCAGGTTGATGGTGACACCATTAACTAGAAATGAAATATGGGAGGTGACAGGGTTTGACACAGTCTTTGGTATGAGGGGCCTTTGAGACCCACGGGGAAATATACAATTGGATATGCAAATCTGGGGCTGAAACTTGGCTGGAATCAAGAACCAGTGTGGAGAATGAGAAAGGAACTACATAATCTACACTGGCATTCAAGGACAGTTGCCAGAGAAAGAGCCAGAGAAAATAGAGACACGAACCAGGATAGCATGGGGCCCTGGAAGAAACCAAAAGAGGAAGAGTTTCACATCAATTGGGATGTTTTTGAAGAAAAATGACAGAAAACTTAACTCAAATTGGTTTAAACTGTCAAGATTTATTGGCACATATAACTGGAAACACAAACCTCTGCTGGACCACCCCTAAGCCTGGGGTGAGGAATTCAGCTTACCATCAACAGTTAGCAGTTACATTGAGTGCCTACTATGTGCCAAGCATTGCTCATCAATAAACAAAACAGGCTAAAAGTTCCACCTCTGGGGCAGTACATACAAATGCTTCTTGGTATCTTTTTTTTTTCTTCTTTTCTTTCTACTGCATTAAAATTTGCCATGCTTCAAATTGGGAAAACTATCAAGTGGAAGGAGATCAAGAGAAAAAGCTTCAGAACTTAATGAAAAGTTCAACAAAACACTTGCTGGAGATGTCACACCTTTTTGTAGGACTGTCTGTCTGGCACTCCTGTACTAAGTGATCATGCCAGGTAAAACAGGAGAGCAGTTCTGTATGGATACAAAACTCTAAAATCCAAAATTCCACCAAGGGTACATTTTAAAGTTGTTGTGGATTTAAACTCATCAGTTTCCACCTATCAAGTTGAGTTGCTAAGTTCATTCAGATATCTATAAAATAATCACATTTTTCAAATATCTCTGGTAGGGCTTTGTATCTCAATCAGGTGGCAACATGTTTTATGTATATGTAGGCCATGTCCAAACCTGCATTAGTTCATTCATATTTTAATTGTCTCTCCTTTCATTTGGAAATTATTTTAATGGCTAAAAGGCAGTGTCAATTTTCTCAACAATGCTGATTCCTTTTAGAATATTTTCCACAAAGCTCTCTAAGGCTATTTACACTTAAAATTTTAAAATGACCCAAAAATGCTTAAGTTCTCTTCTCAATTTTATCCTTATACAAAGGAGTCCTTCACGCCGGATACAACTTCCTTATCCTAAAGGTGAGCAAACTACCAGAAATATCAAGTGATTTGATTCTCTAAAAGGAAGCAATTTGATTAGAGGATCTCTCTTATCTATATGGATTTTTCTAAGCTTTTCCCACTGGATTTTCACTAGCTAAACCAAGCAGCTCCTTACCTGAGAACCCACAAGGACAACTAAGCAAACATGTTCTCTGAAGGGATAAAGAATCCATTCTCTAATGTGGTGACAGATGTAGAAAGTGCCAGGAAAGTCAACATTCCAACCAGGTATACTTTCGTGGAAGGTGAAGAAATCCATAAGCAAGTTCATCTTCCTTCCCACTGACTATCATTTTGAGAAGAAACCCAAGATACAAATGGCTGAAACTGTTCCAAAACATTTAGTCTCCTTCCTTGTATCTTCCCTCCCCCCTCCCAAATGAAAAGTAGCCTGGCCTGTATATCACAGATGCACCATTCTCAGAAGTTGCTCCATAATCTCACAAGCGTGGTTAAAATATTGGAACATACACCACCTCCAAAAAGAAGAGTAGTATTTGTTTCCTCTCCATTCTGTTACCTTTTAGAAAGGAGGATCAAAGCACCATTGGGGACTGCTGTAGTGAGCTTTCGTTCTGTCTTAACTGGTGTAAGTTGTGAAATGGGAATGGAACAAAATGTCTAAAAGAGTTTCAGAGTGGCTTGCTGGGCTTTTTTTTTTTTTGTGGGCATATGGTTTGCTTTCATTTTTTAATGTTATAGTATTTTAGCAACTTCTGAGTTATCTGTTTCACCACCACATGTTTTCAGACTATACACTGAGTGGCCAGATTATTATGATCTCTGAATGCATAATAATCTGGCCACTCAGTGCATATCCTATATAATAAAATATGCAAATTGTCCCCTTGACCAGTTTGACCAACAGGCAGGCCGGCCAACTGCCCTGTCCCCCATGCACCGGGCCTCTAATACATACACACACACAACACACACACTCTCTGAGTGGCCAGATTACTATGTATTCAGAGATCATAATAATCTGGCCACTCAGTGTACATTTTGCCTCATTAATTATAATTCCATTTAATTTGGTGCCACAGTGGGTTATGCTTTACCAGTTGATGCCACCCACCCTCCAAATTATTCACATATAAAGACTTCAACCTTAAACAGTTTCTTGCTTTGTCAATTACTTCAATTTTGGTATTCATACATTTGTAAACCTAAGGATAGGCAGTTGCAATTGTTTTTTTGTAAGTTTGAGACATACTAGAAATCATCATACTGTTACATTCCTTGCTTATTCCAAAACCATGGCTGGTATACTTTTAATGACACAAATTTTAATCTACTTGATCATGTTCCCAACTAAACAAATTTTATAGGTTTTTTAAAGATTGGCTTCCAATATGGGGGGAAGCAATTGGACTTGGGGTTTTTTAAAACTAAAATCTTATTTTTACACTATAAATGCAGTGTGTCCTGTAATTAATACTGCCTCTTAAAGGTAAGAATCATGGAGAGACTGACGCAGTGTATTTTTTCCTTTTATTATTCAAAATGTTACAAATAACAGCACATACATTTTGGACCATATAAGTCAAATCTAAGATTACCTTCCTGACTACCATCTTGTTTTCTTGATCACCATATGCAGCATTTAAATAGGAGCTGGGTAGAGAAACCATGTAGAAGTAGGGTTGGCTGATAAATTATAAGACGCCCAGTTAAATTTGATTTTCGTGTAAACAAATTTTTAGTATAAATAGGTTTTAAATATTACATATACTAAAGCATTAGTTATTGTTTATAAAATTCAAACTTAACTGTGTGTCCTCTATTTTTACTTTTGACATCTGGCAACTCTTTGTATTCAGCAAACTATAACAGAGGAATCGATGAATTTTTACAGTAATAAGACATATATGATACGTGCAGTAATACAATCAGGTGAGGAAAGGATCTTCACTACCCACTACATAAGGGTACCTAGAAAAGATGCCAATCACAGTTCCTAAGTTTTCATTGGCAGATAGATGGTTTAGTGTGATGATTTTGGAGCTCAAGTGTCGTGCGTTAAATCCCAAATTCACTGTTCACTATCTGTGTAACCTTGGATGTTACTCTTTATTATCAAATAAGACTACTAATACCTGTTTTACTAGGCTGTTTGAGAATCACAGGTAATGTATGTACAAAGCACCTTGTACACAGGAGAAAATTCCTAAATGGTAATGCCTACTATTAATATCACATGGCAAAGAAGAGTATGTCACGAATATTCAAATGTTAATGTAATGCAGTAATAGTACTATTGAATACTTAATTTTATTTCCATGATCTATTTACACTGTACAAACACTGTTGAAAAGAACTCTACAAGTTCACAGTACATTACATTATATTTACTTTAAAAAATATATTCCTTTATAAAAGGTTCATAGGACATTGGCATGTCAACATCTGACAGAAATCTCAAAGCATGTCACCAGTTCTGTGATAGCAAGAATGCTTCCAAGTGTTGTCAACTTCACAATCACAAGTCACCATTTGAGTTTTAAATACATAGAAGTTTTAAATAAAAAGTGAATTTTACAGTGGAAAGTTCCTGCCACAGCAATACTTATTAGGATACTTACATGGAGATGACATTTCATATTTTACAATATCAACTTATCTGACCAAAAAACCATTTCATCAATAAGTTTCCCAGTCCAAAATTTGTCATTTGTTGTTTTCTACTTTTTCTTCTTTGTTGATTCTCCCGGTTCTACTTTACGCTTTTTAGAAGTATGCTCATCTTTTTCATCATCTTTAAACAGGAAAGGAAGAGTTTCAATCAGTAATTTTTAAAAAGCATTTCAATTTCATTTACTTTGTAACAATACCATCAGCTTCAACTGTTTCTTTCAAAGTTTCCCCTCAAAAATCCAAAAATTAACTTTTAAAACTTTGATTTTAAAGTGCAAGTAAAAAAAGGGATTTTGTTTCAATTGTTATACAAAATTCGCCCTTTAGTGCTCTATTTAAGGTAACCTAAAATACAAAAATCAGATTTTTTTCTGAAAAAGCTATTCCCATGTATTCCACAGTATATGTTGTATTTAAATATATAATCTACACTTCATACAAATGGAACACACTATTTTCCACACACACACAATTTAACCATAACATTATTTAAGTGGCTATCAGATATTTTTTCCCTTCCAATCTGCTTTAACACCACCCCCACCCCAAACAAATAACTTCCTTATCTTATCCCTAGACTCCTTATATTTTGCAATTTAAAAAAATCACAGGTTTCACTGTATTTGCAATTATGTCCTATGTAGTTAGTTCTACTCCCCTTACCCTCTCTATCCCATTCCTAGCAGGATGAGAATATTCCAATGGAAATAGAAAAACAGACATCTTTCCTCCTTCATATTGTGAAGAATTTGAGAGGGAGGATGGAGAAAGAACCTTACATTAAACTATGTCCTTTATAACTTTTCTAATGTCTATAGCTACAAAAATTAATTTGACAATTAATATAAATGTCAAAATGAGAAGTGGACCATTTTTTCAATTTAAAATATCTAACTACAGAAACAAAAAAAAAATAACAAAAAAACCCCTCCAACTACATGTTTCAATAAAACACAGGGTAGCAGAGAGCAGCTGCTAACTTCCCATTTCTCTGAACAAATGTGTAGCTTGATTTTAAGAACACTACATAGATGGAATAAATAACTTGTAAAAGATATGATTTACAAAATACAAACTTATTTTAAGTACATTACTGAAGTCATTGAACTTTTGACTTTATTTTCCCCATCAACAACAGATACTCAAAGTTCAAAACTATTACGTGGCGGTCTAAAAACTATGTTGAGCCGAAACTGGGTTGGCTCAATGGATAGAGCATTGGCTTGGGGACTGAAAGGTCCCGGGTTCGATTCCGGTCAAGGGCATGTACCTTGGTTGCGGGCATATCCCCAGTAGGGGGTGTGCAAGAGGCAGCTGATCGATGACTCTCTCTCATTGATGTTTCTAACTCTCTATCTCTCTCCCTTCCTCTCTGTACAAAATCAATAATATATATATATAAAAACTATGTTGAAGGGACCTTTATATTAAAAAATTTGGGAAGCCAATGTTACCAGATCATACAACTATAGAGGAAATATAGTTAAAATATTAAGTCTTCAATTTCCTTTTGCTAACTGTACCATACTCAAAATATTTCCTTGGTTGATATGTGCAATAATTAATATCAAGAACAGGTGATTTCATTTTCATTCATCTTCAAACACAGCATGGAGATGTTATTCATACATTTTATAAAGCACTATGGATTTATGTAGACCATACGATAAAAGACAATTCAACTTAACAAATCATCCCAGGAATTTACAAACCAAAGCTTTAATCAGTAGTTTATTATGTATACACAAAGATCCTTGCTCTACAAACCAAGTAAAATAATATGTAGCTCAAATAAACCAAGCCTATGGTTTTTAATTGGAGTTTAATTATCATCATGATTGACTTTAGAGATTATTTTCACTACAAATATAAAAATTAAAGTTACTTTGTAACTCTACTAGAAGAATCTGTTAACATATATTAAAAAGATTATCTTAAGACACTTCTGCTTTTAATCCACCACTTGTTACAAGTGCATTTACTGATTAACAACAAAAACACAAATTACTGAGGCTGGAAAAGTTCTTATCACTGATATGAACAGAAGAGCTACTGCCACCTATTGACATAACAAGGCATTGCCTTAAAAACCAGAGCAGGAAAAAAACACTTCCAAAACACTGAAATGTTTCTTTATCAAGCTTTACTACTTTGTGCCATGTCCTACAGAGGCAATAGTAAGAAAACAAGTTTTCTATTACGGAATTCGTGTCACCAGAAGTAAATAAGTTTAAATTATTAATACAAGCTAATTTTCTAAATTAAAAAAAGAAAGCATTAGCTACTTGAGCTAAGTTTTAATGATTAATAAAGCTACAATTCATTATCTAAGCGCCTTACAGATCAATATTTTACAACCACTAAATAAGAGGTGTTAATAAATAGCAAAATTCAATGACCAGTTTTGAACCTTCCCCAATTCCTCTTAAAATATCTGGAAAAAGTTAACTGGCAAAAAGGACAAAAGGGCCGAAACTGGTTTGGCTCAGTGGATAGAGCCTCACCCTGCGAACTGAGGGGTCCCAGGTTCGATTCTGGTCAAGGGCATGTACCTTGGTTGTGGGCACATCCCCAATAGAGGGTGTGCAGGGGGCAGCTGATGGATGTTTCTCTCTCATCGATGTTTCTAGCTCTCTATCACTCTTCCTTCCTCTCTGTAAAAAAATCAATAAAATATATATATTTTTTAAAAAAGGACAAAAAGGCAGAAAATGGGAAGAAAAGTAAGCACAATAATGTGATAATCTAAAAACTTAACACAGATATTTTATGAATTAAGAGAAGGTATTTATTTTAAGAAGATAGATTTCAGGATTATCTTTTAATCTTGTGATCCAGCTTTAAAATGGTTGGGTGTGTTTGAGTCCTTTTGTTTTTTTATATTGCCAACATTCACTTTCTGATGGAGGACCATCATATGACCAAAAGCTTAGAAAATAACTATGGCAATAGCAGTTTGCCACATATTTGGAATTCCTTCTATATGAACTCAATAGGCAAGCTGGAGAAAAAGAAAATTCTTTCCACTTGTCCGGGATATATAATCCTCGCCTTTCCCACAGAGGAAAAAGGAGCGCACCTGTGTATGGCACCCCAGTTACACCATCAAGTGGCCTTGCTGCCACACTTCCTATGGAATATTTCTTATGCACTCTAACTTGAAAACTATAAAAAGATGAAACTCCAGTTTAATAATTCGTCCTTTCTACTTAAGGACCTGAATTTGTGAAGGAACCTACCTTGGAGCATGCCATTTTCTAGTTTTGTGGCTTTGGATATGTCACACAAGCTCTCATTTCCACATTTTCACAAGGTGTTGTAAAGATTAAAGAATATTTACACAAAAGTGGTATTATTAATGATATAAAATACTATATGAGGTATTTTAATGCCCCCTTCATTTGGTGTCTTCAAAACGATGCATTTACTGACGATGTGCCTTGGTGATTTCTAATACACACTGGGAAATCAGTGAAAGAAATGAAAAAGCCAAGAATAAAAACTGAAGAACTACCAGTTAGTTACTCTTGCTCTTAAAACAAACAAAACTCTGCATGGTTGTAAAAAGAGCTAACTGCTTTTGATTTATGGGAAAATGATCAGAAATCTGTTCAACAAAAAATGGTACATCTTTTCATTAAAATGATATTCCAAAATAAAACAGTAACTCAACAACTGTCCACTGAGTTCTTAGAATGTATTCTACTGCAAACTTTGACACAAACATAAATAAAACCTGGACCTTGCTGTGTAAGGAACTCATTTTCATAAAGGAGACAGTGAATACTAATCACATAAAAGGTGGTAAGTGCAATCAATAGCATTAGAATACACAGGTACAGATAATTAAATTGAGGAAGGTAATAATCTTAGGTTTTCTTTTTCGAGTTGGATTTTGAGGGATAAATGAGTTTACCAGCCAAAGAGGAAGAGAACAACAGTCCAGACTACGGTGCAACATATACTGAAAGGCATGGATAAAATAGCATGGCGCATTCAGGCTTGAATTTTAAGATCTTAAAGTGCCAGAAAGGGGCCAGGTGAAATGAGAGTGGAGAGAAAGGCAGAGTCCATCCCACAAAGCTTTGACTCTATGATGTTGGTGAAGGGTATTGGGCAGGTGAGTTATATAATCAGGTATGACTTTTAGAAAACTAACATTATTAGTTACATACAGTGTGAAGGATGAAAATGGGAATTAAAAGTGTGGCGGCAGAGATTACTGTGGCTACTTATAGTCCAAGTAAGAGATGAAATTATGACATTATGACGAAGGTAAGATGACGTGGTCATTACATTACTATTTTTAATTACTATATAGTATTAACTCGGGTAAGCTCATTTTGTCACACTAATTTTCGCTTTACTTTTAATTTTACTTTCATATAATATGAAGCCTTCACAACTGCAAACACAAGAAAAAAAAATACATGAATTAACTCTGCTGTTAATAAGCCGTCATCAATCCCATACACCACTGCCTGAGACAGCAGACACTTCACTCTAAGGCCTGAATAATTTATACTCTTTCTCTAAAACAGGGCAAATACTAACGGCTGAGGTAGCAGCACTTGGAAGGTGGCTACGTATCATCTTTAAAAAAACAAAACAAAAAAAACACACACAAAAAAAAGCTGAAACCGGTTTGGCTCAATGGATAGGGCATTGGCCAGCGGACTGAAAGGTCCTGGGTTCGATTCCGGTCAAGGGCATGTACCTTGGATGTGGGCACATCCCCAGTAGGGGGTGTGCAGGAGGCAGCTGCTTGATGATTCTTTCTCAGCGATGTTTCTAACTCTCTATCCCTCTCTCTTCCTCTCTGTAAAAAATCAATCAAATATATTTAAAACAAACTAACAAAAAAAACCCAAAACAAACCACACAGTAAAAACTATTCAAAGGCTATCCTAATTAATTTGCTAACATGGCAGATTTCAATTTCATCAAGCATCCCAACCTTCTTGAACTCATCACAAGGAGCCTGCCCCTCCTTACCCGACTCCACCGTCTCCTCCCCTTCGGGCAGCAGCCGCGCCCTCCGCACGCTCTGCGGGGCGTCGTCGCCGTTGTCCTCGTAGATGTTGGACCACTTGATGGCCATGTCCAGCTCTGGCGGCGGCGGCTTCTTCTCGGCGGCGTAGGTCTCGGGCGGCGGCACGCAGTTGGACTTCCAGATTTTGAATTCCTTCGGCGGCTGTTGAGCAAACACACACGAGGCGCCGTGAGGATCCGAGGTTCCCCGCATCCGTGGGGCACATGCCCCTCCCTGCCGTTCGATTGATTACTGTCCAGGTTGACTTTTTTTTTTTTTTTTAAGTTTAAAGATAACATTTCTTTTTTTTTTTCTTTTTCCATCCAAATCACAATACCGTTACGTGACAAGCCAAAGGGTTTTCCCTATACGAAGAAAGCTAGTAACTTTTTAATTACCAAAGAAGAATCCAGTCCCAGACACTACGCCAAGGCTGACCCTTTCCGGAGGCGGCGGGGCCGACACTGTCTTGGAGGCAGCACCGCAGGCACTTCGGCGTCAGGGGGGAGGGGTCCCGGGGACCAGCTGCAGCGGGGCGGGGAGTCACCACCGTTAGTCCTGGCCCGCGGGAGGGGCACCGAGCGCGGAGGTTTGGGGGCTCCTCACAAGCGGGCGGGGCGGCGGGGGCGGGGCGCGGGCTCCCGGGGCGGAGGGGGCGGGCGCGGCATCCCCGGGGGTGACTGCGGGTGGGGGGCGGACTTCCGGTCCGGGGGGGGGGGGGGGCCGGCTCGGGAGGGCGGAGGCCGGGGCCGAGACCCAGAGCCGGGGTAGGGGAAGCCTCACCTCCTCGGGCGCCTTGACGACGTGCCGCTCCCAGTCGATCTGCTTGTTGAGCGGGTTGTAGAGGAAGGCCGGCCGAGTCACGCTGCGGAACAGCTCGTCGGGGCCCGGCAGCTTCTTGTTCGCACAGCCGCCCGCCGACTGCGCCGGGTCCGGGGCCCCGCGCCGCGCCTCCTCCGGCTCGCTGCTGTCCTCCTCGTCCGAGGAGCCCGAGCTGCTGCTCCCGTACGCGGCGAAGTAGCTCAGGGGGTCCTTCTCCTCCGCGGCCATGACGGCGACGCTCGGCGACCCAGGCCTCCGACGGAAGCCGGAAGCTGTCACAGGCCCCGCCTCCGAGGCCCCGCCCCCCTGTCTCGCCGGTAATCGCGGGGAGGGGTGCTCCCCCTGGCGGCCCTGCCGCGCTATTGCTCCCGGCTGAAGAGGCCGCTCGTGCTCTGCAGCAGGGGCTTGCTTCGCCCATTCCTGTCGGAGGTGCACTGGGAGGAGGCAGGCCCTGGGTTGGTGGTCCCAGCCAAACTTCCAGCGCTCAGTATCATTAAAGGTACAGAAGAGCTAAGAATTTTGTCATTTTACTGCCACTTCCCTTTAGGTCTTGCCTAGAGAAAAACACTATTTCTGATCCTGCTGCATCTTCTCTTCAAAAGAGAGATAAAAACTATGAACAGTAACAAATACTTATCTATCAACAATTGAACCTAAAAATCAGAATAAACGATCAAGAAATTTAAGGAACAAAATAAACTGGTGAACCAAATAGAATCAGAGGCATGGAAACATGGAACAGACTGAGGAATCTCAGAGGCAAAAGGGGGAGGGCAAAGAGAAGGGGGGAGGGCAGAGGAGGAGGAGATAGGGGGTAGGGGGTGGGATTAACCAAAGATCTTACACAGACACAGTCAGTATGGTGGTGAAGGCCTGGGGCGGGGTGGGAACCGGGTGAAGGGGTGTCATGGGGGGGGGGGTGTACAAAGAGGGGACATCTGTAATACTCTCAACAATAAAGACTTTTTTAAAAAAATAAAAGAGAAAAAAAAAACCACTCAGTGTGCTTTCCTCGGTCATCATGGAAGTGACACAGGGAGTCCTCTCCTGGTTGACCCCATTCCAGTGCACTCTGAACACCCTTTCTGATGAAACTCCTTTTGGATTGCACCCCCACACACACACCAGAGTCCCCCAAACTCTCTGGTTTCTCCTTGCCATTCTTCTTCCATTCCTGCATCACTCTGTATGGCTCTTAAAGGTTGGTGTTTCCCAACATACAGGTGTCCAAAATAGTATACACACATTAACAGCTGATAACTCAATTTTGAAAATAAAATGTATTTTAATAAAAACTATAATTAGCCGAAACTGGTTTGGCTCAGTGGTAGAGCGTCGGTCTGCGGACTAAAAGGTCCCAGGTTCGATTCCGGTCAAGGGCATGTACGTTGGTTGCGGGCACATCCCCAGTGTTTCTCTCTCATCGACGTTTCTGGCTCTCTATCTCTCTCCCTTCCTCTCTGTAAAAAATCAATAAAACATATTTTTAAAAAAACTATAATTATTTAATGTGTGTGCCTACTTTTTTGGGACACCCTATCTTATACCATCTTTCAGCAGTATTCACATTTTTCTACTGCCCATCCCTTTTTATGGCATTAACCACTGTGTGCTTATGACTCCCAAATCTGGGCCTCTGACCCCAATCTTACTCTCCAAGCTCTACACCAAACTTCTACCTGGCTCTTAAACTTGCCATATGGATTTTCTGCTGGGGTCTCAAACACCCACTTATAGGACAAGTAACTTGTCTTTCCATATATTGGGTCGGCAACTAAGTAATTGCGGGTTTCACACATATATGGCTTCAGTTGAATTTTTAGGTTTGCAGATGTAGTACAAATGTAAAACACATTTTGTATTTGATAGTTGGCTTTTCAGCTGTTAATCAGTAAAAAAAGTTTTTTGATCTGTTTTGTAGTTTTTGTTTGGCGTTCGTTGAAAAATGGAAAATCAAAAGGAACATTTTCGTCATATTTTGCTTTTTTATTTCCGCAAGGGAAAAACGCATCACAAGCTCATAAAAAGTTATGTGCTGTTTATGGTGACGAAGCCTTAAAAGAACGGCAGTGTCAAAATTGGTTTGCCAAATTTCGTTCTGGTGATTTTTCACTCAAAGATGAAAGACGCTCTGGTCGTCCAGTTGAAGTTGATGACGCCCTAATCAAAGCAATAATCAATTCGGACTGTCACAGTACAACACGTGAGATTGCAGAGAAGCTTCATGTATCACATACATGCATTGAAAATCACTTAAAACAACTTGGCTATGTTCAAAAACTCGATACATGGGTTCCTCACGAACTGAAAGAATCACAGTTAACGCAACGCATTAGCAGCTGCGATTTGCTAAAGAAACATAATGAAAATGATCCATTTTTAAAACGACTGATAACTGGCGATGAAAAATGGGTTGTTTACAACAATATCAAGCGGAAAAGATCGTGGAGCAGGCCAGGTGAACCAACTCAAACAACATCAAAAGCTGATATTCATCAAAAGAAGGTTTTGTTATCAGTTTGGTGGGATTACAAAGGAATTGTCTACTTTGAACTCTTACCACCCAACCGAACGATCAATTCTGATGTCTACATTGAACAACTAATGAAATTAAACAATGCAGTTGAAGAAAAGTGGCCCGAATTGACAAATCGAAAAGGTGTTGTATTCCATCATGACAATACAAGGCCACACACATCTTTGGTCACTCGGCAAAAATTAATGGAGCTTGGTTGGGATGTTTTGCCACATCCACCATATAGTCCTGACCTTGCACCATCTGATTACTTTTTGTTTCGATCTTTACAAAACTCCTTGAATGGTAAAAATTTCAATAATGATGATGATGTCAAATCGTACCGGATTCAGTTTTTTGCTAATAAAAAACAGAAGTTTTTTGAACGTGGGATTATGATGCTGCCTGAAAGATGGCAAAAGGTCATTGATCAAAATGGGCAATACATTAAAGAATAAAGTTATTTAGTTCCATGAAAAAATTGTCTTTGATTTTCTTTTAAAAATCCGCAATTACTTAGCTGCCGACCCAATAACTTTATTTTGCATTTGTGTTTCTTCTTAATAAATGACATAATCATGTGCCTCATCACCAGGGAAACTAAAAATCCTTGCCCTGGCCAATGTGGTTCAATTATTTGGGCATTGTCCTGTGCACCAAGAGGTTGCTGGTTCGATTCCCAGCCAGGGCACATGCCCTGATCCCCAATAAAGGGCATGCATGCATGACCGATGTTTCTCTCTCCCTTTTCCTTCCTCTCTCTAAAAATCAGTTATATACATACATTTTTTTTTTAAAAATCCTTGACTCCTTCTAGTGAACTAAGGGGGAATTGTACCCAAGTGAAAGTGATAAAGTTGGTGTCATGTAAACATTCACAGACTCCACTTAAGGATGCCTGCTCACTTACACAGTTCCCTCATCTCTGGGGGCAGAGAGTATGTCTCTTAGTCACTCCTCTTTCACAGTGCTATAGCACAAGCCTGAGCTCCTTGAGGGGAGGAGTTGATTATGCTTTGTTCACTTACACATTTCTAGTATCAGCTCAGTGCCTGCCACTAAATAAGTAGATGATCAATAAATACCATGGATTATAACTTAGGAGGGTGTATGTATGGATAATGTTCCTCAGATTTCTCCATCCAAGTATGTATGGTGATAGGAAAAAAGATGGCCCCAAAGTGCAAAGTTTGGGAGACGATCTTCACTCTGACACCAGTTGCAAGCTTGCAGATCCCCCAAAATAACCTCAGGTTTGATAATTTGGTAGAAGGCCTCACAGAACTCACCAAAAGCTGTTTTACTTATGCCTATATTTCATTGTAGCAAAAGGATGCAGATTAAAATCAGTCAGGGGAAGAGGTACATGGGACAGAGTCCCAGAGACTTCTACATGCAGAGCTACCATTTGGCTTCTTCAGTGGAACTGTAGACAGTGATAACTTCTTGAAGCAAATATAAGTGACCAGGTGCATGGAACATTGCCAGTCAGGGAGGATCACCTGAGCATTGCTGTTCAGAGTTTCACTGGGGCTAGCTCATGTACATAGTTGATTCTCGCGTGGCTGACCTCATTCTCCAACCCTTCCAGAGGTCAAGCTGATACAATGTGGCCCCTAAACCCTATAAGAATAACATTTTTTTGGGGGGGAAACATAATATAGTATCTTGGAAATGTATGCAAATATTATACATTAGTTCCTAATGTGTGTCTCTTTTATTGTAATATGCAAAATGTTTAAAAATACTTACCGTTGAGTAAAACTGACACTCTTAAGATAACCACATTTATCTTGTGGCTTTTAAAACGGTTCCACTGTTTCGATTCAATTCTAGTCAAGGGCATGTACCTTGGTTGCAGGCACATACCTAGTAAGGGGTGTGCAGGAGGCAGCTGATCGATGATTCTCTCTCATCGATGTTTCTAACTATCCCTCTCCCTTCCTCTCTGTAAAATATCAATAAAATATATTACATCGATGAGAGAGAAACATCGATGAGAGAGAAACATCGATCAGCTGTCTCTTGCACACCCCCTACTGGGGTGTGCCCGCAACCAAGGTACATGCCCTTGACTGGAATTGAACCCAGGACCCTTCAGTCCGCAGGCTGACGCTCTATCCACTGAGCCAAACCGGTTTCGGCAAAATGTATATTTTTAAAATAATAATAAAAAAAACCCGTCCCACTGTTGAGTGCCTCTGCAGTTGGGATACCCAGTTTGAGTCACATAAGTCCCTATTATCAAAGTTGCCAATAGCTTCCATGTAACCAAATCCAAGAGCCACTTCTTGACCTTTTAACAAGATAGGCCTCCTCCTCCTCCCCCTCCTCCCCCTCCTCCTTCTCTTCCTCCTTCTTCTTCTTCCTCTTCTTCTGGGGAAGTAATTCATTTTTTAAAAATAAATCTTTATTGTTCAGATTATTACAATTGTTCCTCTTTTTCTCCCATACCTCCCCTCCACCCGGTTCCCACCCCACCCTCTGCCCTTACCCCTCCCCCACTGTTCCCATCCTTAGGAGTATGATTTTTGTCCGATCTCTTTTCCCACACACCCACACCCTTTTCTCCTCCCCTCCCTCCCCACCCCCCTGGGGCAGTGGTCAGCAAACTCATTAGTCAACAGAGCCAAATATCAACAGTACAATAATTGAAATTTCTTTTGAGAGCCAAATTTTTAAAACTTGAACGTCTTCTAACACTACTTCTTCAAAATAGACTTGCTCAGGCTGTGGTATTTTGTGGAAGAGCCACACTCAAGGGGCCAAAGAGCTGCATGTGGCTTATGAGCTGAAGTTTGCCGACCAAGGTGCCCAGGAATTGTCAGTCATCTCCCCTTCTATGCCCCTGATTCTATTATATTATATTCATCAGTTTATTCTGTTCATCAGATTTTATTTACTTGATATTTAGATTCACTTGTTGATAGATATGTATTTGTTGTTCATAATTTTTATCTTTACCTTTTTCTTCTTCCTCCTCTTCTTAAAAAATACCTTTCAGCATTTCATATAACACTGGTTTGGTGGTGGTGAACTCCTTACGCTTTTTTTTTTATCTGTGAAGCTCTTTATCTGACTTTCCATTCTGAATGATAACTTGGCTATAGGTTCTTGCTACTTATCACTTTGAATATTTCTTGTTACTCCCATCTGGCCTGCATAGTTTCTGTTGAGAAATCAGCTGACAGTCGTATGGTATTCCCTTGTAGGTAACTGTTTTTCTCTTGCTGCTTTTAATATTCTCTTTGTCTTTTGCTCTTGGCATTTTAATTATGATGTGTCTTGGTGTGGTGCTTTTTGGATTCCTTTTGTTTGGGGTTCTGTGCACTTTCCTGGACTTGTAAGTCGATTTCTTTTACCAGGTGGGAGAAGTTTTCTGTCATTATTTCTTCAAATAGGTCTTCAGTATCTTGCTCTCTCTTTTCTGGCACCCCCATAATTTGGGTGTTGGTATGCTTGAAGTTGTCCCAGATGCTCCTTACACTATCTTCATATTTTTGGATTCTTTTTTCTTTGATAGTTGAATGTTTTTTGCTTCTTTGTATTTTAAATCTTTGATTATTCTGGTCCTCTAGTCTGCTGGGTCTTGCTAAATTTATCGGGCTGAAAATTCTTGAAAAACCTTCTAACCATGGTTTTGCACTCTATATCCAGTCATTTGATTTCCTCCATTTCTTTCATTTGTGATCTGTTTCTTTGTCTCTGCATTTTGTTTGCTTCCCTGAGATAGAGTGGCTTTGTGTGCTAGGTATCCTATAGGCCCCAGTGGCTCAGCTTTCCCAGTTACCTGAGGTGGACACTCTTGGTGCATCCCTTTGTGGGCTGTGTGCACAGTCTTATTGTAGTTAAGCCTTGACTGTTATTGGTATCACTGGGAGGAATTGACCTCCAGGCCAATTAGCTATGAGGATCAGTTGTGTCTGCGCTGGGAGAACTTCTGTGCTGGAGACACCCTTATGAGACAAGACTATAAAACAAAACATCTGTCACCCTAAATCCAAGGGAAAGCTGGCTGAAAGGAAGCCCTACAACTAGACTGAAAGACTGAAAGAGAAAGAGGAGAATTCAGAGCACAAGCGCTGAAAAACTGAGGTGGGGGGGTGCGGATGCAATATGGGCTGGCGGTGGATCCCAGTTGGCTGAGGGCATTGCTTTCTTCAACCTGAAGAGAGACAAGCTCCCGATCTCTCAGAAATCCATTTTCTGGGGGGAGGCTAGACTGTCTGCCATGGGGTCGGAAAGTGAGGGTGGCTTGCTTGCAGAGTTTTGCACAAGAATATTTGTTTGCTGTGCTGTGGTGCGAGACTCGGGGAGACGGGAGATGCGGTCGGGGAGATGTGGAGAGGCTTGGAGAGGTGGCTGACGGGCAGCCATCGCTGTTGGCCACACCCCAGCCTAGTGACGCCCTGAGACTCCGCCCCGCACAATCTACAAACACACCCAAGCTCTATGCAGCGGCTTTTGCATATGAATGGCCCTCTCAGTTGCAGTTTAACCTAGCAAAGGAGGAAAGGACTGTGGTTCTTGCTGTAGCTCCTGCAGGGTGGCCTCAGACAGAGGCTGAACTAGACTCCATTGGAGATCCAGAAGCCAGTGTTCCTAGTGCTCAGTTTTAACCCCTCACACCAAAAGTAACACATTCGGGAGATGGACTCAGTGAGCACCAAAGCCCCACTGAAACAAGGCGTGTCTTCAGTGCAACAGTTCTTCCTTTTTAGACACAGCAGGTCCTCACAGACAATTGGCCAGGAGTCAATTCCTCCCAGTGTACCAACAGCAATCAAGGCTTAATTACATCAAGATTTTGCACTCAGCCCACAAAGGCATATAGCAAAATTGGCCACCTCAGGTGATTGGGGAAGCTGAGCTACTGGCCCCTATAGGTCACTGACCAGACAAAGCCACTGCATCAACACAGGAAGGCAACCAAAATGTGGAGACACAGAAGCATGTCACGAATGGGAGAGATGGAGGAAAGTAAACTACTGGACAACACAGAGTTCAGAATCACATTTATAAGGTTACTCAAGAATCTCCTAAAAACTGCTGAGAAACCTGAAGCTTTGTGAGACCTTCAAGGACCTTAATGAGAATAAAAATTAAAAAAAAGGGAAAAGGACCAGCCAGAAATTAAGCATACACAGAATGAAATAAAGAATATATAGAAACTCAACTATAGATCAACGTGCCCCAAGAATCAAACCAAAGATCTGGAATATAAGGAAGCAAAAATCACCCAACTAGAGAGACAAAAGAAAGAAGAATCCAAAAGTGAGGGGATAGTGTAAGGAGCCTCTGGGACAGCTTAAAGCGTACCAGCATCCGGATTTTTGGGGTGCCAGAAGAAGAGAGCGAGCAGGATATTAAAGGCCTATTGGAAGAAATAATGACAGAAAACTTTCCCTTCCTGGTGAAAGAAATAGACTTACAAGTTCAGGAAGTGCACAGAACCCCAAATAAGAGGAATCCAAAGAGGACCACACCAAGACACATCATAATGAAATGCCCAGGGCAAAAGACAAAGAGAAAATCTTACAAGCAGCAAGAAAAAAAACAGCTAGTTACCTACAAGGGAGTACCCATATGACTGTCAGCTGATTTCTCAACAGAAACTATGCAGGCCAGATGGGAGTGGCAAGAAATATTCAAAATGATGAACAAGAACTTACAACCAAGATTACCCAGCGAAGCTATCATTCAGAATTGAAGGTCAGATAAAGGGCTTCACAGACAAGAAAAAGGTAAAGGAGTTCATCAACGCCAAACCAGGATTACGTGAAATGTTGAAGGGTATTCTTTAGGAAGAGGAAGAAGAAAATGGTAAAGGTAAAAAATTATGAACAACCAAAAGACATCAAATATAATACATACCTACCAACAGGTCAATCTAAAATCAATTGAATAAAAAATCTGAAGAACAAAATGGACTGGTGAATACAGTAGAATCAGGGACATAGAAAGGGATTGGACTAACACTTCTCAGGGGGAAGGAGGTCTGAGGGGTGTGGGAAGAGATTGGACAAAAATCTTATGCCTATGGATGAAGACAGTGGCAGGGGCAAGGGCATGGGATGGGTTGGGAATCAGATGGAAGGGAGCTATTTGGGGGGGAGGAGAGGAACACCTGTAATAATCTGAACAATAAAGACATTGTTAAAAAAATTAGTACATATAAAGTAACTGTTTTACACATTTCCTTCCTATTGAAAAGTTTAAAACTTCAAAAACACAGTACAATGAAAAAAATTTTATTGTTAATAGCATGTTTCCATGTCTGTTTTTTGCAACTAATGGAAATATATTAGATGGAGATCAGAAAATAGAATAATTTAAGTGAACACAATGAAGACATAATTTATAAATGCACAAATTTAGTCAAACTTTGTTATAAAATAAAAAGAAAAATCTGCTTCAATTGTTCCAAATAGTATTAAAAACAATCACATACACACATGGGAAAAAGAACATTTTGTTTTAGTTATTTTAACTTGCACAGTGGTCCTCATTAAAAGAAAATGAAAAGTGCAGAAAAAATATTTCTCAAAAATCTTATCAAATTACTTGTAATAGGTTTTTGTAAAGATTTTTCTTTAGGAATGAAAATGTGAGTATCTTAAGAAAGTAGCGTGAATTATTAAGGTTAGTAGATGTATTTTGGAAAACTGAGATTTTAGGTGGCTCAAACTCCGATGTTCCTGTGCATCAGAAGGGGATTCTGTTGTGTCTGTAAGCCAAACTAAGTACGAAGAGATTTTTCTTGGTTCACTGACAATTTTTCCCATTAGTGATTGGCTTTATTATCAACTAGAGGCCAGGTGCATAAAATTCATGCACGAATTAGGTCCCTAGGCCTGGTTGGTGATCAAAGCTCAAGCATCTGGAGGAAGGGAAGGTCCCAGCTGACCTTTGGGCCCTGGGCATCACATGGGGCAGCACCTCTACTGCTGCCGACTGCCAGCACCACGTCATCAATGCCTGCCGTGTTCTGCGCTGCCCTCTGGTGACCAGTGCACATCATAGCAAGAAGTTAAACTCCCGGTCAAAGGGACAATTTGCATATTAGGCTTTTATTACATAGGATTAGAAACAGCTTCATCCTGAAAATTTATTGCTAGATGGTTGGAAAGGACCATTAGACTGAAAATTTCTAGCACAAGTGCACTGAGAAACATCATTCCCAGCCTGAGACGCTATTATCAAATAGAGAAATGTTCTGTATTAAAATTGGTCTTAAAACATAAAAAATGTGAAAATAGCAAATACCTCAAAAATGAAAAAAAAACAAAACCCACAAAATTCTGAAAAGTACATGATCAACATGATTTACTTTAGCTATCTAAAAGTATTCACAAAAGTCTATTTACAAAGTGTGCTTACATTACATTTAAAAAGACATGTATCAGGTGTTAATAAGTCATTATAATAGTTTTATAAAGATTCATATCCTTTCAAATATTAGTCATTATTAAAAAACAAAAAAGGCTGTAAACTGTCATTGCCTCGAAAGAGCACGTGATCTTAAGGGAAGAAACATCTCACTAGAGTTTCCAGTTTCTTCTTCTAGTTGCAAATCTGGGGGCAAAGGAGGAGCCCCAGGGTCCCCAGGTCTGGGAAGTGTAGTTGAAGAGAATGTAGGGTTTTCAGTTTTGCCTACTTCTAGGACAGGCAAATTCAGAGATGAATTAGTAGAAAAAAAGGGGGCTGTGCTGGATTCTCCTTCCGGATGGTACATAGTGGACGCTCTCCGTTTTTCAGAGAAATAACTCTCATCTGAATTTGATCTAGAGAGGTTGTTTGTGGCTCCATCTGGAAAAGGTTCACAGTTGCTACATTTTAGTCCTGCAATAAAATTATTCAGATGTTAATAAGAAGTAACAAGAAAATTGAGTTCAATTTCAAAGATTACAAACTAGTTACCACACAAAATTTAAATAACAATTTATAAATTCTGTCATAATTCATTTCACATTTCATTTGCTTTTCCCAACAACTATGAAGTTTGTCCAATAATTTACATTTTCTAGGTAAGGAAATAGTCTCAAGGAAGCTAAATAACATGCTATAAACTCACTTTGTATACTTATATCTTTAACTATTGGAAGACCTGGGAAAAATAAAATAGCCCTTAAAAATTTTCATAAAATAAGAAATGGCTTTTAGCCCTGGGTTGGTTTGGATTGGTGGATAGAGCGTCGGCCTGCAGACTAAAGGGTCCCAGGTTCGATTCAGGTAAAGGGCACATGCCCAGGTTGTAGGCTCAATCCCCAGTAGGGGGCGTGCAGGAGGCAGCCAATTGATGATTTTCTCTCATTGATATTTTTTTCTCTCTCTTCCTTTCTCTTTGAAATATATATATATATATATATATATATATATATATATATATATATATATATATATATATATATATAAATGGCTTTCACAAGTAATATTCTTTAACATACTGGCACAAAAACATTATCTAATAAAAACAAAATTTAAACAGGGTATATCTAAAATTCTTTGAGATAATGAATCTTAATTACTGAGTCTTGAATCATAGGGTGTTAGAAGTGGAAGGGATTTTAGAGGTCATCTGGGAGAGTCTATATATATTGAGTCTCTCACTATTTTTTTTTTTAATATATTTTATTGATTTTTACAGAGAGGAAGGAAGAGGGATAGAGAGCTAGAAACGTCGATGAGAGAGAAACATCGACCAGCTGCCTCTTGCACACCCCCTACTGGGGATGTGCCCACAGCCAAGGTATATGCCCTTGACCGGAATCGAACCCGGAACCTTTCAGTCCGCAGGCCGATGCTCTATCCACTGAGCCAAACCGGGTTCGGCGAGCCTCTCACTATTAAAGATGGGCAAACGGGGGCCCAGAAACAGTGAAGTCATGCCCAGCATTCCAGGACTACTTCCTGGGAAAGACAGAACTAGATCCCAGGTTTCCTCTTCACATTAAATAATGTCCAGGTTTTCAACCAATCAATTTACTTAAGTGATGGCAGTTGTTCTGATCAAAGAATTTTACCATATCGAAAGGGTATAGCCAACAATTAGCCTCAATATAGAAAGAATAAACATATACACAATTTATTTTTCTGTTAGGCTTAGCAAAAATATTCAACCCATAACTATCTATGGACACAGAACCGATTCTGAGTTGACAAATGTTATATAAAACCTGCAGAGTCTACAAAACACATTTATATATCATTTTTTCCCCACTAGTCTTCCAACTTCACAATACAGTCAGTATTTCTGTTCCATGCTATAGAAACTATTTTCTTAAATATGGCTCAGAAGGGAAAATTTCCATTGTGTTCCAGCATGCACTTACAGACAGTGAGCTCCTTAAGGGCAGAGCCCTAAATTACTAATTTCTGTATTCCCAGTGCCTACATCAGCTGGAGTAGAGCTACATCATATTCACATTTAAAGTAATTGCACTAGAAAGAGAGATGGAGAATGAGATGGAGTTTAGAGCAAGAGGTGGATTTAAATTGTACAGGCAATTCTACTGAGCTTTCCAATCAGTGAGTGTGTGCGCTCTGGGTTAGGGTGAAACAGGAGACATGGATTTGCTATTCCTTCATCCACCTCAGTTCCCATGCCTCTCTCATTTTGCCAAACTGAGTATAATTCTAGTGTTTAAAGTTATGTATAATTTATACAACATGATTCTTATAAACACAGCCAACTACTTCATCTTGTGATCAACTGGTAGGAGAAAAACTGAGTTGGACTTAATCAAAATACTTTGCTTGTATACTATTCTTTATGTGTTAAGTGCATTTTCAGGAGTTACTTTTGATGAGATTAATCTGCCATTCTGCTTTCTTTAGAAACAAACCCCTGTGTACAGTGGAATTTTATTATAGTTACATTTTCTATAAATAATACTGTTAACTGAATATAAATACAGAACATTAAGTAATATTCCATTTTTCCAGTACAAGGATATCCTACTATATATATGGTTAAAAATGCAAATGAATGTAATTCTGAAGATTAAACTTTCCAATGCAAAATTATCATTTCTGTAGTTCTTGTTTTTGTATTTTACTTTTTAAAGCATTGTTACATTTAAATGAACTCTTGGATACCTAAGATATTTACCTTTCAGATGTTCTAGTTTTATATTTCGAAGTTTTAGCACTTCATCTGTAATCTTCTGTATCAGAAAGTTCTGTGTTTTTTCTCGCCGAATAGATTCAACAAGGGTATCTAGTCCTTTGGGGTTTTCTTGTAAGTAGTCTAACAATTTTCCAGCCCTTTTTCTACTTGATGTTCGGCAAGAAATTTCTTCAGTGTCTTCTCTACTGAGTATTTTTTTTGCACGCAGATGATCAAAATGTCTCTCAGCTATGATTTTTTCACACAGATATACACGCAAATTTTCTAAAGCCTGAAAGACATAAAATGTGCTTCAATGTTATTTATTTATTTATTTATTTATTTATTTATTTATTTTAAGATCTAAAGAAACCACGTAGGAATCTTAACTGGTGAGAGAAAACATCCTGAAGTTGGAGGTTCAGGCTTACTAAAATGCATGCTATTAAAATGAAGGTCAAGTAGATAAAAGCAAGTCCTAGATGAGACATTCCTTACAGATCTCATTTTCACATCTATAAACCAAGACCAGGGCATTGTAGGAGAGGTTATGGTAATCCACAGGGTCTGGGCCCGTGGAAATAGAGAAGTCTGCTGAAGGCAACCTTTGGGGCTAACGATGAGACCAGAGGTTTCCATACATTTCAGTTACCATTAACAAAGAATCCTGAATTAGTCAGGGCCAGAGAGGGTAATTTAAGGTCTCAAAGCTTTTAATCTCCTCATGTTTGTTAATTTTTCATCTTCCTTGAGTAAAACCATTATTAAAACAAAAACAAAAACACACACACACACAAAAAAAAAACCTCACTAAACTAAAAGGACCCATAATGTGTATCTTTGGAGTCAGCTGAAAAGACTAGTGAGTCAGTTAGTAGAAGGGAGGAAGAAAGATGTGGACAAGGGAGGAGAGAGGAGAAACCTAACCTAAAGGAATAGTGAATGTTGAAAGAAATTAAAGGAAATCACAGAAAACAGGTCTAGACCTGAGAAGCAGCTAAGGGGGCTTAATTAGCAGAACAATGACCTGGGTCCGAATAAACAGCATCAATAGTCCAAAGCCAGTGATGTACTCTAGCTCCTCCATTTACTACATGATCATGGATAAGTAACTCCTCTGTGCCTCAGTTTCCTCATCTAAGTGTTATGAGGAATAAGTACATGTAGAGTTCTTAGAGAAGTTAATGGTCAATACACGTTACTGATGGTAACAATGATAACTAATTTGACTTACATTTATAATGATGATCAAAAAGCAACGGAAGATTTTAGAAATACCCTAGTATATAGTGGCAGAAAAGTACGCTAGGTGAAGGGTTCCTATAGTTCTCAATCCACTGAACCACAATATTCATTTATTTATTCACACAACCAACATCCATATATCTAAATACTAATATACCAAGTGCTGAGCATGCAAAGATCAACAAGACTTGAATCCTACATGCAAAAGGCATATGGTCTAGTTGGAGAGTACATATCACATGCAAGCCAATAATTAAAAGACAATGTGATATGATCCAAAAATTAAAAGACTGGGGAAGCACAGAGTAAGCAATTCACTCTATCTACAAAATCTGGGAAATTTACAGAGGCTACACTTTTGCTAGAGGCAAGGTGCACAGTGGGAAAATACCAAAAAGTCTGGGGTAATTGGAACACAGACTGCATGTGACAGGATAGTGAGGAATATAATAGGAAGGAAAACTGGGTTTAAATCACGGAAGAATTTAAAAAAATATATGTTTTTACTGATTTTAGAGAGAGAGGAAGGGAGAAGAAGAGATAGAAACATTGATGCTTCAACATCCATTGGCTGCCCTCAGCACACCCCCTCTGGGGATCGGGCCCACAACCCAGGCATGTGCCCTGACAGAATTGAACCAGTGACCTCTTGGTGCGCGAGTCAACAACTGACCAGGCAAAAAGAATTTTTATAACATGTTGAGGAACACACATTTCCCTGTAGCCAAAAGAGTCATCTAAGGTTTATAAATAAGAAACAATAAGAACATTTTTGCAGAGAACTGGGAGAAGCAAAAACTAGGGTTAGAGTAGACCAATTAGAACATTGCTATAGTATCCTACCTAATAAAAAAGTAGTATGCAAATTAACCTTACTCGCTACACCCTTAAGCCACACCCACCAGCCAATCAGAGCAAGTATGCAAATAAACCCAACCAAGATGGCTACAGCCACAGAGAGCAGGAGGGAGCAGGATTTCCCAGGCAACAGAGGAAGCCAAGCTTTCTGCCTGCCCTAGCTGGCCTAAGCCTCCACTCAAGGCTACAGTTTCAATTATAGAAGGTAAACAAGTCCAAATAGAAATGGCAGCAGCACAGAGCTGGAAAGAGCGGGAGTTAGGGTTGCCCCCAGCAATGGAAGAAGCAAAGCTTTCTGCACACCCTGGCCAGCCCAGGCCTCTGCTTAATGCTACAAAGTTTCAATTATAGAAGACACATAAACCCAACAGAAATGGCTGCTGGCCAGGCCATGGAGTGAGCAGGAGGCTCTGCTCTGCTCCAGGCTACAAAGTTTCAATTGTAAAAGGTAAATATGATACCAGGGCCTCCACTTGGGTCACCAGGGTGGCATGGCTGGCCTGCAAACCACCACAGGCCCCTCACTCAGGCTGCCCTACTCTCCAAGGGAACCCCCACCCTGATCTGGGACACCCTTCAGGGTAAACCAGCTGGCCCCCACCCGTGCACCAGGCATCTATCCTATCTAATAAAAGAGTAATATGCAGATTGACTATCACTCCAACACACAATATGGCTGCCCCCAATGGGACACAAGATGGCCACCACAAGATGGCCAGCAGGGGAGGGCAGTTGGGAGGGACCAGGCCTGTAAGGGAGGGCAGTTGGAGGCGATCAACCCTGCAGGGGAGGGCAGTTAGGGGTGACCAGGCCGGCAGAGGAGGGAAGTTGGGGGCAAACAGACTGGCAGGGGAGCAGTTAGACATCAATCAGGCTGGCATGGGAATGGTTAGGGGGTGATCAGGCTGGCAGGCAGAAGTGGTTAGGGGCAATCAGGAAGGCAGGCAGGTGAGCAGTTGGGAGCCAGCAGTCCTGGATTGTGAGAGGGATGCCCGACTGCCCGTTTAGGATCAGACCTCGAGGGGTCCCACATTGGAAAGGATGCAGGCTGGGCTGAGAGACCCCCCCCCCCCCCCCCCCCGCCATTCTGTGCACAAATTTTGTGCACCGGGCCTCTAGTATTACAAGAGACAGACTAGATATAAAAGATGAACCCCTTGAAAAACCTCATCGGTTATTATTTCTCCCACCTATATGATGATGATTCCCATATTTTTGTATATGATCAAGACTTTCTCCACCTAGACATCCCAAAGGAACTTCAAATTCAACACCATAAACCAGATTTATCTACACCTTTGATGTTCTCATCCATCCACCCACGCAATCATGCTATAAAACCTACAATTTGACTTCTCCTTCTCCGTCACTCACTTGCTTCATCTGATCATTCACCCTCCAAGATCTGCCACCCTATCCTTTATGTTGATCTAATTTTCCCCTTCACTTCATCTCTATTATTAGCATTACTCTAGTTCAGGTCCTTATATGTTGCATGGACTATTAACAATGGACACTTAGCTATACTTCCTACTTTTCTCCTCCCTCTCAAATCTCCTTAAAACACCTATTTGATCTTCCAATTTTTCAAAAAAAAAAAAAAAAAAAAAAAAAAAAAGGAAATCTGGAGTGTTATATAGAGTCTAATATTGAAATGTCACCAGTGAATTTTTTTTTTAACAATTTAAAACACTGTGCTCCACACTTGACTTAAAAGGATCAACTTCCTCAACACTGGCAGAAGAATAGGTCTCAGACCAACCTCAGTTCAAATTTTGAGAACTGGGGCAAGTTACTTAACCTCTCTAAACTTCCTGTGCCCTATTGATAAAATAATAATACTTTAGAGGACTGTTAGGAGGACTAAATGAGACAGTGCATATAAAGACTTGACAGTCTATGATTGGGTTGTGCACAATAAATAATTACTTGATAATGTCAGACAGGGCACTTCACAGTATGGATCCTACCTACCTCTCCAGTTTAATCTATCACTGGATTAAACTTTATAGGTATCACATAAAGTCCTGGTACTTTATGTGGTACCTATAACTGCTTGTTCGGAACTCTACATCTCTTTATGTTTTACTTTTATCTTCTTTTCTCTTCTCTATACCCCAAGTCGCTATTCATCCTTTAAGATCCAGGACAGTGGTCATCTCCTTCAGAAAGCTTTACCTAAACTCCCCAGAGAAAGTTAGGCATCCCTCTCCTCTGTCCTTGCGGTACCCTATACATACATTTCACTTCTCTATACACCAAGACTCCACTTTTCATCTCCCAATTCATCCTGGCATTTCCATTCTGTCCCACCACTCTTCTCAAAGTCACCAATGACCTCCTTAATGCTAAATCTGATACTTTCCAATCATCTCACTTCTCAGCAACACCAACACAGTTGACCACTACTTCCTTGAAATACCTTTTTGTCTCATGTTACCACACTCTCCTGGCTTTCTTCCCATCTCTGTGGCTGTAACTTCTCACTTTTCAAAATTCTTCTATGATTTATCTCTTCCCTTTTAGCTCTCAACTTCCTAGGTGAACACATTCAATCTCATACTTATGTTTCCAGGTCGGATCTCTTCTCTTCTGATCTCCAGACTTGTTGGTTAAGTTGCTGATTTGACATTTCCACTTACTAATCTGATTCTACTCTCAACTCCTACATTCAATCCATTGCAAGGTCTATCATTTCTATTTCACCTGGAATTCTCCTGCTCTATCCATTTCCACTGCCTTCAACCTGATCTAAATCACCATAATCTAACTGTATAAATTCTGAAAGTCTCTTCATTAGTTTCCCTCTTTTCACTTTTGTTCTCTTCAGTCCATACAAGAGGCAGAGGGATCTTTTAAAATATAACATTAGTTCCTCAAGAAGTCCCTACTGCACTTGTGGAAAAAAATCTGTAAGACACTTAATAATATGGCTCTAGTCCAGCGTTTTGCAACCGCTGTTCCGCGGCACACTAGTGTGCCACGAGATGTTGCCTGGTGTGCCGTAGGTGCAGACAAGACAAGAATTTTATAATTTTTCACTATTTTGTTTACTTAATATTTCATAATAAAGTAATTATAAAATACTTTCTTTGTGTTTATTTGATTCCTATTCAAGAGAATTACTTTATATATAGTCAATATAGGCACAGAGTTAAATTTTTTAACATTTTCTAATGGTGGTGTGCCTCGTGATTTTTTTCATGAAACAAGTGTGCCTTTGCCCAAAAAAGGTTGAAAAACACTGCTCTAGTCCACTTTCCTAACTTTGCCTCAGGGAACTCTCTGCCTTTTTCCATTTTCCCCAAGTCATAAGATCTTTGCAAATTCTACTCTGCCTAGAATTTTCTTCCCTGAGTCCTGTCATATCCTTCAGGAACATTTAAAGTGTTAAATGTAACCTTCCCTGACCATCCTACCTCGAGGAGATGACCCCTATTATTGTCTCAACATCTGTCTGTCTCCTTAATTCTAGTAGTACTTAACATAATTTATAATTATATACTTATTTGTTTTCAACCCTAATGACCTACATGTTTGAAGGAGGCAAGAATCAGATATGTTTTGTTAGACTGTGTACCCTGAACGCAGCAGAGTGATAAGTGAATGGTGTTTTGGATGAATGTGTTTAATAACTTAAAATTATCATTTTATGTCTATCTCCCTCCTCCTAAGAAAACAAGCTCTTTTCAAAGTAGGATTGAAGGTTAGTTTTAAAAATTTGAACTGGTTTATTCAATTACAATATCATCCTCATAGCAGCATGTAATCCATATTAATAAAATGGAACTAAATTCAACCAAAAAGATGATGTAAACTAGATGGGGCAGAAGGGAAGGAGGAGTGTAGGGAAGAAGTGGGAGTTTCCAGGAGGATGGATGGTTGTACCAGGGGTCTTCAAACTACGGCCCGCGGGCCACATGCGGCCCGCAGAGGAGTCTGATCCGGCCCGCCAGGTTTTTTGGGCAGTGAGCGCAGCCGAGGTGTTACAGTAGGAATTAGTAGTTCATATAGTCCGGCCCTCCAGCTCTCTGAGGGACCGTGATCTGGCCCCCACTTTAAAAAGTTTGAGGACCCCTGGTTGTATACTATTCATCAAGGCAGAGAACACAGAAGGAACAACAAGCAGCTTTGGGGGAGGAATGATGAAAAGTTCAATTTTAGAAAAGGGAAGGAATCTGCAGGTTATAAAAGTTGATTTCCAGCAGATATTTGGAAATATGTGCCTCTAGTTGAGAGAAAAGGTCATAAACCATTTTTTGGAAAATATCATGACAAAAATTAAAAAAAAAAATGTGTATATACTTTTCTTTCATAGACCTTCTGGAACTCATCCATGATTCCCCAAGGTTATGAATTTCTTATATGGCTGTAAAGTGAAATCATGGAAATGGATAGTATCAATGAACTCATAGAAAAAAATAAGGCCTGGAAGCCACTCTTCACATCTGTGTTTGTGTACAGCTTTTATGTCCTCCCACTTGTAATATCCATTGCCTGTTTTATCAACTTCTTCCGGGTCCAAGAATGAAAATAATCTCCCTTAGAAACTGTTGTCAAGATTCAATGGGAACATTGTAAATTGTGTGAAACAACATCTGGAACATAGCAAAGCCTAGCTCTCTTGAGTTCATGGTTTTACTGGCACACATCTTGAATAAGAAAACACTAATTTATTATTACATATTAACTATCAATGTCCCAACCTTATCTCAACTAGAATGTAAAGCAGGGGCCTGTTATTTTTTTGTATCTGTCCAGGCTAAAGGATAGTAAGTGTTCCATACCATCAGCTAAATGGCAGAAGTCCAAGTTATGTCCCATTTCCTCCTGCTAATTGAACCCAACCATAATCGTGAGTACAATATTATAATGAACTTTACAGGAGAGAGAAAAGGAGATTTAAAGTAGATGAACACCTAAAAAGCTGTTGTCCTGTCCAGTTCACAAATATGACTTTGTAAGTTTTGTGCGGTTAAGCCAGAGCACACTTTACGTTGAGTTTCTGTTTTTAATATGAACTGATATAAAACTATGTTAGTGGCAGGCCCTCATACAGGTCTCAATTGGCAAAACAACTTAAAGGCATAGGAAAAAGGAGACACATGTCCTATCTCAACAAATTCATTGTTTATGCATACATAGTACGATTTTCCTGCAGCATCCAAGCAGAACAAAACTACCAAATATTTTCAACGCCGGCTGGTAAATTTAATTGTCGGGCTACAGGTACTCATCCCCCTCCCCTCAATTTACATATGTGGGCGTTTGCTTACGAGGGGGAATTCCAGGTCGTGCTTTCAGCTGTTGAGCTTCTTCCCCAGCCCCCTTTGCAAAAAGAGTTTCACATATTTGCTCCAACTGCTGCTGGGGATCCTTGTATCTGGTGCAGCCTTTGCAGCAGGTGGAGCCAGCCAGCGGCCTGGGGAGTCTGACTCGGGATGAGCGAGAGCCGCGGGTCCCTAACGCGGCTCCCAGGCGCGGGGGGCGGGATCGCAAGGGGGCCGGCGAGGAGGGGGCACGGAGCGGACCGCGAAGAAGCAAGCGCTCCACTGCACCAAGTTCCGGACGCCCGAGCTCTGATTTCAGCGATTCAAAACGTAGATTAACAGCTGGCCAGTGGAGTGACTTCCATTGAGGCTCCCCGCGGCCCGGCCCGCTCCTCCCACCCGCAGGCTCCTCCTCCGACCCCCGACTCCGACTCTCCGGGTTTCCGCTTTCTGTGCCCGCCGAGCGGCAGCCAGCCCCCGCCCGCCCCCGCCCGCCCCCAGCCCGCGGGGCGCCAGAGGGCGGGATGGAGCTACTCACGTCCTTCTTCACTTCAGTCAGGTCCTCCTCCGTGAGGGACAGCGCGGTGGGCTCCATGGCGGAGGCGGGGAGGCGCTTCTTCCGGGTCCGGGCGCTCCGGCGGCGGCGGGCGGCCCCACCTAAACTGGGGGCTCCGGCCTCGGGAGGAGGGGCGAGGAGCGGAGGCGGAGCGGAGCGGGAGGAAGAGCGCTGCCCCTTGGGAAACAGAAAGGCTCGGGGTCGAGCCGGAGCGCTCTGTGCCTCGCCTCGAGGGTGACAGCGACGCAGACCGAAGTGTCCGACGACGCGGCCCTTGGAACCCCGCTGCTTCCCTCTTCCCTCTCCCGAAGGCTCCGGCGCAGGTGCCTTCCCTCGAGGAGGCGGGGCCGCATCCAGAGCCCGCCCCCCTCTCTGCGGCAGCCAATGAGAGCCATCCCGCGGGCCTATCTTGTCCCACCCCCCGCCCTTCCGGAGCCTTTCGGGAGTGGCCCCGCCCCCAGCCGTAGGTCATTTGCATGCGGCCGCGGGTGGGCCTCCCGGAAAGGAATCGTTTCCGTGGGTGGGAGCCGCCGTGGCCGCGCCGCCCGCGGGCGCTCCCCGCCTGCGCTGACGTCTCCCCGGCGGAGTCTCCTCCCGGCTGGCTCCTCGGCGCCCTTGGGTGACTCCCCCTTTCCCAGGCCCTGCCCTGCGATTTCCGGTGGCTGTGTTTGCCCACTCAAGTTTTTAATTTATAGGATCACACGCCCTAGCTACAATACTAAAAGGGCAAAAGCACCTACAATCCCACCGCTTTAACACATAATCTAACGTTCCTATGCTTTTTTGGTTACTGCTTATTACACATAGATTTCCTTTTTTTCATCTTGTGAAAAAGGACGTCCTCAATAGGGCTTGCAATGAGAATTAAATATAAATGTTAAATGTCTTAGAGGTACTCGTCATACAGCGTGCACTCAATTTATATTTTGTTATTTGTATTACTCAAACATTATGAATATGTCTTGCGCATCTTATTCTGTAAGAGTTCTCCCATGTTATTGCGGGGGACTGGGGAACAGACTGCTGTTCCCAGCCTGGTCTTCTAATAGAGGAGTATACAAAGCAACATGGGTGATGCAGGTGAGAGCCCTGGGCCCAGCCATTGTTTGGACAATATGCTAAATAAGAATTAGAAGAGGGAATTAGAAGCTCCAGGTGTAGATAAAAATGACAAGAAAACTAAAGACAAACGCAGGGACCCCTGTTATTTAAGGGACGAGAAAGCGAAAGGACCAGAAAAGAAAAATATTCCCACAGCCACACCAATGTAGTTTTGATCACAACACAGGGATTCTGCTTTTAGCATTAACATTATGTCATAGGTCTTTTTCCACATTGATACACAGTATTTTTCCTGATTGCTTAATCTTCCATTATCCTGGTATTACCCAATTTGCTTAACTATTTGTTCTTTCATTTCACAAATATCTATTGAATGTCAACTAAGTGCCAGACACTGTTCTAGGTACTTGAGGAAATCTCACGTGAACAAAATAGGTACATTTCTCTTTCCTCTTGAAGTTTAAATTTTAGAATATGTATGTTTGGGGCAGGCAGATAGACATTTGAAAAGTGTTATGGAAATTATTTATTATGTTAGAAGATGATAGACACTAAGAGAAACTATAAACCAGGGAAGAAGGATGAGTCTTGATGGAGTAGTTAAAATACGGTGGTTAATGAAGATCTCTCTGAAAAGGGGAAGTTTGAGTTACCACTTGACAGAAGGGAGGGAATGAGCCATGTGGACATAGAGAGAAAGAGAACAGCCAATGAAAAGGATTGTGTGACTGGGAAGGATGGGAGGTCCTTGTGTGCCATTGTACATTTACTCTGACATTGTTCTGAGTCATAGGGGTTCACTGAGTCACATGGGAAGCCGCTGGAGGGTTCTAAGACCAGGAGAGGCATGATCCGATTTAAGATTTGAAAAGGAGCACTTTCACCCTGGCTTTGAAGGGAAGGAAGGTGGAATAGGGAAGACCAAGTTAGGGAGCTATTTCCATAACTCGGCCCCCAGGATGTGGTGGTTCAGAACAGGTTGGTAGTAGTAAGGGTGAAGAGAAGTGGGGAAATGATTCATTTCCTTTTACAAAGATTGCTGTGGCTGCTGAGTATAGAGTAGTAGACTGTAGGTGTAAGGGAGGAAACAGAGAGACCAGCTGGAGGCTACCACAGTGAGCCAGGCAAAGGGGATGGTGGTGTGACTAGGGTGAGAGCAGTGGTGAACAGTCCTCCATGGTTACCTTGTTATTTCTAGTTCTCCACTGCTATAAGACATTTGACCCCCAATTTTTTTCACCTACATATTCCCTATCCTTAAAAAAAAAATTAAAAAAATATATACATATTGATTTCAGAGAGAGGAAGGGAGAGAGAGATAGAAATATCGATGATCAGAGAGAATCACGGATCAGCTGCCTCCTGCATGCTCCCTGCTGGGTGGGGATCGAGCCCACAACCTAGGCATGGGCCTTTGACTGGAATCAAATCTGGGACCCTTTGGTCTTTAGGCCAACGCTCTATCCATTGAGCCAAACCAGCTAGGGCTCCCCATCCTTTTTTATTTTTTATTATCACTTCCTTTTCATAAACTCCCAAGAGCAGCAGTATTGACTCACAAAGAAATGATTATTATTTTTTGTCTTTTCATATGTATTTCCATTCAGAGAATTGGCTTCCCTTCAGAGAATTGGCCCATGTGTGGAAATGAACTGTGTTTTGCTAGAACTATACCAGCTCTGCTGATGGAGGAAGGGATTCAGAACCCATCCAAGTAAAGTGATTTGAACGATGCCAATTTGACACACCATTTTGGTCCCGCCATTGTAATGTTGCTGTTCAATTGCAGTTCTATTTCAATGAAACGTTTCAAATACACTAAACTATAAAGAATAATATTCCAAACACCCTACACTCATTACCAAGATTTAACAAGTACGGATATTGCACCACTTTTGCTTTTGCTATGGCTTTTGACATTCAAATATTAGTGCCAGACAGCCCCGTTTCTTGAGTCTTCTTTCAATGCTTATTATACATTTGACTTTCCTGTTCGTTGACCACGATTTCATTTCTGACACCTCCAACCTTCTTCCATCTTTGACAGTCATTCTGTTATTCATTTATTCAACTAAAAAGTTGTGTCTGCTGTGTGTCTGAGATGGGAGTTATGGAATGAGGTGCAGCTGAGCAAGGAGCTTAGGAATTTTTAACAGCTGAAAGTTCAATAGTTTGTTTTTGAGCCCATGCCTCATTGTTCCCAATTGGTGGGTCACGTGGTAACTCTATTTTTAACCTTTTGAGGTGAAATGGTAGTTCTGAAAACTTCCCAGTTCATCCTAATGAGATCATTAGAATTACATGGCTGAGAACTGTTGACACTAACAAAATGGTAAGACACAGACGAACACACTCTTAACAGTGTCAAGGGAGACATTTCATAACCCTTGGGGGTCCTCGTGGAACAGCGAGGTTGGTTCATAGAGAGTATTGCACCAGTACCCAAGATACTAGTGACTTCTGTCAACATGCAAGGAAATGTGCCTTATTGCCCTGCTCTTAATTCTATTTGATTCAACATGTATGCTCATGACTTTATGGAATGAATATCTGAAGCTAGAATTAAAAAAATTTTTTTTCTGTGCAATTTTTTCTTCCAATGAAATCCTCCATGGAAGCTAAAAGATAAAACAGATAAAGATGGAGCTGCTCTAGGGACCATTAAGAAGAGAGTGGAAGGCCCTGCCTGCTGGGCTCTTAGATGCTTCCTCTCTCACTCACCTACCTTCCCACCCACCCGGTCCCACCGCTCTCAGCCCTTCCACACGATACTCAAGCGCTTGAGAGAGCATTGTTTGAAAATCCATAATACAGAAGGTACTTTTATAACTAACTTGTGGATAACCTAAAACTAAGAACATAAAATACTTTTCATGGCAGACTGAGGGCCAAGATGAACTCTAACAGGATCAGTATAAAGTAAACCAAACCAAACCCAAACTGAACTTGTCTGGAATGGGTTTTGTTGAGAATGAAAACATTTCCTTTCCTGCAAGGTATTCAAACATATCCCAGACAACTTTTTCTAGAAAGAAGCCATAGAAGAGGATTAAAAAAAATCATAAGATGAGGTAGTTGTCCTAAGTGATAGTGGCCACAACCTTAAGCCTTTGGAAAACCATGTTCATAGTGCCAGAGCTCCTTGTATCCAGAGGATCTCTGCCAGCCTGGCCCACAGGATAAGAAGTTGTTGTTTCTTGCCTTTATCTTTCTCCTGACTTTCCTCATCCAGCTCCACTGGGGTTTTGCCTTGAAAAGATCTGGCAATGATCATGGGACTTATCAGAGCTACCATTTTTATTGTTTAATTTTCAATCTATTATTATTTCATTAGATTGTAACGTTCGTAAGGCCAGCATTTTATCTACTTTTTCAGTGGTGCTCCTAGAAGAGTGTCTGGCATATAATAGGTATTAGGAAGGGAATGACTATGTCTCCTCAAAATTCATGAGATAAAATCCTGACCCTCGATGTGATGGGATTAGGAGGCGATTAGTCAAGAGGACAAAGCCCTCATGAATAGGATGGGTGCCCTTTTCCTAACATGTGAATTTATACAGCAGCCAACAGTCTGCCACCTGGAGGAGGGCCCTCACCAGATCCAGACCAGGCTGGCACCCTAATCATTGACTTATACAGCTTCTAGAACTGTGAGCAATAAAATTCTGTTGTTTACAAGCCTGTGGTAATTTGTTATAGCAGCCTGAGTGGACTAAGACATTCCATGTACAATAAGTACATGTTGAATGACTGACTGACTAAAGAAAAGCTACTTAATGGGAATAAAGTTCTAGTTATGCAAGGTGAGTGTGTTACAGAGATCTGCTGAACAACGTTGCGCCTACAGTTAACGTGACTGTATTTTCTACCTAAAAATCTATTAAGAGGGTAGAGCTTATGTTAAGGGTTTTGTCAACAATAAAATAAAATGAAATAGAATAAAATGTCAGTGTCATTTTAGCCTCGTCCAGTCCTTCATGGTTCCTCTCAGCAGCCATTCTTACTTCTTGGACACACCAGGCTGCAGCTAAAGGGTAATTCAGTGTTTGTAACTCTCCCTGGCCTCTGACCCACTTGCCCCAACCCATCCCTTGTCTGTGCCCCATCTTTGTGGTCTCTGACTCACACCTCATTCTCTGGTTTTCACTTGGTTAGTCCTTGACACTTAACTGTTCAAGTTCAGGCAAGTGTCCTTACTGCTCTGTGCCCCAGGTTTCTCATCCACCCAGGAAAAAAGCTTTAATTATGCAAAGAGGAGTAAAGATAGACTGTTGGGAAATACTAACATATAAAGGATCAGAAATAGCAACATTTAAAAAATATATATTTTATTGATTTTTTACAGAGAGGAAGAGAGAGGGATAGAGAGTTAGAAACATCGATAAGAGAGAAACATCGATCAGCTGCCTCCTGCACACCCCACACTGGGGATGTGCCCACAACCGAGGCTCATGCCCTTGACCAGAACTGAACCCGGGACCCCTCAGTCCACAGGCCGACGCTCCATTCACTGAGCCAAACTGGTTTCGGCAGAAATAGCAACATCTTTTCTCAGAGATCGATTGAATGCATGTGAAGTGCTTAGCTTCCTGCATATGCCACACAGGCAGTTAATGTTAGCAATGGTCACTTTTATTACTCTTTGAGACTTCCAGCGTATAAGACGACCCATTAATTTTACAGTTAAAACATAGGTTTAGGCCTATATTCGCTGTATAAGACTACCCCCCACTTCCGAGGCAACACCAGTTCTTTTTTTAATAGTCCGCCTCTCTGACTCTGGCCAATCCAAGCAGGCTTTTGCTTTTTATGCATGCAAATTATACATGTTCAGTACCCGAAGCTACACTGTGTTCTAGTAAAAAGCCTGCTAGGGCGGTGGTATAGTGCCATCCTAGATTTCCAAGTGAGGTGCTTTCTATCTGTCCTCTTTTCTCTGTTCCCTCTGCTGAGACCTGAATTCAGACCACTGAAAAAGCCCGGTTGACTTTTTTTCGTTTCAAAAGTCGTCTTATACGCCGGAAAATACGGTACTGTCTTTATTATCTCATCCTTTAGAGCAGCGTTTTTCAACCGCTGTTCCGCTGCACACTAGTGTGCCGCGAGAGGTTGCCTGGTGTGCCGTAGGTGCAGACAAGACAAGAATTTTATAATTTTTCACTATTTTGTTTACTTAATATTTCATGATAAAGTAATTATAAAATACTTTCTTTGTGTTTATTTGATTCCTATTCAAGAGAATTACTTTATATATAGTCAATATAGGCACAGAGTTAAATTTTTTTATCATTTTCTAATGGTGGTGTGCCTCGTGATTTTTTTCATGAAACAAGTGTGCCTTTGCCCAAAAAAGGTTGAAAAACACTGCTTTAGAGCAATGCTTGTCAGCACCTTCATCTTGATCATGACCTTGATTTTACTTGGCCACAATGCACTTTCTCCCCTCAGCTCTGCTGCCTGGAGGGAATAGTCTCCAGGCTGCCTCCTGAGATGCTGGTTCCCTCTGGGCAGCACCCAGAGAGAAGGTAAGTCTCCCTGCTGACTTACCTTCAGAGCAGGGAGAAGCCCCATTGCTGAGGAATATATTGAATAGTTGATTCTGTGTTTCTGGTTGGGCATTGTGCACTGTGTTGAGCTTTAAACTGCTTGGTGCCAGTTCTAAAAACCCCAAACCACCCACTTTTGATGATCTGGATTGTGGTCAAAATTAGTTTAGCTCTACCAACCACCCACAGTTTCATAGAATCTTTGCTGTTTATTTCAACTACATGTAGTTACAATCGTGGCCAAAAGTGCATCCACCTTTTAAAAACTGGAATAGCAATTTTGCCCTTGTTTCAAGGGAAAAATGATTCCATTGTGCCTTTTCTAGGTGTGAATCTATTGGGGAAGGAACCTGTGTCTCTTGAGGTATACACTGAGTGGACAGATTATTATGATCTCTAAACACATAATAATCTGGCCACTGTGTGTGTGTGTGTGTGTGTGTGTGTGTGTGTGTGTGTGTCAGAGGCCCGTGCATGAATTCGTGCATGGGTGGGGTCTGGCCAGACTGGCCAGGGGGAGGGGACATGGGTGGTTGGCCAGTCTGCCTGCTAGCTGAACTCCTGGTCGAGGGGACAATTTGCATATTAGCCTTTTATTATATAGGATATACACTGAGTGGCCAGATTATTATGCGTTCAGAGATCATCATAATATGGCCACTCAATGTATGTTACCAGGGGATCTTTTGTAGGCATGTTACCAATTTCGGGAGCTCTATTTTTGGAAACAGGCAGGGAGAGGGTTTGAGTTTTATTTTAGGGAAACATCTCTGGGGCTGTATTGCGTGGGGGTTGGGGAGTGGGGTAAGAGAAGAATAAAACCGGAGCTCAGGAGGGAGGGCAGCTTAAAGGCAGACACCCTGAACTCATGAAGTGGTGGCAGTAGTGAGAGACAGAGGGTGTGGGTTTGAGAGAATCGACGATACTTGCCAGACTCACATGTGACCCAACACCCCAACTCTGTTTTCCATAAAAATCCAAGTTACACTTGACATCTTGTGACGCTTAGGCACGTGCTGCCTGGAGATGCTTTGTTCCCTGATAGCCTTCTGTGGTCTACACGCCCCTGACTCTGACTCTCCAGCTTCCAGAGCCCCAGTCCTTTCCTCACTCCTCAGAAAGGGCAGTTCGGCCTCCCGCTTCCAGTGCACCCCGGTTTCCTGAGGCTCTGGCTCAAGACGTGCCCCTGCTACAACGCAGGTTCCATGAAGGCAGAGGTCTCTGTCCTGTTTCCGGACGTATCCAAGGTGCTCGTCACGGTGCTCGGTTTATAGTGGGTGCTAATGGATATTTGTTGAAATGGAAGGAACAAAGAAAAGGTGGTTCAATATGTTGGACACTGCAGAAAATTCAAGTCGAATGAGAACAGAGAGAGGGCCCCTGGTTTTAGGATAGCAGGTCACCGGTGACCGTGGAGAGGGACCTTCAAGAGAATGGGTTGTGGAAGGCAGAGTGAGTTGTGGAAGTGTTGTTATTTTAAAAACAATTTTTAGAATAGGTCACGGGGGGGGGGGCGATGATTTTGTGAGATAAGGAAACAAAGCTGCGAGGTTAGACTGGTCTTCTGTATGCTATTTTTGTTCATTTATTAGGTGTGGCTCATGGAAGTCGAAACAGACAGACCTTCATTTGGTGGGAATGTGCCTGAGCATACACTGCTAGGTTCTCTCTTAAAGGATTGTCCCACTTTGCCTATGACAATGGAGGACAGAGTACAAATAAGCACAAAGGAATTTCCCATTTTCATTAAATAAGTATGCAATGTAAGACTGTAGTGATAGGTGTGGATATTTTGGGGTCAGTTTTCTTCTTGAGATATTTCATTGCTCACTCACACAAAATTGCTCCTCATTTTTGCCCCACACCCAAGTAGAGGTGTTTTAGGCATTATGTGTTGTTTTGACAGCATTGTAAGTCACATGAACAGTGCCCGAGTCGAGTTGCATCTAACCCAGCCATCACTTTCCTTCATTGCTCACAGATGGCGGACTCTCTGAAGTCTCTTGGCTGGAACAGCAGATTGAGACTTAATTGGCATGCCATTCGGGTGTCCTTTATTTGCCACCCATGCCTGTAAAGTTACCTTTTCTTTTAAATATACAATTGTGGCACCTTGTACACCCTGCTTCTGGTTTGGTGGCTGGAAACTGTCCTCTGGCTCGCCTGAGGACCCCTGGGCCCATCTTGTGGGTAAGCAGGTGGTTCCCTTGTGTTCTTCTGCTCAGCCTCCTTGTCACTCAGCCACATGGCTGCTAGGGACCCTCATGAAACTGCCTCATCTGCTGGGCACTGCTGTCTCCATGGCTCTGCTACTGCTGCCAGCATTTCAACCTCAGGGGAGGGGACACTGCTCTGTCCTTTCTATTCAGGCTTGAGAATAGACAGACCTCTCCCCTAGGTTGTCACTTGCTGTCTGTGTCCCCCCAAAATGCTTCTTACTGTAACTTTCAGCATGTATTTCCTCCACGTAAAAATAACAGAAGGAGAGTCCAAACATACCTTTGTTGCTGGAGGTGCGGTCTGGCACTGCCATCTCCAACCTTGCTGTCTGTGCCCCCCCAAAATGCTTCTTACTGACTCTTGCTTCTTACTGTATCTTTCAGCATGTATTTCCTCCACGTAAAAATAACAGAAGGAGAGTCCAAAGTTGAGCATAGCTAACATGAGAGGTGACTACCCCTTAAGAGCTTGCAAGCTTAGACCCATCATGTCTTAGGTTGTGTTCCCCAGAAGCTGACTCAGAGGTGAGGATCTGAACAGGTAGTTCATTTGGCAGATAATCCCCGGAAGCACCAGTCAGAGAGTAGAGAAGCAGTTCAGGAAGGAAGTCTACATCGAATGCATAGAAAGGTTTACCCCGGTGGGCAATGGGGGCTCAGTCCCCGGGGGAACCTTTGAGAGACAATACGGAACTTCCCTGGCCAAGATGGTAGCCATCAGCTATATGTGGCTGCTGAGCATCCGAAATGGGGCTACTCAGAAAGGAGAGATGCCCTAAACCAGTGTTTCCCAAACTTCTCTCATGATGAGAATCACCTGGTGGAGTTGTTAAAATACAGATTCCTGAATCCCAACTAAGAAGTGCTAAACTAGAATTTTTGGGAACATATAGGTAAAATTGTATACTTTTTAGAATCACCTGAGCACTTTTAAAGCAATAGTTAAGTATACAATTTTACCTATATGTTCCCAAAAATTCTAGTTTAGCACTTCTTAGTTGGGATTCAGGAATCTGTATTTTAACAACTCCACCAGGTGATTCTCATCATGAGAGAAGTTTGGGAAACACTGCCCTAAACATAAGACACGTGTCGGATTTCTAACACTTAGTACAAAAAAAGTAAAATAAAATATCTTATTGGTAATTTTCATATTGATGACATGTTGTCATGATAATAGTTTAGGTACATGGGGCTAAACAAAATCTGTTGTTAAAATTCATTTCCCATGCTTCATTTTACTTTTTTAAAGTATGACCACTAGAAAACGTAAAATTACACATGCGGCTCACATCACAGGCCTATTGGACAGCACTGGTATAGAACATGCCTCCGAAGCGTCTTCCCTGAGAACTGAAAAACTGGTGGATTCACCCACTTGCTCCAGAACCGTCTCCTGGGGGTGTTAACTCCCTGGTATCTCTGGCTGCCTTGTGCAAAGGTGTGCTTCTGAGCCAGAGAGAACCCCAGGCCGAGAGTCAGTAAAAGCATTTTTTGGGGGGCGGGTGGGGGGAAGCCACAGACTGCATGGTATACTCTCTCATTCCTATCTCCCATAGCAAAAGCCCCCAAACAGGAGGGCTCCACTCCTGCTTATCCTCAGAATCCAGGCTCCACCCACCCCAGGGAGAATAGGAAGGCATTGGCTTATTTTTTCCCTTCTCTCAGCTTGGTTGACAAGGACACGCCTTCAAGGGAAAAACATACCTTCGTTGCTGGAGGTGCAGTCTGGCACTGCCATCTCCAAAAGACAACAGCATGGAAGGCCTGATATCAGCGCATTTCCCACGATCTAGGTTCCTCAGTAAACATGGCAGCGGGGCGTCACAGCTCAGCCCAGATTGTGCCGGACCAACCCAAGTCCAGCTCCATTTCCAACGCCCATTCCACGGGTCTGTCCTGCGGCCCTGCAAGGAGCCACGTGAACAAGAACACACCACTCCACACTAACACGCCTCACACGACGGGCGCAACGCCGAATCCGTGTGGAGTGGGAGAATGCTTTGAAGAATTAATTCTATGTCCTCGCCCACCCCCAAACCTTCACAACCCTTCCAACTCTGGGCTTTCTGGTTTTCTTCACTCGCACCCCGGGGACCTTCCTCCCAGCCCAGAAAACTAGATATGAGTCACCCACTGCTGTAGGGGCAGGATGTCACCCTTGCACTGGAGAATAAAGGAGGCAAATTTGTGCTTAACTTCAAAAGTCTCCGGTGCAGGTGTAGGACAGAAAGAGCCGGATGCATAACTGCCTAATTGCAAAGTGAGCTCTGTCCCCCAGAGTAAAGATTCCACAGGCTGGTGGGGTGGGAGAAGAGAGAGAGAGAGAGAGGGGTGGGGGGAGGGAGAGAGCTGTGCCCCATGGGAACACAGCCCATGCGCACACCCCTGCACCCTCCCACCTGTCCCAAGCCCTCAGTGAGAAAACTGCTCTCCAGGGGTGAGGATGGCCGGTGGGCTGCAGGTGCAGTGGTGATTAGCAAGGTCCAAAGACAACCACTTGTGCCCCAGGGTTTTGTGCAGCTCCCTGCCCCACCCATACCAAGTGGGAAGCCCCCTTCCAACAGCCTGGGCCCCTTAAAAACTGCAACAGCAATATGTTGGTCACCGAGAGGGTCTTCATAAAGCAGTCCCCGGGCGAATAGTACCATGGGATCAAACAGAACGGACCCTAAACCTCTCAGAAGCCGGGACAGTGGTGGACACACACCTGGGCTGCACTTCTTAGCATAGGGATACTTTTCCGAAGGGAATGCCATCTTTTGAGACACGTCTCTGTCCACAGATAGGAGAAATCTTACATGAATGAGCAGAGCAGCTTTTCTCCTTGAAGGCACCTTGTTTTAACCCTCATTTTCCTGCCCCACCCTAATCTATTAAATGCACTCTCACAGAGAGGATCAGTTTGCTCAAAGGTAAATCAACTAAAAAATATCAAGTATTCCAGAAACCTAAGGCATGATCTTCCCTCGTGTCATCTTGTATCACACACACCAGAAAAGCATCCGAATGAGTCAGAAGTAGTCAGAGAGCGAGGCACTGTGAGGTAGCCTCATCATCACCCATGGAAAGGTGTGTTTTGGGTGGATTCAGGATACACTGTCCTGTTTTGTGGAGGTGGTTGGGCTCCCTGGGTACATTCCAGAAGCTGGTTTCTCACACCCCAAAATCAGTGAAAGAGGAAGGTGGAAGCTGCCCGCGGGACTTCTGTAACATTTGACTTCCTGAGGCTGACTCGGGGCCGGACACATTTCTCTGTCACTGAGTCATGATCGCTGCTTTAGATCCACTAACACTGGAAACAAGTGTTCAATGCCCTGGTGACCCAGCACATATTTCTGAGGGCAGCCCTTCTGATTTTCTGCTTCCAGCGCTAGGTGACGGGGGGGGGCTAACGACAGAGAAGACAAATGGAACATATCTGGATATTTGGGAGGAAGTGACAATAAACTGCTGCTCAGATACTTTTCGCAGTTTGAAGCACACCATCTGCTGATCAGGGTAAACATGGCAAACGTTTCTGGGGGTGATCCCACGCATACCCCCTTCTCTGCGCCAGCTGCCACGCTCATGCAACGTGACTCCACCCCATAGCTGATTAGAAGGGGTGTGGACACTTGGCCCAAGTGGACCGGTCAGATTTCCCCTGTGGAATTGGAGCGTGGGCCCCGGAGCCTCTGGAGCAGCCGCATGTCTCTCCTCTGCACAGTTTGCTGTGAGGGCGGCGAGGGCAGGCAATGAGGACGGGGCCGGATGAGCCTGCCTCCCAGGGACCAAGGCCTGGCTCCAGGCTCTCCCGAAGCTTCATTATGCCACCTGTTCCTGGTGCCACGACCTGGTGTCTAAAATAAACCCTCCCCTCTGCGTAAATGCCTGTGAGTGCAAACTATGTCCCCGTGACTCTAACAGCAGCTCTGCCTGTTCTTCCTCTCACAGGTGACCTGGCTGGAAGCATCGCTAGGAAGGCCCCGCCTCCCTGAAGAGCCACACTCCTCACAGCATGCTCCCTTTGCATCTTGAAGGATAGACACCTGGATATACTTCTCACTTCTTTCCTCTGTTCTCCCACTCAAGATGCCTCTGGACCCTGCAGTTCACAAGGCGGCGCCAGGGGGCAGCAAAGAGCAGAATAACAGATTCTTCCTCTGTGTGGATTCCCAGGGCTCTGCATTTTAAAGTTGATTTACCTGGGCAAAAGGGAGAGGGGAGACGTGTCTTTCTTTCCTGCCTCTCTTTCTCCATTTACTCATTCAATGGAAACTTGAGGCACTTACCACGGGCCAGGCACTACTGAAGATGCTAAAGCTATAGGACCTCCGGGAGCTTATATCATAATAGAGGGAGACAGGTAATAATAATAATAATAATAAAAATACAGTTAAAGTAATTTCAGATAGCGGAGAGCCATGACGTAGATGACAGGAAGGGAAGATGGATAGTGATTGTGTGTATGCACACACGTGTGTCAGTGTGGTGGCTCCCTTTAGGAAGGAAATCAGAAAGGTGACCTTGAGGACATGGAATAACAGAGAGAAGGAACTGACCGTGGAAATGTGTGCTGAACAGCTTTCTAGAGAGGGTTACTAGTCCATTCAAGGGTGCTGGGACCCCATAACTCCCCTCTGATCTCCTCATTTCATTCCTTCCCTTGTATATTAACTGAGCTCCCACTAGGAGTCAGGAGTTAGCTGGAACAGATCAGAAGAACAAGACCGAGGTTTGCCTTGGAGGAAGCCACAATGTAGATAAGGAGAAAGTGAGGTAAGTCATGAAAACACAGGGGTTGTGTCCATACCAGAAGGAAGTATACTGTGCCATGGGGAAGATGATGGGAACACCCAGAAGCCTGAACCAACCTGCCAGTTTCTCTTAGCCCCTGCCTGCAAGGGGGGGTGGGGGAGAGGGCACCGAAGGAGAAGTGAAGACTCTGAAGGATCAGGAAGTTCAGTTCCATTCCAATGCAATGCTCTTTACCTTGGATGCCCTGGAGACAAGGTGGGGAGCTTCCTGGAACAGGCCAGCTAAGCACACTCCACCAAACACTGCCAGGGAAGCTCAGGAGAAAACTGGATTTGGTTCAAGTTGCTGAGAAAACAGGAAAGGTGACACTTCTTTGCAAGACTGGGACACACACACACACACACACACACACACACACACACACACACGGCTCAGGGAAGAGCTGAGGGCAAAGGGCGGAATTGGCAGCCATCCCCGACAATTTGTAATCCAAGAACGAAAGTCCTGCAGAACAAGGAAAAAAACCTTACCATAACACAGGGTCGGAGTGAACTCTTGGGGAGTTATGTAACTGATGAAGGGTTTAAAAGGAGAGTATGTATTTACTTCATGGTATGACTCATTTAAATGGAACAGACTTAAAAAAACACACAAACCCTACAAAGATTAGGTTTTCCATTTATTGTTGTTGTGGTTCCGGATGATACTTGCTGACACTGAAGGCCATAATAATGGAAACCGCCAACATAAGAATGTGTCTTATGTAAGGACTCAAGAGGGACGGGTTGTAGCGTTTAAGGAGTTGAAGAGGCACTGCTGACCCAGACCACAGCGTTCTGTGTGCCCTCAGAGGACAGTGAGTAGGTGTCGGGTGTTAGGTAAACGGAAGAAGTGACTGTAGTGGCTGGAGGTGTGAATGCCAGAACGCAGCTTGGGTTTGTGGTAACCACCAGATAGAGCATGGAACAGAGGTGTTTAATTACCATGTCAGAGTAGAATTGATTATAGGGTAACCAGATGTCCCTCTTAAAGGAAACTGTCATTCTATAAACATCTGCCCCAAGAAGACTCTAAGGGAAAAGCCTTGGCTAGGTCTGATTTACGGCGGAGCTCCTTCCAGTTGGTCAATTTGGTAAGAAGAACCGGGTGCTTGGCTTAGTGCTTCGAGTTCCCTTCTTGGGAGCAGGCTGATCTGCTGTGAGCACACGTTCTGCTCAGCCCCTCAGGGGCCAGCTGTGTCCCTGCAGGAGGATTTTGGCTGTGGCCCAGTGCTGCCTCAGAAGGGTCCTGTCTAATGCTGAGTTCCCATTTGCCACTAGAAACAACTTAGATCTTCCAACCTAACCTTTATCAGTAACCAAAGCAATATCTTGGCCTCTAAATACTTATTATTTTTTACTTATTTATTGATTGATTGATTTCAGAGGGGATGGGAAAGGGCGAGAGAGTTAGAAATATCAGTGATGAGAGAGAATCATTGATTGGCTGCCTCCTGCACGCCTCATACTGGGGGGTCAAGCTTGCAACCTGGGCATGTGCCCTGACTGGAATCGAACCCTGGATTCTTCAGTTCTCAGGTTGAGGCTCTATCCACTGAGCAAAACCAGCTAGGGCAATAATTAGTCTTTTGTCTTATTTCTTAAGAGGTTCAGAACTCAGGCTGGGAAGCAAAGCAGTATTACTGAGACCCCCAACAGAGTCCTGGGGGCCCTGAGAGACTCCTCAGGAGCTGCCGAGTTTGAGATTCAGTCAGAGACCATGCACCTACCACTCAGAAGAGACAAGCCTTTAAAAATATTTTTATTGATTTTAGAGAGGAAAGGAGAGGAAGAGAGGTAGAACATCCATGATGAGAGGGAATCATTGAGTGTCTGCCTCCTGCATTTCCCCTCCTGGGGATCAAGCCAGCAACCTGGGCATGTGTCCTGACCAGGAATTGAACTATGACCTCCTGGTTCATAGGTTGACATTCAACCACTGGGCCACACTGGCCAGGCAGAGAGACACAAGTCTTCTATGTTAGAACAAAGACAACCCTCTGTGGTTTCTGATACTATTCCCCAGTCACAAGGACAGACACTCTGAGTGCCAGGTGTGAATTGGTAGTTGAACCACTTCTCACCTGGGTTCAATGTGGCATGCTGCAGGGTAAGAGTTATCTCTCAGAAGGCTCAGGGGATTCAGCCAAGCTGGGGGTGGGGCTGAGGGTGAAGGTGGAGCTGGCAGCTAGATTTTTAAAAATAATAGAAATTTCCTTATGGTCTTGAATAGCACAGAAACCAGAAGAACAATAACAAAAGCAAACAAATAAACAAAAAATTAAACTCCCCCCATAAACCCCAAACCCATCCAAAACAAAACAAACAAAACCCAAAATAAACAAAACCAGCACTTTAACTACTGGTAAGTAACACATCTAGGCTAGTTCCTGTATTGAAAAATAAAACAATAAAACATAAGTTAACAGAGTAGTTTATACACATTCACTTTGATCTACTTAATCTTATAGTATTCCTACTATCTCCATTTACATGAAAGGCTGAAAAGAGGGAGAAAAATGGAAACCAACAAAGAGGGGTTGAGAGGGAGGCAGGAAGTGAGTGAGACCAGATCCTGGGGGGCATGCCTGGGACCAGCGTGTGCAGATGTGGTTGGCCATGTACTACACTCTTATATCAGACAGGTTAGAATGACCATAGAATTGTGATATTATTGTCTTTTGTATATCTAACCGCATTAGATTCCAGAAATAACTTTCGCTGCCAAGGGAAGCAGCCATCCTGCCACTCAGCAAGTTGCCCTGCCCACGTCTCATTCACAGGGCACTGAAGGCGTGCTGTGGTGGCCCTGGGACTTCTCTCCTTATCTGGGCTTGCATCACAGAGCAAGAGCTAGACATTCCCCGTGAGTGTCCACAGGGAGCTTCCTGGGGCAGGTCTGAGCAGAGTGGAGGAAAGGCTTCACTGAGTGAGCACCTCCAACATATCACAAATGCACAGAAGAGGAGCATACACTGGATTCTCTGAAATTCTCTCAATGACCTATGTAGTAGGCATATGCTATTTTATAAAGGAGTGAGCAAAAGGAGGAGTACGTGAAACAGAGTTCATTCTTGTATTATTATCTACACTAATAAAAGAGAAAGATGCAAATTGACAGTACCTTCATGATGTCCACCAGCCAATCGGATGAGTATGCAAATTAACCAAACAAAGATGGTGGGTTAATTTGCATACACAAGCACTGAGCGACCAGAGGCAGGATGCTTGGTCATCGCCATGGCGACGATGTAGGTGTTCTGCATTGCCCCAGCTGCTACAGGCCTCAGGGCAGCAAGGGAAGGAGGAAAGGCAGTTCCAGGCCAGAGCAAAGGCAGTGCTAGGGGAAGGAAGGCCCATTCTTGCACAAATCTTCTTGCATCAGGCCTCTAGTAATAATCATAACCTGCATGTTTTTTTCCATACAACTATGAAACCTACTTTTGCCCATCCCTGAAAATGAAGCTATTGAGACTCACAGAGGCTAACTGACTTATCCAATCCTGGCCTCAGATGGCTTCTGAAATGTCTAGGAGAAACTGGAAAAATATTAACATGATTAAAAGAAGTTAGTAAAAGGAGAGTACTTGCTGAAGACAGGGATAGAATAGACGGGTACATGAAATATGATGCTATACTTTCATATCACCAGGAACAAAACTATGAGTACTTGCCAATGACTTGTGGACTTTGTAGCGTTTCAGGGGAGAGTCTGCCTAGGAAGAAAGCTGCTCAGGAGGGACGTGTCCCTGAGAAAAAGCCACTGAGAGGTGAGTCCCATACAGATTGGGAGCCCAAAGCCAGCACCCAGGTGATACAGAGGATGGGCTACATTGCTGCTCTTGACATCGTTATATGGGAAATGACCAGTTTTCATAGACTGCACAATGAAATTCTGGAACTATGGGGATGGGGCAGATGAGCTGAGATAGACTGTTCAGAGAAGTAAATGGAAACCTATGTAGCCATCACCTGCTTAAATAATGACCAGCATTTGCTGTTCCAGTGTCGTCTCCTACCTCACCATACATTTTCCCCTGGGATATTTTAAATGCATCCCTGTCATTATACTACTTTACCTGTAAATACTTCAGTATGTATTTCTATGAGAGAAAGGTATTTTAATATAATTACAATGCTAATATCACACCTAATAAAATTGACAACACTTTCTTAATATTATTTACTATCCAACCTGTGTTAAAATTTGCTCTTATAAAAATGTTATTTTCTGGTTGATTCGTTGGAATCAAGAGCAAAAAAAAAAAAAAAAAAAGGGGCCCACACATTGCATTTGGTGGTCATGTCCACTGCGGAATTTGTCACCTTTAACCACTGAATACTTACTGAGCATCAATAAAACCAATGACGCCAAGGCTGTCTAGGGTCAGGGTGCTATAACCAAGCCAACTACAATACTACAAAAATAAGGCAGATCGACATTATGAACCCCTTGATATGATGAGAAGAACACAATATCAAAAACACAATGATTCCAGAAATATTGGACAAACCTAAATTTTGCAAAATAATTGACCAGGACTCTTCAAAAGTGTCAAGTTCATAGAAGACTGAAAAATTGTTGCAGACTGCAGGAGATAAGAAGACATGATAACTAAATGCCGTGTGGGATTCTGAATAGGGTCCCAGAACATAAAAGGAATATTAATGGAAAAAAATGGTGAAATTCAAATAAGGTTTGTAGTTTAATTAGTACTATTGTACCAATGCTAGTTTTCCATTCTTTCTTAAAAATTTTTTTTAATCGATTTTTTTAGAGCAAGGAAGGGAAAGGCAGAGAAACATCAATGCCAGAGTGAAGCACTGACCAGCTGCCTACAGGGGATCCAGCTTACAACTCAGGCATATGCCCTTGACTGGGAATCAAACCAGCAGCCTTTCTGTGCATGGGACATTGCTCAACCAACTGAGCCACATGGCCAGGGCTAATTTCCCTTTCTTGATATGTATACTGCGATCATGTAAGATATTAGCATTAGGGGAGTGGGAGGAGGAATACAAGAGACTTTTTTTTGTGTATTATTTGGGCCACTTTTCTGCTAGTCTAAAATTAGTTCCAAATTAAAAGAAGAAGTCTGATCTATTCCCATACTGTGCATGTTGGGTTCTGCAACAATGAAATCATCCCTGAATGGTCAGTTCCTCCAGGCTGAGGTAAGTCAGAGTTTTGTTGAAACACTTCACCCAGCCAGGATTTTACGTTGTCTTTCCTCTTTGCTGTCTCTCCTGACGTGTGGGCAGCACAGCTCATGACCACTCTCTGCTAATCATGCACTTCCCCACATTCTGCTCAGAGTCACCATCATCACTGACACCCACACAGGCGTTCTGATAAAAAGCTTTCGGCCCGAATTCTCTAACACATGTGTCAAACACAAGGCCCGCGGGCCAAATCCGGCCGGCCAGGCCTTGCAATGTGGCCCGCACCGCGCTGTCATCACTGCACTCCGCTGTCAGTTTATGACATTGTCAGTTTATGACTGTTCAGTAAACCATTCGGCCCGCGATTTAGGCTGGATTTTAGATTTTGGCCCCTTCTCTGATTGAGTTCGACACCCCTACTCTAACAGCTTCTCATGTGTTCTGTCTCCCACTCCTCCCAATCCTACCACTCCTCCCTCAGACCCCAGGCCTGGGCCACTACCCTCCAATCTCTCCCCCTTTCCCGTGAACCAGGCTGCTCCCCACTTCCAATCTGGTCAAGGTCAAGGTCAAGGTCAAGGAGGCTTTGGGAGACGACACCACATTTCAAATGGTCGTGGGCCATGTGAATGCCATGCTTGGACTCTGACAAGAAAAGCCTTGGGATCTGATTTCTGTGCTGACTGCCCAGCCGCACATGCGTGAGTTTCCAGTGGGCAGCCCTGCTGTCAGTCTTCCAGCAGGTGGGAGGGAGGGGATGGAGGTCCAAAGGGCAGGGCTGACCTTGTCGATAAGGACAGTCCTGACATTTCCCTGCTTCCCTGATTCTCTGCTCTCACCCTCACATCTCTTCTAAGCAGGGTGGTGTCTCCCCACAGCCTGCTCTCCCTTTCAAGTGGGTCTGGCAGTGGCAGGGGCTGCAATCACAAGACGGGTTGGGACATACATAAGCTCATCCAGGGCAGGGGCAGTGCTGGGATCTGAAATCTCTCTGAAACCAGAACAGTTGAGTGCTGGCATCTGGTAGAGCCTCCATAAGGTTGCATCGAGTGAAGGAACGAATGGTGAAGGAAGTCAATGCTACAGAGTGCCATTTCCTCAGCAACTTTTTCAGTTTAGATCTTCAGCCTTCCGGTGACAGACTCCCCAAATGAGTTTTTCCAAAACAAAAGGCTCTTTGGAATCCTCCAATTCCCTGTTTCCTAAAGTTTGGGAAGTGGCCCAAAGAGCCTTTGCAGTCCCTGGATTTTTAGAACGCCATCCTGTGAAGAGACTGGCCAAACAGAGCCCTCAGTTGCCTTTCCTTTCCGGTGCCTAGTTCTTGCTCTTTGTTGCCAAAATTGTTCCTGTTTTGGAGAGCTCAAAATTTACATGCTTCATTATGCATTCAATCAATATGCAAATTAATATTTATGGAGCTCTTCCCGTGAGCCAGGCCAAGCACTGGGGATGTAATGGTGGGAAAAGCCAGGTCCTGTTTTTCCCTAGGAATGAGCTATTTTACAGACCATCTCCGCTGTCTCTGATGGGAGCAGTTAGTTCACTTCCCTGCATACCGGCCATTTCACTCTGAGCTGCAGAAACCCATGCTCTTTCCTTTGAAACCCCAAGGACCTGTCCCTCAGAGAAGGACTAGACGTAGGGGTGTCGAACTCAATCAGAGAAGGGGCCAAAATCTAAAATCCAGCCTAAATCGCGGGCCGAATGGTTTACTGAACAGTCATAAACTGACAATGTCATAAACTGACAGCGGAGTGCAGTGATGACAGCGCGGTGCGGGCCACATTGCAAGGCCTGGCCGGCCGGATTTGGCCCGCGGGCCTTGTGTTTGACACATGTGGTCACTAGAGCAACAATCAAGATTTCCTTGTATTTGGTGGCCTGCTGGCTGGGGTTCAGGCTGGAGTAGTCCCATTCTTGGATCTGGGTCTTGGGCTTGTTTTGGACAACAGACAAGTGGGTATGAACTATGATGCTTTAACCAGAGGACCAATCAGTTAACTAGAAGTTTACAGAACTCTCAGGGAAAAGCCCATAGATAAGTGAGTGGCCCAGGGTGAGGTCATCCAGGAAGGCAGGTTCCTTCTATCTTGTTGCTTCACCAATTCTAGGGGTTTGCCTTTGTCGTCATGGCTGAAATTGCCTCACCAGCCCACAGGAAGTTAGCAAAGAATGAGGAAGGCATTTGACCTATAAGTTGTTCCCTCATGTCCAATCAGGTCCCAGACCAGAGCTTACTCCCATGGCTATAATTAGCTTTAAGGGAGGCTGGGAAGGTAGACTTCAATGGAGTGGTCATGTGCCAGGTAAAATTTCCAGGGCCTATTACTCTAAGGAAGAAGGGGAGCATGGATACGGCTGGACAATTACCAGTGTGTGTCACACACTCCTTTAGTCCTTTTCCCATTGCCCAGATTGTTCTCAAATCTTCATATTATTCACTCTCAAACCTCACTTCCATCTCCCCTAACCTGTGGCTCTCTCTGGACTTGTGGCCTGGACTACTCCAGACTGGTTCTGGTTTTGTTTTTTAAATATATTTTTATTGATTTTAGAGAGAGATGAAGGGAGAGGGATAGAGAAACAGAAACATCGATGAGAAAGAAACACCGATCGACTGGATCGACTGCCTCCAGCACTCCCTCTACTGGGGATTGAGTCCTAACCTGGGCATGTGCCCTGACTAGGAATCCATCTGGTTCATGGTTTGATGCTCAACCACTGAGCCACACTGGCCAGGCCAGACTGGCTCTTTTTGCTCTCCCTTTAAGTCCCTCTTAGGAACTTGCTTGGGGAAGGGGACCTTCTGATGGAAGAGGGTATCACCAAGCGAGAAACAAGATGTTGACTGCTATGGTTGGGCCATCCAAGGACAGATATCCATCTATTTTATAGATGTTATAGACCCCTTCTGTATGCCAGCTTAGAGGGCTTACAGGGGTAAAACATGTATGGAGATATTGCTGGGACATTTCAGGGCTTACAGTTAGGAGAGAAAGCAGCTAAGAATGAGCACTTGAGGGAGGGCCCACATATAAGCTAGATACTGCTATGCTTTTATTTTCCTTTTCCTCCTTACCTCCCCATCTTCAGCATCTCCAGCATCACTAACGTCATTATAACTACCACTTACTGCACACCACCTGGGCCAGGCATTCTACATGCAAGATCTCTTTTACCCTCCACTCCAACCCCAAGAGGGAGGCATTATTTTCTAACTCATAGCTTGAAAAGCTGAGGCATGGAGAGAAACAATTTTATACTGTTGTCATAAGGATAAAATGACATAATTTAGATAAGGACATCTAGCTCAGTGCCTGGAAAGCACACAGTACTCAATCTATACACTTCTATTGTTTTAACAGGGGAGGAAACTTGCTTACAGAAGGCTTGTGTTTTGCCAGGGTTGGTTCCAGAATTTATATAGGGGGGGAGGGGAGGGGTGTAGGGTGGTGATGTGGCTTGGGTTGTTTGGGACTGCTAGGGGACTTGTCTTTTTTTATCTTTTATTTTTATTTTTAAATTAAGTTTATTGGGGTGATATTGGTTAATAAGATTATTTGTTCATTTGTTACTTTTGGGCTTTTTTTTTTTTTTAGACTTGTCTTAAAGCTGTGTTTGAAGAAAAAAAAAGTACACCATGTTAATTTAGCTTGTGTATAGCCAGAATACCAAATTTTTCTAACCTGGTTACATTCATACTTTACATAAGATCAAGACTATTTCAATTGTTCATTACAGTGATGATTACTATCACCATATGGAACAGCTTGAGGTCTGATGGAGACCACGGTGGCCGAAGCCCCTCCACGTTGCCTTTTGGTACCACCATTGCAATGGCCCAAGCGAGTAAAGGGTGGAGCAGGCTTTGAGAGCAGTCCTGCCTCGACAGCCCATGTCTTCACTACTGCCCCGTGCCACCTCTGAGAGGTGGCGGAGACATCACTAACTGCGGTTTGACTTTCCCCAAGCCTGGCCTCCTGCCTGAGGAGCTCGGGGTTGGTGAGGTCCCTGTGCATATGTCTGGGACTCTTTCTGGGCCCGCATCACTGTTTCTTACAAAGCAGAGACACAGAAACCCGAAAGGTAGATCTCTCTTTGGTGCATTTCCTGAAGTACGGACTCCTACCCCATACAATGAGCCTGGACTGGATCTCTTCACCATTCTCCAGATTCTTCTGGAAACCGGTTTCACAGCATTAGGTCAGACTTCCTGCCAGCCCAGCAAACTGACAGGCTGCGACAGTCTCCATGTAATCAGAATTCTCATTCTCCCCTGGAAGGGCCCACGGTGCTGTCCAGAGGAGTAATGGCACAGCTTCCGCCCAGTTTCTGGATGACTGTGGTGACAGCAGGCAAGGCTGGGCTTTTACAGACAAAGGCTTCTCAAATCTGAAGAGAATATCAGAGATACCCATTTGTAAAAGCCCATGTCAGATTCTGATCAGAGCAAAGAATGGATTTTAATGAGCTCTAAGTGAAAAGCAAAGCCAGCCCTGCCCTTGGGGAGATAGATGGCTGGCTCCTGTCTCTCACTCATACCTTTAATCCTGGACCACCAATATTTATTGAGCACCTACTATGTGCCAAACACCACCTAAGCTCTGGGAATGTGAGGACCTGCACAGATCCTAAGTCAGAGATCACTGTCCTCTATAGAGGACACAGTGTGTAATGAGACAAGTACTGTATTTTCTTTATAGTGGGCCTAAATCCAAGTTTGTTCATTTATTTGCTTTTGCATTTTTGAACACTTGTGTTAGATGGGAAAGAGGGGTTACACGTACACCCAGATCTTAATTAATATGGGAAAGCAGAGGTAGGAAAACTATACACTGATATATAATAATTTTGAAATTTTAATAGCGAACCCACTTCAATGGGCAGCATAGAATAATGTTGAAGAGCACTGGCCATGCTGCCCAAACTGACCCGGGTTTGAGTGCCAGTGACACACCCACTAGCAGCGCGGCTTTGTCCGGTGCTGCGGTGCCAGGAAAGGTGTTTCTGCCCTCAGCCTCCAGGGTGAGAACTGCCTGGGCATAAACAACCGAAAAGCAGTGTGCTGACAGTGCTGTTGCCAAGTGCAGTGGTGAGTTTCATGTCACGTTGACTGGGGCACAGAGGCCCAGATATCTGGGTGAATATTGCTTCTGAGTGTGCCTGTTAGCGTGTTTCTGAATGAGATGAACAGTAGAATGGTAGACTGAGTTAAGCAGATTGTCCTCCCCCAGGTGGGAGGCCTGAATAGAACACAACAGGCTGAGGAAGGAAGAATTCTCTCTCTCTGCCCGATGTCTTCTCCTGCCTTCAGACTTGGATTCAGACTGGAACTTATACCGTAGGCTGGCTCTCCCGGGTCTCCAGCTTGCTGACTGCATATGTTGGACTTAACAGCCTCCATAATTGTATTCTTTCTATCTATCTATCTCTATCTATCTATCTATCTATCTATCTATCTATCTATCTATCTAATTAATTCTATTTCTCTGGTGAACCAAGATTATACACCAAGCAATAATGGGAGCCCTTGAAATGTCTGGTGCATTGAACAAAAGTGCCCCTGCAGGTTCTTTATGCTTTAGAAGCCGGGGGCACTGAGGACTGTCTCAGACGCCTCCCTCCCTCTGTTCTCTCCCCTCTCCTCTCTTCTTGTCCCCTCCCCTGCCTTCTCCCAGCTCCACTTCTCTCTTCCCCCTCTCTCTCCCTCTCCTTTCTTCCTCCCCCTCTCTCTGTTTCTTGCCTTCCCCACCAACTTCCAGCTCTCACTATTCTTAGATTCTTGTCTTTCCCTTAAAACACAGGTTACAGGGTAGGGCCAGATGGGCATATTTCACACGAAGATGTGAATAATTAATAAGAATTAAAGTGTTGCCACCCTAAACCCAGGTTGGGGATTTCTTTTTTCCAGCAGGGAACAAATCATTACAGAAAGAGCTGATGCCCCACGGGAGAAGACGCGGACATGGACAAGGAGTGGGTGGCAGGGGGTTAGTTTCCTGGCCATGAAGCCTTTGTCCAGATAGCAGCGTGTATGGATCTTAAACGCCCTCGCAGGGACTTTGATTCCGTTTCTGGCTTCAGCCAAGGACAGAGATACCAGGCCACAGAATCTGCCCAGGCCAGGTCCACAGCCAGGTAGGTCTCCGGGAAGCTAGTTTTACCTAAGGTTCGCATGTAGAGTGCACGCCACCAAGTCAGCAGCCACAGCATTCTTATGCTCCCGCATCTCCGCGCCCAAAGGCCTCTTGAGAAAACGTAGATGACCACCTGAGGGCGCTGTTACTCCACAATTTTTCTGTAAAAAAACCAAAACCAGTCAGCTAACAAGGGTGTCTAGATTTCCTTTGTTTTGGGGGCGCAACCAAAGGATGCCCCTGGGAAAGAGGGGTACCACACACTCCCAGATCTTAGTTAATCTGGAAGCAGAGGTAGGAAAACTATACACTGACATGTAATAATTTTGAAATTTTAACAGGGTACTCGCTTCAATGGGCAGCATAGAAAACGTTGAAGAGCACTGGCCATGCTGCCCAAATTAACCAGGTTTGAGTACCAGTGGCACACCCACTAGCAGTGTGGCTTTGTCTAGTGACTGAATCTCTCTTCTTTCTGCTTTGTCATCTGCTTCATAGGGCACTCGTGGGGGTTATAGGGAGGAGGCTAGGTGCATAAAGCTAAAAACACACACCCTATTATTAAATTCTATTTACCAAATTATTAAAGAGACCAAGAAGGTACCAGCTGCTTGCCAACCAAATGGAAGGGAGGGTGGGGTAGAGGCTGGCGTTCAAAGCTGTACAATTGGCTGAAACAGGAGGAGTATTTAGACAGAAGGGTTGGACAGGTCGGGCCAAGCAAAGAACAGGCCACCAAAAAGGCTACTTTTCCCTCCCTTTGTTCAATGCACCAGTGTAAATCTCCGCATGGGTGCTGTACTCATAGGCCTGTCTGGCCGAGGACCAGCTTTTCTCAATGTTACTCTCAACCCTGCCATTCTGAAAACATTTCACTCTCATGTCTTTTTGCTTATTCAGACTGCTGTTCACCCCAGCTGGAAGAGCAAAGTGAAGGCCAAAATGTAATAGAGGATTTGGGAACTTGAGATGAAAGCAACAATGACCAGTTAGCAAATTATTATACAGGCCATGCCGACTCCACCGTTGACATAACGAGGGACTTGGTATGTGTGGTAATTGTGCGCACCATTAGTTTTAGAAAACATATAAAAGAAGAGTTTTAGAAAATATATAAAAGAAACATTATTTCCTTTTTAAAAAAGATGGCAAGAAGCATTTGTCAGCAATTATTATGCAGCGCTATTTCAAGGGTTGGGCTCTGTCAGTGTGTTTTAGCCACTAAAGAAAAGGAAATCTAATTGGGCCTAAGGTAGTTGTAAGAGTGGCGGCTTATGAGTTTTGTACTGACAGGTGCTGGTGAAAAGCTGATTAATCCCATTCAAGAATATAATAGGCTACGCTTGTATAGCACTGCATAGGGTACCAAGTACTTTTACATAAACGCTCCCATTTGATGTTCCCAACCACTCTTTGAGATATGAAGAGGACAAAGAGAATTATTGCTGTCATCAAGAAAGACAGCTTGATTGAGATATAATTCATATACCAAACAACCCACCATGTAAAGTGTAAAATTCAATGCTTTTAAACAAATGCACAGATATATGCAACCATCACCACAATTGATTTTAAAATATTTTTATCAGATCAAAAAGAAACCCCTTATCCTTTAGCTACCACTCCCTCTATTCTCCGTGTTCCCTACTATTGACCCGAAACAGCCACAAATCCACTTTCTGTCTCTACAGATTTGCCTATTCTGAGCAATTCACATAACTAAATTAATATAACATATGGTCTTTCACTTAGCATAATGTTTTTGAGGCTCTATTATATTGTAGCATATGTGAGTATTCTATTCTTTTTTTTTAGGGCTGAATAATATTCCATTGTATATTCTTAGAGATAGCATATTCATCAGTTGGCATTTGAGTTGCTTCCACCTTTTGTTTGCTTTGAATAATACTTCTGTAAACATTAACATACAAGTTTTTTGTGTGCTGACATATACTTTCTTTTATCCTGTGTAGCTACCTAGGAGTGGAATTGCCATAACATTTGGTAACTCGGTGTTTAAATGCTTGAGGAATTCCAGGACTGTCTTTCAAAGTGGTTGCATTTTCATTTCTATCAGCAGCGTGGAAGGGTTATGACTTCTCCGCATCCTTGTCACTCCTTGTTATTATCTGACTTTTTCATTCTGGTCATTCTAATGGCTGTGAAATCTCTCACTGTGATTTTGATTTGCACATCCCTGATCTGATGACTAATGAGATCAAACAGCTTTTCTGGTGTTTATCTACCATTTGAACATCTTCTTTGCATACATGGAAAGGATCTTCAGATCCTTTGCCCATTTAAAATTTGTATTTGTCTTTTTTATTACTGATTAGTAAAAGTCCTTTTTTTTATTCTTTAAATTCTTTATTTCATGCACCCATTTCAGCAATATTGAAATAGGTTTCTCATACATGCACTCATTCCTTTTATAGATTTAAAATATGAAATGGTGAATGAACGTTACAAATTATAATCAAAATTTATAACAAAGTACTTTTAGAATAAGACTATAGGCTTAAGAATTATGTTAAATTTCTAGCGCAAATATAACACAAGAGTAAAGGACATTGGTGATGTTTAAATTCAGACTAGGTTTTCCCCATCTTAATTTCTCTGCTCCCTTCCACTTAAAATCTTAAAAGTATTCATTATAAGTTGGAAGTACAGAGTTCTTAGAAAATAATAGGGGATGAATTGTATGATTCTCCTTATAGGTACAATCTAGTCTTCAGCAACCTGTAAACTATTGAAAAAGTGACTCCATATCCAACAACAAAAAAAGCCAAAGCACAATTTGGCTGGGGAAAGGGTAACAAATATGAAATTGTGTGGTAGATCCGTGCTCCAATGAAGGATAGCAGTAGAGCAATCTGGACCACTTAAGAACTACAGAATGCCAATACCAAGAAATGGCACAATATTTTCAAGGTTATTCAGGCGGGCCTTTCATACGCATTCTACTCTATCATCAACCTGAAGGTACTTCTTGGCATTTTCTCCTTTGCTGAAGCTTGCATAGTCTTCTGGGTTGGCAAAAACCTTTCTTGTCATTCTACAGAATGCTGTTGGAGTTCCCATAAACACCATTTTTGAAAGAACAATTGTTGTATAGGAGGCAAATGCCATGAATACCTCATTTTCCATTAGCTGGGCAAGGTCAACCATTTTTTCAACTTTGACCATGGATCCTGTGGATTGCAGCAAAAGCAAAGCTGCAAACCTGTTCTGGCAGGTAGTTGGCTGAACTGGGAAGACTTTCTGAGTTGTAAGTGTTCTTTATATATTAAAGATACAATACCTTATCAGATGTATCACTTGCTAATACTTTTTCCTATTTGGTTCATTGTCTATTAACTTTTTGGATAATTCCTTTTCAAGGATAAAAAATTTTCAATTCTTATGGCCAATTTCCAGAGACTTTAAATGTTTTTATTTTTAAAGTAATCTTCAGCAGTTTTGTTGGGAAGCCAGTCCACAGATCTTCTCACGCTGTCATGCTGGACATGGAACTTATCAGTATTACTTAATAGATGAGAACAATGTTCCTATATTTGGGATACTGGGGGTAGCATTGGAGAAAGGAAAGTCAGCCAGGATCAAAACAGTACACATGCCTAATCATAGAATTTCAGGTGGTAAAGGACATTAGATGTTACCTATACCAGATTTTACTGGATAAAGCAATCTTTCTACAACCATTCTTAGATGTGGTCCTTCAGTCTCTACTTGAACACCTCCAGAAATGAGGAACTCACTACTATTAGTTTAGAATTCAGGGGTCTTCAAACTACGGCCCGCGGGCCACATGCGGCCCGCAGAGGAGTCTGATCCGGCCCGCCAGGTTTTTTGGGCAGAGAGCGCAGCCGAGGTGTTACAGTAGGAATTAGTAGTTCATATAGTCCGGCCCTCCAGCTCTCTGAGGAACCGTGATCTGGCCCCCACTTTAAAAAGTTTGAGGACCCCTGGTTTAGATTAATGATCCCCATGAGCAACAAAACTATGTAAAAACCCAAACAGCATGTACCTAGCAAGGGCTGCTGAATATACAAACAAATGGGGAAACAGAGAAAATAGGCTTTTGGGGATCCTAAACAATCTTATGTCACCAGCAGGTCATGGGCATGCTGTAAAAGGCCAGCTAACTGTTTTTTAATACCAGGTGCCCAAGAGACTGCTCTAATTTTAGAATTAACATAGTGCTTACTAAAGAGGTCCAGGACTCATGGGTCTGGAATGTGATGTTCTTTCACCCTCGGGCTCATGTCTTATTGTTGAGTCTGCTCCAATCATTTCCTGACATTGAGAGAGGGAGAACCAGACCACAGAACTGGCATGTGCCCGAGAAACTGGCCAAGAAATAAAAAGTAAATGCTGCCCTTGAAAGACAGAGTTGGTGGTGGCCACTCTCTGATGAGCTTGTTTTTGTGGTGGCACTGTGCTGATGAGCCTCTGCACATTTTATTTTTTATATATATATAATTTTACTGATTTCAGAGAGGAAGGGCAAGAGAGATAGAAACACCAATGATGAGAGAGTATCATTGATCGGCTGCTTCCTGCACGTTCCACATTGGGGATCAAGCCCACAACCGGGAATCAAATCGTGACTTCCTGGTTAATAGGATGATACTCAATCACTGAACCACACAAGCTGGGAGAGCCTCTGCTCATTCTAGAGCCTGTCTCTGCCCTAGGAGGCTGAGTAAGCAGCGGACATCACCAAGGCCTGGTCGCTAGCCAGTGTGCAGGTATGGTCAGCCTGAGGGGAGTACCAGCAGATCAGAGAGTAAAAGAGGCTGGGACACTGCTTCCTGGCTCTGCAACCCAATCTTCGGTTGGAGCTGTGCCCCTATCTTGTCCCAAATCTAGTAGTATAATCTCCTGTCCTTGTCCTGTTGGGCCTAGGAATGCTGCGGACAGCTGATTTCTGGGTGTCTCACCATCTCTTAGTTTGTACCCTTCATACCCATACCGTGGAAATGGACCTTCACAGATTCTCTTTATTTGATTCAAGTGGGGTGAATTCTATTTCCTTTGACAGATTCCTTGTTACCATCTTGCCGTGGTGTCAGTGTTCCTTCCATCTCCTCCAATGATTATCAGGCAAGCGAGCAAGCCTATCATGCTGTCCTAGTGCTAACTCCCAGGGACCTCCTATGCTCCTCGGAGTCCCAGGTAAACAAAAGAGATGACTTTGTGCACAGCCCACCCTAGAGTTTCAAGCCTGTGTTGGATGCATAAATCTGTTTGTTCCACAAGCTTCTTCTAGCTGACATTTCTACAGAGCTCAAATGTCACGTGGAATCAAATTTTGTTTGGTTCCTGAACTTTCCTTGCATTGGTGTGAGACACGCAGTTTGTATCTTTATGGAATAGAGGGCAATTTCAACACATAGCACATGGTATCCTAGTTTAATTCAAAGCAGTTTTCCCGAGTTCTGTCCCCAAATCTGACCTAATCAACGTTTCCTTGTCCCTGAGCAGGAGCTTAGAATATTTTTTTTTTTTTTAAGTTTAAGCATAGAAAATAGCAAACTGCCTTCTAAGGTCCGTGTTAAGTCACCCAAGCTTGCTCTTTGTATTCTTAGCCAAGTGACTGAACCTTCTGTTTATAAATAGAGGGGCTTTTCAAGACCTAGGGACCCATCAGGTCACAGGCTAGCCCAGGCTATATTTTTACCAAGTGGTTCGCTGGCATGCTGGTTTGAATTTTTTATTTATAGTGACAGCAGCATATTTGGCGCCTACACGTTCTCCTTAAAGCCCGATAACCCCAGGTACCTTGTGCTAAAAGTGGCTTAGCTTTCCCTGATTTAGAAAGGAGTGTTTGGAGGGGGAGGGTGGTGGGAAACATTCCGATTTGCCAGCAGTGTACTAATGGAAGTGTGTCCTTGAAGCAGCCCTGCCAGCTACCCAGGAAACCCGTGAATTCTCCCGTGGAAGCTGTCAGGCCAGCTTGGAGGCATCAATGATGAAAACCTCGAGTTATTTCTGGAGCAGGTGATTGATGTTTGAAACAGCAGACGACACTTTGATGGGATCCAGACTCGATGTGATAGGAGTTAATGAGGATAATGATGATGATAATGATATTTACATTATCCCTTTCTTCCAAGGAACCTTTCTGTCCTTTTATCTCATTTGCGTTGAAAATGTCCCGTGGGAGGAGGGGAAGGTGTTGTTAAACAGTTTTTTTCAGGAGAGAGAATAGAGAGAGAATCACCCAGCTTTCAGGTTCCACTTGGGTGGTGAGAAGAGATGTCTAAATGACACATGAAACTTGGAGAAATTAATCTTAAGAGAAGCACCAGTCTCAGTTCCCATTCCTCCAGTGCAATGCTCCTTGCCAAGCCCCAGGTAATAGCCCTTCCTGACCCAAGTCCTCACGGGATCCTCACAGACGGCCAAATTCAGTCTACCTCAGCAGGTGCAGCCCTGAACATTCCCACCTATGTGACCTCACTATGATCTTCTACTTTCCCAGGTTTCAGCCAAACAAATCCACTTGCTCGCCCCTACCATCTGCTCCAAGCATCCCATTCTCTTTTCATAGTGTTCATGCCATTTACAGTAACTTGTTTCATTTGTCTTCCTGTTTGGATGAAAATTCCAGGACAGCAGGGACTAAAACCATTGAATCCCCAGGGCCTAACAGACTTAACTGGCACACAATAGATGCTTCTGAAGTGCACACCCAACTCCATGCCTTTTCTCATGCTGCTCCCGCAGCCTCCAATGCCTGCACTCCCATCTCTGCCTGTTGAACCCAGAGTTGTCCTTCCAAGCTCAGATCCAACCCAGAATCCTCTCTGGGAACCACCATGCCACTGTTCCTTTCAATTCTTTCTTTCTTTATTTTGTAAAATTTACTTTATTTATTTATTTATTTATTTACAGAGAGGAAGGGAGTAGGACAGAGAGGTAGAAAAATCAATGAGAGAGAAACATTGATGAGCTGGCTCCTGCACATCCCCTATTGGGGATGTACTCGAAACCAACGTATATGCCCTTGACCCGAATCGAACCTGGGAACCTACAGTCCGCAGGCCGGTGCTCTATCTACTGAGCCAAACCGGTTAGAGCTCCTTTCAGTTCTTACTTACCTTCAGATGTATCGTAATCATTGTGCACACGTGTAGTCTTCCTTCCCTGCTCCTCCCCAACTGTCAGCTCTTTTTTAATTTTTTTTATGTTTTTATTTTATTTATTTATTTTAATAAGTTTTTATTATTCATATTATTACAAATGTTCCTCCCCCCCCCCCACCATTGCTCTCCTCCACCAGGTTCCCACCCCACCCTCTGCCCTCTCCCCACTCTCCATTGTCCTCATCCATAGGTGCACAGTTTATGTTCAGTCTCTTCCCACGCCCCCCTCTCCCCTTTTCCCCAAGAATCGTCATTTCACTCCCCTTCCATACCTCTGATTCTATTATATTCAACAGTTACTATTGTTCATCAGATTTATTTTTTTAATTTCCTTGGTTTTTAGATTCACTTGTTGATAGTTACGTATTTGTTGTTCATAATTTTTATCTTTGTTTACTTTCTCTTCTGAAAGAACCCCCTTCAGCAATTCATATAATTCTGGTTTGGTGTTGATGAACTCCTTTAGCTTTTTTTTATTAGTGAAGCTCTTGAAAGGCAGGAGCTGTACCATGGCACAGAGTGAGCATGTTAGACTTGTGTTCACTTGTCTGAAAGTGTTGCTGGCCAGCATTCTCCATTCAGGAAAATTCCCATTTCCAGAGTCTGCGGCTCCTCACGAAAGGGAATTTTTCTCATGCTTATCTTCCTTCTTTCTTCTGGGAGTCTGAGGCAAGATCAGTCAGGGAACCCTGCCAACTCTCGCTGTAAAAAGTGTCTCCCTCTCTTTGAGAAGCACTCTGGCTCTTAGGTGGAGGGTTGCATTTCCTACTGGGGCCCAGAGCAAGTTTTCCAGGATAGCCACTGGCATTATTTAGCCTCATCACCCATATCAATGACAACCTAAGTTCAGGAGAACTAATCAGTGCAACCTCAACTGAGAAGGTAGAGATGAAATCAATGACCTCTCCAAGGAATTTAGTACTGGTCTATGCTACTGGTGAGCATTTGCACACACCATTCAGTTACAATAAGAAGACACCAGATTGGACTAAATCTGGGTATGTGGGAAATCTTATAAGCAACTCATTTTTGTGTGTGTGGCAGTTTAAAGACTGTCCCCCCCACCCTCCTTTCGCAGCTACTAGTAACGTGGGCATACCAAACATCTGTGATATAACACTCCACAAATTAGAAAGAGCTTCACCAACTGTATCATGGAACATTCAGGGCTGTTAAAATTTATGGAGATCTGTGTTTATTGACATGGAGAGGTGCCCACAACATATTGGTAAGCGAAGAAAGAAGGCTATAAAACAGCATAATTATGTAAAATTATTTCATATTTATACCTACATTTATTCATAGATGTGTGGATAGTCTTTAAAATGTTAATAGTAGCTACCTCTAGGTGATGAAATGTTGAGTGATTTTTTCTTTACTTTTGTTTTTGTAATTTCTTTTGTATTGTTTGAATTTTATTTTTACAGTAAGCAGTTATTTCTACAACCAGAAAAAGAAAACAAAGCTACTTTCGGTTAGAAAAACATTTATTGAAAATAAAAAAGCCTCATTAAAAAACCTTCACATTTCCTTTTGTTGTATCCCATTTATTTTTTTCTTTTGTTTCTTTTGTTTGAGGGGTTATATAAGGAAAAATATTGCTGAGAGAAATGTCAGAGATTTTACTGCCTATGTTTTCTTTTATGAGTTTTATAATTTTGAGTCTAACATTTAAGTGTTAGATCCATTTTGAGTTTATTCTTGGGTATGGTGTAAGAAGATGGTCTGGTTTTATTTTTTGCATGTATCTGTCTAACTTTCCCCACACCATTTATTGAATAGACAGTCTTTACCCCATTGTATATTTTTGCTTCCTTTATCATACCATGTGATTTCACTTATATGTGGAATCTAAAGAACAAAAAGCCAAACAGACAAGATAAAAACAGACTCATAGATACAGAGAACAGACTGATGGTTGCCAGAGGGGAGTGGGTTAGGGGAATTGGGTAAAAAAGGTGAAGGGATAGAGAAGTACAAAGTGGTAGTTGCAAAATCGCCATGAGACTGTACAGTACAGCATGGAAAATATAGTCAGTAATATTGTAATGACTGTGTATGGTGCCAGGTGGGCACTGAAATACCGGGGGAAACACTCTGTAAAGTATATAATTGTTTAGCTACTACACTTTACACTTGAAACTAATGTAAAATAATGTTGACTGTCAACTGTAATTAAAAAATAAAATTTAAATTAAAAAATAATCACATTTCCTAAAAGATGCTTATTGTAAATCAACCAAGCAAACATCAAAAAACAAATAAACTCTTGTATGAGAGAAGAAACAAATTGTTTAACTGCCTCCATATCTGAGCCATGTAATGTACTAACCACAGTTCGGCGTCAAAGGAACAAGGGAAGCTTCTCTAACAGGAAATCAAGCTCTCCTGACCTGGCATGGAGAACATGCACACTTTTTAAGTGTCTGAAAATATAAAGTCTCTCTTAAAATATCATTTTAATTAAAGCTACTGATGGCAGTTGATTCACAGGCATAGCATTTCTAATTCTGTAGTTTATAAGAGCATAAAAAGGACTTTCCATCTCTGATAGTAAGGAAATGATTACTTAATTCACAATAGCAATCTGTTTAAAAAAGAAAAAAGAGAGACAGAGACAGACATACTTGCTGATCACAGCACAACTGACACTTTATTTCATTGTAACTGGTACATTTGTAGGATCAGGACAGCAAGAGACTAAAATCAGTGCAGAACTTCTCTGGACTAAAGGGCCATGAAGGCATTACTGGTTTTGGCACACAAAGTGGATAACCATACATTGGCTGGAACAAGGTGGTCAGTAAAATGAAATGCATAAACCCAACGCCATTTGGAAATTGTCTGATTTCTGTAGAATGTTAGAGAGTAAATAATCACCACGACTAACATGCAGCTCTAGATACATCACAGTATTCATCTACAGACTATTTTCTCCCCTTAGAGATAAAGACATGGCCGTAGCAATCTATCTGTTCACAGGAGCTTAAAAGAGCAATCAGTATATACTACAAGGTCTGCCTGTTGATTTCTATAGCAATCCATCTTAGTTGAAGAAATAATGCTAAATAACGTACTTTCTCTATATTGTCCTTATTAAACTGAATCTTACTTGACCAAATAACTCAACTTTTACTTATTTAAATACAATTACTAATGTCTTTATAGTGTCAAAAAGCAGTTCCTGTTAGTTTAGCTATCCCTATAAATCACAATAGACAAGAAGTTATCTTTCTCCTTCAAAGGTAACATTATGCTGATGAGAACATAAAAAATAACACTATTATGCTGCAGATAGTTTAGGTTTTCAAATCCTATCATAGGTAGTCTAAAGAAGCCAGCCTTGTCTGTGACACAGCTGTGCAGAATAAGATTCTGAAGAGGCACACAGATTCTAGGCGGTTTCTTGAGACAAAGTGAAGGAAAGAGGGAAAGTAGCAAAGAAAAGAAAAAGTGAAAACAGTCTTATTTGGACAAATTAATCAAAAGGGAAATCTATTCCCTTGCAAGTGACTAGACATAATAGACAATAGTTCTTTAACTTGGGATGATACAAATAGACATTGAAGATTATGTGCCAGTTTGCTTTAATAATAACATACACCAGCTGATTGTGTTAGTTTTTCCATGGTTTTTTTTTTGAGAGGTTGACATTTCCCAAGGGGATTTCTGCTTTTGCCAGCATAAAGGGCAACCATAACTGCTGAGGATAATTTTTCTTGATCAACTTGGGCATGTGGGTAACATTCATTCTCTCGCTGGTAAAAACATATTATTCACTCACGATGAGGCAGTTGGAAATGTGACATTGACCAAGGTATAGTTTAATCATAGAATGTATATAATTAGATATTTGTATGCAAAATGAATTTTAAAGTGAATCAAGAAGGAGGAGAAGGAATTTCTTCCAATTCTGGCAAGAAGTCATCAAATAAATGAAAAAGACAGAGAGTGGTTAGGGGTGTTTTGTGTTCCTCCCCATTTGCTAAGGGGGAGATGAAGGGCATAAAGGTAATTCTCTTTTGATCATTAAACATATGGAATGTCTGATTACACACACATAGGTGAGCAGAGCAAGACTTGAAGTCCCATTTCTCAATCTCCCTGATTCTTACTCTTAAACAACAAGCCGCAGGCACTACGGGAAAGGTGGAGATGACTAGAAAATCAGTAACATGCCTGGATCAGCCACACTTCCTTGGAAAGTACCATTTTCCTGCCAACAGGCTGATTCTTTCAGGCTTAAGTGACAATGATCTCTCCCTTCACTGTGGCATTGTTTTATGTAAGGGCTCCCTGACAGTTCAAGGTTGTGTACTTTAAAGGCTAGAGAGGAAAGCAGTTTTAATTGAATTCCACAGTAAATGTTCATGGCTATTTCGTAGAACTGCCCATTGTCAGCAGCTGGTCTCAAGTACCCAGCCTATCACTTCCTGAGCATGCTTCATCCAGCTCATACAGACATCAAGAGTCAGTGTTAGATGGGATGTCTGCTTGGGAAGGAATAACTTTGCTAGGCCAGGATAATTGCCGGTGGCAGAAGGGCAGTAATAGGATGAATCACAATAGTGGGAAGTGGTGGGCTGGAATGAGCTGAAGAGAAAATAAGACTATTTTCTTCAGGGTCTATATATGGCCAGTAAGGAAGCAAAAATTCATGGAATGCGACTTAAAGACTTTCTAAGATGTTATAGCCCTGGGGTATTTCCAAGCCTCTTGATCTACAATTCCCTAGCAACCATCTGGTGCTGAATTCACCTTCAGAGGTGTGGTGCCCTACTTCTTGTGGAATTTAGATCTCTGGGGAAACCCCGTCAGGATGTGCCTCTGTGCTGTTAACTCACCTCCACACAGCTGTGATCACAGTTCTGCTGAGGGATCCATTTGCCCTTGTGAGGGAGAGTGGAAGATGTCACCATGAGGCAGAGGAGACTGGTGACAGACAGGGTGAACTTGCAGGAAGGTACCCAGAAGGCAAGACTCCTGATTTTACCCAAGGTCAAGGTGAGTGTGATAGAAGTGAGAAAAGCAAAAGACAGTAATGGGGAAAAAAAAAAAAGTCTTCAGAGTTTGCTAGAGAAAAAGGAGGAAAGAAGGAGAATCCATGGACCAGGGAACCAAAGATGATTAATAATAAATCCCAGCTTTTCAGACTAAGAAGACATTCTTCTGCGTATACAGTATTGGCAACAAAATGATTTTCACACTGATAATACAAATACTGTTTCCCTACAGTCATTAATCACTTGGACAATTCATTTGCTCTATAATTTCTAGGTTGCTTAATTCTTTTAGCAAATCCAGTCTAGGTACCACCATGAGAGGGATGGAGGAGAAGGTACAGAATGAGACAATTAAAATTGAACTTCTGTGAACCAGAGTTAGTAGCACAGTGGCACAGTAGATTGTCAACAAAAACGACAGCAGTGGGGATAGTTGTTGGCCTGTGAGTGCAGGATTGCCAGCTGCAGGGAAGGACTGCCACTCAGGAGTCTACCTTCTTGTTAATTAGAACCGAGCTGCAGGTGAGCAGCCCATCCACCTTTTCCAGTTCAGATTGGCTCACGGGGATCAGCATGTAGTCCTTCAGCTTTTCATAAACCTGCAGCACGAACCAAGCAAAGGGAGAGGAGAAGGATTATGATTCTGCATCTGTCTTGTCCCCTACTCCACACCTGGTGCAGAAAATTAATTTGGTTGTGAATTTAGGCTTTTCACCCACCTAACCCACAATGTGCATGCAATGTAGCCCGCATACCCAAAGAGCTGGGAGCTTTCATTAACCACGAGGAGCTTTAGTTAACCTCAGACCCAGAGATGTGTCAGAATGTGGTTGGTACTAGAGATAGTGTCATTGCTAGATTCAATGATATGTGAAAGGCAGTGGCCATGCTTTCAGTCTGAATATTACTCTCTCCCCACACTTTAAAACCCTTATAACCTTACTTTAATGTTTCTTTCCTCACCAATACCACTGGGAAAAACTGGGGAAAATATCATTTATGTGAAACATTTCAGGTCAAACTGCTTTTAAATGACAGGTGTGAATTTTACAGCATCTTTTGACTCTCATAGAAAGCATGTGTCAAAACTTCAAATTAACAGTCCATACATACATTTTTCTCTGATGATCAAATAAAGCACATGAAAAACAACAACAATAGCAACACAAAATCAATGGAAAACACACTGTCTAACAACAATCAATCATACGTCTTCAGGAAGCGCTTTGTTTCTTAAAATTCAGAAGTGGCTAAGAAGATGGGAGCCGGACACAGTTGGATGCCAAACCCAGTTCTGTCAATTTACTCCCCAAAGTGTGACTTCAGCCAGGAGACATTCCTCTGAGCCTCGGATTACTTCTTCTCAGACTGAGGTAAGAACAGCGCCCTCACTGGGCTATAAGGTAGTGCATGTAGCATGCCTGGCACAGGGGAAGCCCTCAGTACACAAGGATGTTATCTTTCTCGGTGATGACCAAGGCTAAATTCAGAAGTAGTTAATGCTCACCTAGTTGTCAGGTGATCAGTGTGGCTGAAAGGCATAGAGGATCCAGAGTTGGGAAACTCCAAGTGAATCTGAGATATGAATGTTCATTGATATTAAAGGTTTTAGGGTGGGGGTTGAGGAATCCTTCTTTTTAACAACCCTGCTGCTAAAATTCAAGTATGAGACCCACCATTCATCCAGAGCTAGCTGAGCCCAGTCTGGGGTCAGAAGTCCTGAATTTTCTCAGGTTCACCCTGTCAGCCATGGAAATAGAGAAATATTGCCTATGGATCCCCTACCCTTCTCTTTTGTTAAGAAGGAGATGGGTTATGAGGATAAGCCAAGAAATCAAGCAGTATTGCATATTTAAAAGGTGATATTAAATATTTTCTAAAAAATTTTAAGCCTAATATATATAAAAAAAAGATCAATGGTTACTTAAAACTCTTCTGTAATGCTTAGGATAAATAGCTGGGCTGAGATGAAGATGCTGAATGCGTAAGAGGTAGGGACACTTGAAAGATCTATGGTTGGGAACTGTTTTATCTGCTTGGTAGGATTAGATTGAAATTTCTAAAGTGTACAGATGAGACTGACAGAGTGCCCTGAGGGCAAGGGAGATTTCATTAGACCAGGAAAAAAACCCATATCTAGGTACAATTCTCATGTTGGAACACAAACACAGAGACTCTTTAGCTACTTCCTTGAGTCATTCATGTGTCTCCGCCTTGAGGGAAAAAATGACCCTCTGATGTGGGTCAGCTCTGACTTGTCAGAAAACAGTGACACAGCTTCCTGAGTAGAGTGGAGAGGGGCATTCAATCCGAGCTGGAGCACAAGTACTTCCTTAAAAGCTTTGAACACCAGGCATGGCCATAGCAATCACTGCGCATGTGCCAGTGACCAAGAACATGAACGAGAAGAGTGAGTTAAAGACACTTTCCCTGTGTCCTACCAAATATCACCTTTTCTACCTTTCTAATAATTATATGTAGGAGGAAAAGGAGGCCCCTGCTATTTGTCACTCCGTCATGAAAAAATCCTGACAGGCAGATTGTCAGGGAAGCCTAGTCAGCTGCAATGGCCAGGAAGGACACTTTTTTTTTTTTTTTTTACCTTTGCACTTTCTGGATACTCTTCTGGGGTTCGATGCAGCAAGACGTGGCCTTTGCTGGGGATGTTCAGGTATATACAGTTTGCAGCCACGTCATCAGGCACAGTGAGTTTGTCGTAGCGGTGGTCACTCATCTGTTGCATGATCTGTAAAGAGGAATACAGCAGGCTAAAGCAGAGGGTATCCCCACACTTTCCAAAACAGAAGGCAGGCAGTGTCATGGGTATAAGCTTGCACTGATGCCTCAGAACAGTGCTGTGTTGAAGTTCCTGTCTGTGACCCCAAGTCACTTAAAGCCCGAGAGGGAAACCTGCCGGAGCTGTGACTCTTCGGAAGAATCTCAAGGGTTCTTCTTGTGGTTGTTCTTTTAAAAGTGCGTGGTCTCTAATTTTTAAAAGGTTTTAAAACTGTCTATATTTTTTCTAGTTTTTGTTCATAATCAGTAAGATACAAAATGGCCACATATATAAAAGGCCCAGCTGTTTTGTTTTTTTTTTAATCCTCATCTGATGATATGTTTCTATTGATCAGAGAGAGAGAGGGGAGAGAGGGATAAGAGAGAGAGAGAGAGAGAGAGAGAGAGAGAGAGAGAGAGAGAGAGAGAGAGACCCCCTATGTGAGAGAGAAACATCAATTGGTTGCCTCCGGTACATGCACCCACTGGGGAATTGAACCTACAATCTAGGCATGTGCCCTGACCAGGAATCAAACCCACACCTTTTGGTGTACAGGATGATGCTCTAACCAACCAAGCTGGCTGGCCAGGGCCCCCGCTGGGGTTGTGATGATATCCTTTATGGAATGAACAGGGCTGACCTGGTCTGTAGGAATAAAAGACTAACAGTATTCAGAATGGCCAATAACTTGGTTTAGAAATAACCACACATACACAATATATATTTTCCTATGAACGTTTAAATTGGCTACACTGTCTGTTAGCAGGTATGCCCTTAATACAGTTATCATAAACATCACCTGGGGAGAATGTAAAACTCATATTCGTAGGCTCCAACCCCCAATACCTGATTCTGGTTTGACAGATGTGAGGTGAAGCATAGAAATTTGCATCCTGAAAAGCCCTGAAGGTAATTCTGGGGCAGACCCCTGGACTACAGCTGGGGAAAACTGCTTTAGCAAGTCTATTCATCAAGCAACAGGTTTCTTTGTGCCTTAGTATAAAGTAAACTGTAAAAATAACACAAGATGAAGTCTGCATAAAATGTAAAATATTGATACCTAATCTTACCTCTGCAACACAATCAAAACAAAACCACCCAAACCTCCCTCCCCCTTTCCCAAACTACACACAAAACAAAAATGTCCAAACATGAAAAACAAAGCAAGTATTACTTTGGCTTAGTCATGTAGAATCTTTCCATTCTTGATCAATACCCATATGTTTTAAGAAATATGCCTAAATGTCTTGTAATGAAGATATTAATAAGATCTTTTCCACAATCTGGTTCTAATATTCCTTTCTAGATAGGTGTCCCTTTACCTTTCAATATTTGTGTGAAAATGTGTTTCATGTGACTAGAGCCTAGAATTAGGCTGACTTGCCCACTTGGTCACGTGGCACTGGAAGGTAGAATCTATGAATGGTGTGGAAGAGACTGCATGCTCCCAAGAGAATGTGAAGAGTGGTGTGTAGTAAGCCCTTCCTGACCCACCAGTCAGGCAAACCATTTACTTCTCCTAGTGAAAGATGTCAAGGCTCCAGAGAGGCCAGGAGTAATCTGATTATGGGATATCCGTCACAGAGACGGAAACGTTAGAAATGGGGTGAACTTATGCACAGTATCAAAGGCTGAGAGACACGGCGATGAGCAGGACATAGACTCAGTGTTTGAAAAGGTCACAATTTAATGGGGGAGTCAGACAGATAATTACATTACACTAAGAGCAGCAGAGCACCAGGATAAATATTTTACATTCATTATCTGATCTCAAAGTTCCTGTGTTATAGATGAGGAAGCTGGATTTATAAAGGTCAAATCACTCACTCAAGGCCTTAAAAAAGTGAATTCAAGCCCAGATCTGTGCAACTCAAACCCTCGTTACTAATCTCTGTGCTCTTTCCTGACCCTCAGAGCTGCAGCAGATCTCTCTCTCCTAACTGCCATTAACATCTAATTTCCTGCATCCGCGTAGTACTTATTATTTATTCTCTTGTGGTACCATGATTTCTTTTGTGTGTGTGTGTGTGTGTGTGTGTGTGTGTGCGCGCGCGCGCGCGCGCGCGCAATCCTATTATGACACGGTAGTCTGGTGTAGCTACAGGACTTGACTAAACATCTCTCTTGCACTTTTTAATTCAAATTGTTCTCTGAAAGGATAGGTCCACAGAGTAGATTAGCTGTAGGGTGGTTTCTTCACTAGAACCCCAATTGAGAACCCGTAGATCTATTAGAATATGGGGACAATTAAGAAGTTAACATTCCTAATGATTAACTTTTCTAAGCAAATTAACGACATACTCCTTTGAGGCCTCTTTCTATAATGGATATGCTATGGTGCATGGAACAGAGAGCAGAATCTCAGATGGAAGGTGGGGGGGCAACGGGAGATTGAGCGGGTGGGAGGTAATGAACCAAAGACCGTGTAGCATATGTTCATAACCCATGGATGAAGACAAAGGGATGATGAGGGCCTGAGGTGGGGTGGGTAGGGTAGGAGGGGTTCGATGTGGGAAAATAACAAAGATTTTAAAAAGAATGGATATGCTAAAAAGGAATATGAAGAGGCTGATATAAGAGAAAAAAACATCCAGACCCAATAATTCTTTTTAAAAAATTATAAATTGCTATTTAATGCAGACTTCCTTTTTGGATGCTTTCAAAAACACAGTAGTTTCCATTTATTATTATGTGAAAGGGGCACATTAAGGCCATCAACTCTAGAGTAAGACCTGGGTTTGAGTCTCAGTTCTAATCTTTATGAGCTATCCTATCTAATAAAGAGGAAATATGCTAATTGACTGCCACACCCTCAAAGATGGGCGGCGCCCAATCCCCTTACCCTGCTGGGGCAGCAGGCGTGTGGCACAGCTGGGCACACCACTCCGTGCGCCTGCATCCAGAGTCCCCCAACTCCCTCAGCCCCCTAGCCATCCAGGGCTGGCCAAGGTGTAGACAAGCCTTGGATGGCGGCTGCCCAGTTGCCCAGGACTGGCCCAAGTCTCAGGTAACCAGGGCTGGCTGAGGCTTGTGCTGCCGGCAGTGGCAGCAGCAGAGGTGTGATGGGGGCATTGCCTTCCCCCGATTGCTGTGTCAGCTCCTGCCCCTAAGGGCTTCTGGACTGTGAGTGGGGGCAGGTTGGGCTGAGGGACCCCCCCCCCCCCTAGTGTAAATATAAGCTTCTTTTTTTGACTTCTGGCTTCCTCACCTATAAAATTGGGGATAATAATAGTCTTTTATACTGACTGTGAAAGTTAAATGGAGTTAATGTACATAACAAGGCATGGTAACAAGACCTTAATAAGCCACTAGTATTTTATGACAGCATGACCAGACAAACAGAGTTCAAGTTTCCAGTCTGCAATCCTATCTACTGTTCTGGCAAGCTTCTACCTCAATCTTAAAATAGCTTGTTTTGGAAGTCTCTCTTTATTCTTAAAACCACATAACACTATACCCATCACATTCCTATGGTGATTTCTTTAGCGTCCTTCTCTCTAAGGACTGCATTATTTAACAGGCAATCCAATGATCTTGCAGGTTTAGCATCTCTTCTGCCTGAATTCCCTAGAGAGAATTGTTAGAAAACTTACAGGCTTTTCAAAATTAGGACAGATTTTAATATGTGAGATTTTACAAAGTTTCTCTTTCTTTTCAAATGGACTAGCTCCTTGAATGTAGGTTTAGGCATTTTACAGTGAGCAGAGCATGAACTTTGGAGTCAGAAAGGTCTGGGTCTGAAACTTTGCTCTGCCTCACACTAACTGTGAACTTGAGCAAATCCCTCTCCCAGCCTCAAGTCCCTCAGTTTTAAAACGGGATGGCAATGCCATATCTATTCTCCATAGGGCAACACTGAAAATTATTATTATTATTATTATTATTATTATTATTATTTTAAAATATATTTTATTGATTTTCCACAGAGAGGAAGGAAGAGGGATAGAGAGCTAGAAACGTCGATGAGAGAGAAACATCGACGAGAGAGAAACAACGACCAGCTGCCTCCTGCACACCCCCCACTGAGGATGTGCCTGCAACCAATGTACATGCCCTTGACTGGAATTGAACCTGGGACCTTTCAGTCCGCAGACCAACGTTCTATCCACTGAGCCAAACCGGTTTCGGCGAAAATTATTATTTTAACTTCTATTTATTTATTTTTGTTAATTCTCACCTGAGGGTATTTTTCTGTGGGGAAGCATGGGACTTAGTTGAAAAGTCTATAAGGAAGATTCTCTGAAAGGTCAGAGGCCTCTAGGAGACCTTGCTGAAGTCTGCAGATCCTGCCTTGACTTTTCCAAACAAGTCTGACTCCCCTGGGTGTTTTACTAGAATCTTTATGTTTAGACTTCAAAATGCCCTTGTTTGAAAGACACTACAGGTGCAGGTGCTTTCTCAAGCATACTTATCCAGCTGATTGTATCTAATAGTTAATTTTAGTGCAAGCTGTTGTTAACCATGAAAGCCTAAGGAAGCAGGCAATTGAGGCTCTTTGCTTCTAAAGCAAAATGGCCCCTTAGCCTCTCTTTCACAGAAATGTGTGTCAGAGTAATCTATTCATCCGAGGCTCAGGGTCTGCTGGTCAGCCTGGCATTTTCCCATTGGTTTTTAGAGAGAATGGAAGGGGTGGGAGAGAGACAGAAAGAGAGAGAAACATCAATGTAAGAGAGGCACATTGACTGGTTGCCTCCTGCACGCACCCTGACCAGGGCCGGGTATGGAGCCGGCATTGAGGTATATGCCCTTGATCAGAATTGAACCCAGGACCTTTTAGTCCATGGGTCAATGCTCTATCTACTGAGCCAAACTGGTTAGGGCTAAGATTGTTTTTTAAAAAATAAAACAAAACAAAAACAGATCATGCACTTGAAGTGCTCAGCACAAGTTCCTAGCACATATTAAGTGTGTAATAAATGTGAGCACTCTTCCTTCTTTGTTTCCTGCAGGTCACCTGGCATATAGATTGAAATATGTTTGTAACTAATTGATTCATTTCTTCATTCATTTCTGAGACTATAGGGAGCTTCAGGAGTATGCTGGGATGGACTAAGACCCAGGGGTCTTCAAACTACGGCCCGCGGGCCACATGCGGCCCGCAGAGGAGTCTGATCCGGCCCGCCAGGTTTTTTGGGCAGTGAGCGCAGCCGAGGTGTTACAGTAGGAATTAGTAGTTCATATAGTCCAGCCCTCCAGCTCTCTGAGGGACCGTGATCTGGCCCCCACTTTAAAAAGTTTGAGGACCCCTGGCTAAGTGATCAATTCTTACGGGAACAATTGCATTCGCTCAGAAAAAAACAAGATACGGTCTATGTCCAGAGATAGAAATGCAATTCATTTCTTAAAGTAAGCCAGGCTAAAATCAATGAGCCCATGTTTGTCTTCTTTCTTTATGAAGGGCTATAATCTGTGCTCCCAACCCAAGTGGCTCTGGATGTAAGATAACAAGGGACAGCGGGCCTGGGGTGAACTAGAGAGCACAGCAGCTAAAAGCATTAAAGCAAAGGAAGGAAAGAAAGAAAAAACTTGGTGTGTAGCAAACAGCACACATGTGCCTCTGTCGGTTTTAACCCCTGCTTGAGTAAAATGGTACAGTAAAACAAACAGCAGATTGGTTTCCTCATAATATAAATGGGTCTGTTTCTAGCTGTAGGGGAGAAGCTAGAATCTGTGTGACTTTTCAGTAATTACTCTTGGTCCATCTGACCACAAATCCTAGCTTCTTTCCTGGGACAGGGGCGAGGACTGCACGATGACTGAATCCCTGCTCATCGTGTCCTGTGGAAGGTGGGCCACATTTGCTCATGTTTGCAGTCAGAACCAGCCTGTCATCCTTCACAGGGATCGGACCTAATTCACCCCAGGAGTTCAGGATTTTTTTCCCCAGGCCAGTAAGGAGACAATCCCCTGGGCTAGAAGTCTCCTAAGTTGAATCCCAGAGATCCAAGGGCCTCACAGAAATCATTAAAACATAGTATGTATAGCCATTACCTGGGCGAGCCTAGACACAAACAAAAACAAAACCCAGAAAACCTCATCTTTCCATTGACTTAATTTTCTAAGCAATCGGGAGAGTAGTGGGCTGCATATTCTGGTTTATCACGCCCAGGCTAGCTGCCAGGTCAGTTCATGGTCCACAGACGATTCGTTCCACATCTTTTCTCATAGATAAAGGAATCACTGATGTACAAGGTAAGCTGAAAGAGAAAGCAGCATGGCAAGACCACACCCCACAGGCTGTCTATACCTTCCGTGGTCCCCTAAGCAGCCTGGGCACATTTCCCGCCTCTCAGTCTGAGTCATGCATGTCCGGTGGTGACTGGGAAGCAGAAACATGGAATGTTGTACATTCCAGAGGAAGTGTTACCAAGGATTGTTATCGGTGCCGACTTCTTGTTTATCAGCGAGGGAACAAGTGAAAATTCCAAGGTTGTGCCCACCTCTGAAAGTGCCCGGGTTTGTGAACATAACAGAGACTGTGCTTCCCTTCCCCGTGCCTTATTTACTTGGGCTCCAGCTCTCTCCACGCTCCCTCCCACTCCCCGCCCTCTTCTCCTTGAGTGAACAATCCTACCCCCACCCCAGTTCCTATGTGTTTGCACCGTTCTTCAGTTAAAGACATTTATTTGATATTCTAATCACTAGTTTTCCCCACTCTTTAGTATTTCTCTCTTTTCTGGGCCTTAGGGTTATAACTTACACCTTCTAGTAGAAGCATTCCTAACATTACTGGCTTAAGGGCCAGTGATCATTCAAAATATGGTGTGGAAGGAGAGCTCTGCAGATACCCTGGACCACCAGAAAGTTGAACAGGTGGGTCCTAGAGCAAATTAAGCCTGAAACATCCCTAGAGGCAAAGAGGACAAAATTGAAGCTCTCCTACTTCAGGCACGTTGTGGGAAGGCAGGGTTCCTTAGAAAAGGCAATTCTTGGGAAAACGGGAGGCACTGAGCCACGCCAGCTGGGCTGTAAATAATTATTTTAACTATCAGGAAAAGAGAAAGGACAAATACGAGGTGGACTGACTCCATAGGTAGGAGTCTGCAGGAGCTGAGGACTGAATGTTGTGGACATCACCCATCATCTTGGGGTTGGCAGGAGTCAGAATAGACTAAATGGCAGGTAACACACACACACACACACACACACACACACACACACACACACTACATTTAGTTCAACTTAGCATTATTTCAGGATAGTTTAATTTTTTTTTCATTACTGTGAAGAACTGTAATATCCTTAGTGGGGAAATAATTTAATGCTGGGAATACATAAAGTAATTCACTGATAAATTCTAACGGGAGTTACTCTTAAAATAAATGTCTTAACAAACCACCAAAGCCACCTTAGGAGAAGTTTTTCAATTAATTTACCAAAGCCCCAGGGTTATCATTTCAAGACAGGTTAGAAAATGTGCCAGAAGAAATGACTTTTAATAATAGAACAGGACCCATTTGGAACAGTGAGTGGTTCTGCTTAACTGTGAAATGAAAAAAAAAATGCAAAAGCTATGTCAGGTACAGACTTTCTAAATGAAAAGGATTTAGGAAGCAGTAACTACAGAGAAGAAACAAAAAATGCTTTCTTTTAATGAAAAAGCTAAAGGTATTTATTTTTAAAATATATATTTTATTCATTTTTTACAGAGAGGAAGGGAGAGAGAGTTAGATACATCAATGAGAGAGAAACATCAATCAGCTGCCTCCTGGACACCCCCCAATGGGGATGTGCCCGCAACCAAGGTACATGCCCTTGACAGGAATCGAATCCCGAGTCTGCAGACCAACGCTCTATCTACTGAACCAAACTGGTCAGGGCTGAAGGTATTTATTTTTAAAACTTTTTTTATTGAATTTGTTGGGGTGACACTGGTTAATAAAATTATATAGGTTTCAGGTGTAAAATTCTATAATACACCATCTATATATTGTACTGTGTGTTCACCACCCCAATCAAGCCTCCTTCCATCATCATTTCAAGCTGTTTCTTTTAAACACAGAGAAATCCTGTCTTTTAGGACAAAGAACAGGTGTCTCTTTTCCTGTCAGAGTGATTCCTTTCCTTTCGTTGATATGTTGCTATTGTCTGACTAAGACAGCTTGCCATTTATTTATAGCTGGGTTTAGGAGATACGTGTACATGTACACGCAGGGTGGTCCCCATTCGGAGGGGAACACACGCACAGAAAGAGATTCAGGAGATGGATGTCTCTCTCACACCTTTGCCTGTTGTGTTGAAATGGGCTCTGGGAGATGCACTCATGTGGCCTGCCTGGCAGGGCATCCCTTCAAAGAGCACAGGCTCCCAAAGGGCGAGTGGAGGGACAGGCTTTGTTTCCACTTGGGGGATGCGCGGAAGCCTTTGTCAAAAGATGAGCATCATTTCAAACCCCCTGAGAAGGGGCTGCTGGGCTGCTCAGTTCCACGCAACAACATTTTTTTTCCTAATAAAGGGATGAAGGAGGTGTGTTGCTCTAGGGTTCTATGTAAAATGCTCTTTTTAAAAAACATGTATTGTATTTTTTTATTTATTATTGATTTCAGGGAGGAAAGGAGAGAGAAAGAGAGAGAGAAGCATCAATGATGAGAGAGAATCATTAATTGGCTGCCTCCTGCATGCCTCCCGTTGAGGTATTGAGCCTGCAGCCCAGGCATGTGCCCTGACCGGGAATCTAACCATGACCTCCTGGTTCATAGGTTGATGCTCAAACACTGAGCCACACCAGCTGGGCTGTAAAGAGTTCTTTTAACTACAGGGACCGTGCAGTGAGCTTCATACTCTGCCCTCAGACAGAACTGAAAGGAGAAAGCCCAAACCCTTTCACAGCGCCACAAATTCCTCAGGGGTCCCCAACTTTAGATAGTACACAGCAGTTCTATAGGGCTTTAGGGGAGAACCTGAGAAGTCAAGATGCTGCTTTATTAAAAAAAAAAAAGTATATATTTAATTGATTTTTTTTACAGAGAGAAAGGGAGAGGGATAAAGACCTAGAAACATTGATGAGAGAGAACAAGCAGCTGCCTCCTGAACACCCCCTACTGAGGATGTGCCTGTAAACAATGTACATGCCCTTGACCGGAATTGAACCTGGAACCCTTTGGTCCACAGACCGATGCTCTAGCCAAACCGGTTTTGGCAAGATGCTGCTTTATTTATTTATTTATTTTTTTAATATATTTTATTGATTTGTTACAGAGAGGAAGGGAGAGAGATAGAGAGCTAGAAACGTCAATGAGAGAGAAACATCGACCAGCTGCCTCTTGCACACCCCCAACTGGAGATGTGCCCGCAACCAACGTACATGCCCTTGCCAGGAATCGAACCTGGGACCTTTCAGTCCGCAGACCGACGCTCTACCACTGAGCCAAACCGGCTTCGGCAAGATGCTGCTTTAAATGCCTTTTCTGACTTCCACCATTTCCCAAAGGAATTGCTCCACGTTGTGTAAAACATAGTAAATATCATGGGGGTTGCATATTATTGATGTTCGGTTCAATTACACATCCTTTCTGGAGGCTCTCCTTTGAGGTAGCCACCTTAGCAGTGGGAGGTGAGAAAGGGACAATGTAATGTAGTCACAGGCTCTGCCTTCAGGAGATGATAACCTATAGTTTAAGGCAGGACAAGCATGTGAAGGGTATGCTGGCAGGAAAGAGAAAGCCAACCTCACTTGTATTAGAGGCACCTCCTTGACAAAGCAGGCCCGAAATGGAGAGGAAGAGGCTCTGAGAGTCATCTTGGCCACGCTGTGGTCTGTTATGCAGCTGCTGGTCAGGAGGAACCGGCCGCGCTCCCCAGAGTGGAGCTGTCACCGAGCAGAGTGGGAAATGTCTGGCTTCCAGCCCAAAGGATTTACATGGCTGGATGCATTAACAGCCAGGCATTTCCGGCAGGTCCCAGCATTTCTGGGAATTTTCTCATCCAACGGACTGGAAGGCAGCTCCGTTCGCCCACTTGTTTGTTACTCATGGCTTTTTCGCATTACCTCAGTTATTTAAAAACAAATTCTTGGGCTATGTTGTTTCACAGGACAATGTATGACTTATTGGTCATAACGGAAGCAAAGGTATACAGAAGACATTTAGAGGTATTTGGGAGGTTCAGAGCACATTGTGGCTTACTTGTGATGGGCCTTTCTATGAAATATACATATGTACCCATGTCAACATATCAAAACTGAGCCCATATTGAAAGCAACTGATTATAGATCCTATTGAGATATACAATATATGATTCTCAAGCACACTTTTCATTGTTACTGGATATCTAAAACCATTCATGCATTTATATCCATCCATCAAGCATCTATTGAGAGCCTGACAACAGAGTAGGCATCAAGCCCGGGCAGTCCTTTTAAAGCCGAGTCAATATAGCTATGGATAACATTTTAGAATCAATATCATGTTTTCATTTTTCTTAGTCCTTCTCCAAGTAAGGTCAAAATGAGCAGAATTTGAGAGAGGTTGCTTTTAAACACCCTGTCTGAATTGATGGGCTGTATAGATTCTAAGAATGAGGTTACTTGGTTCTTTTTTTGTTAAATCTGAGCATACGTTCAATGGCAGATATTCCCTTCAAAGCTAGCTGCCATCTCCTCTACAAATTCTCTCTTATATTTGAATGGCCAAGATGATCCTCAGAGCCTCTTCCTCTCCATTGCGGGCCTGCTTTGTTGAGGAGGTGCCTCTGATAGAAGTGAGGTTGGCTTTCTCTTTCCTGCCAGCATACCCTTCACATGCTTGCCCTGCCTTAAACTATAGGTTATCATCTCCTGAAGGCAGAGCCTGTGACTACATTACCTTTCCATTGCTTTCCCTTTCCCACCTCCCACCGTCAAGGAATGGCCACTTATGCTCAGCACACAATTCACTAAATATGTGGAGGAAAGATTTCTGTTATTCCAGCTACAGCCAGAAATCACATGAACCATTTCTGGAAGGGATCCTCAAAAACAAAGGTTTCTGTAGAAGGCTGGGAGAATCTCCCACGCGGTTAGGGGACCAAGCTGAGCTGTCTGGGGGCCGGGGCGCAGGGCATGGGCAGGAGGGACAGGGGAGGCTCTCTGGGTGGGTCACAGCCCTAAGTTCCTAATTTTAGGGGTAGAAGGGAAAGAGATTCAGATCAAAGAACCTCTTCCAAATGCAAAGACTGGGATCCTACCCTCCCTTCAAACCCCTGCCCACGATCCTCTAAGCCCAGCTCTGTGGCAGAAGCAAGTCTCCCACAGTCTTCTCATCTTTTGTGCAGGGGTGGGCAAAAGGAGGTTTACATATGTGAGTGACATTCCTTTGAGTTAAAAAAAAAAAAAGCGATGTAATAATCATAAGCTGCATGTCTTTAACAACTGTAAGCCTACTTTTGCCAGCCCCTGCAGGTCAGTGCAGTAGACAGCTGCCTACTTGGCTACTGAAGTCATGCCCTGGTCATGCTTCCCCAGATAACTGCACCCTCAACCTCATCATCCAAAATTAAACTCTGGGTATTGGGGGCTTGGCGATCTCTCAGGTTCCCCAGGGGCAGTCTATCACAAGGAACAGCTGGAGCACTTGTTGAACTATTTTCCATTTATTTATGGTTCACCTATTTTTCATTCACTTTGCACAACAATTCATTTTTACAGATGAGAAAACCCAGGTTTAGAGAAACTCAGTAATTTGTTCAAGGCCACATGTTAAGGCAGTAAATCCAGAATTTGATGCCTGGGTTACCTCAATTTACAAATGCCCACCTTTTCTTGTCATGCCAAACTCCCACATTGCTAATATCCCTTGAAAGACGAGACTCTGAGCCCACGAGCTGGCAGCCTCTGAGCTAATTTTTCCTATACATACAACTTACTTAGCATACATATATTTTTTAAAAGTTTGCATTTAATTACATTTAGACAGAGAAGATCTGGCCCGGAGGCCATTTGCTACTGGACCCTATGCGCTGGTTTCCACAAAGCTGGCCATTGCGTTCTTCTGTAGATGAAAGAGGAGCAAAGTCTTTGGGGATGGAAAGAGACAGTGGGTGACAATGCATTATTGTTCCTTGAGTAGCAGAGGGGCAGGCTCCAAGGCGAGAGATGAGAAATGGCCGAACAAAAGCCTCTGGAGGCTTTGCACCCCGGAGGGCAGTTACATGTGGCTTTGTTACTCAATTTCCGTGATTATTTCACATCTATGAATCTTTTGCCCAGGTATACTAAGTAGTTCCATGGCCTGAAAATAACGTGTGACACAACAATCCAATGATGACTGGGACTCTGTGTAGCTATTCCATTCCCTGCTACTGAAAAACACTCTTGCTGGCCTGGGCTACTTGATTGTCAGTCACTGCTGTCCCTAAATGCGTCAGGGGAAGCACCTTGCTCTGATATGCTCAGAAATGGAAACTTCTGTGAAACAGGTTGACATATCTACTTCATATTTTAGGATGTGGTTTCTTACCCACAGCACTACCGACATTTTGGACCTGGTAAGTCTTTGTTTTGGACTATCCTGCACATTGTAGGATATTTAGCAGCATCCCTGGCCTTTATCCAGTAGCATCCATTCCCCCATCCCCTCACATTGTGAGAAAAATATTTCCAGCCCTAGCTGGTTTGGCTCAGTGGATAGAGCGTTGGCTTGCAGACTGAAGGGTCCTGGTTTGATTCTTAGTCAAAGGCACATGCCCAGGTTGTGGGCTCGATCCGCAGTTGGGGGGGAAAGGGGCGTGAAGGAGGCAATATTTCTCCCTCATCATTGATGTTTCTCTCTCTCTCCCTCTCCCTTCCACTCTGAAATCAATAAAAATATATTTAAAAATATTTTTAAGAAGTTTCCAGACATTGGCAAATTCCCCTGATGGGCAAAGTTGACTCTGGTTGAGAAGCACTGTCTTTAGGGAAAGCCACAAAATGTATCCATATGTGAGGAGAAGATAGATATTTATGGGAAATAAGAAGAAATATAAAAAAAGAAAGAGAAAGAAATCAAACTTCCAAATAAATATACTGTTTACTCTTCCATTCTTCCACTAATTTAATAAGATTCCTGAGAAGAAATGGATTAGAGTTTAAGAGAACAGCTGTTGTCCCCACATACCTTTTACAAGAAACCAAAATCGCCTGCAGATGACTACAACTAAACCCTGGCTCATGAAGAAAGCAGCGCACACCCTCTGCCTACTCCTGTGTGGGGAGTTACTGGGGCTCCCAGCATTTCAAGTTTTACATTCTGCCATGGGGAAGAGAAACCTTGGCTTTGATAGTGTCATCCAGTGACCACTATAACACAATCTGAGCACCAGGAATTTTATGTCATTTTGTAGAAAACTAAGGATTCTACATTTGAGAGCTAAGGCAGGAATTTGGGTATTATCAAGCCCCCTTCTCTTTTACAGAAGCTCAGAGATGAAAAGTTAAATGATTTACCTAAAATCACCCAAAGGCAGTGAATTGAAGTGAGGACGATCCGAGGTCTCATGACTCAGTCCAGGCCTTTCCCACTGGTCTTGGTTTGGTGGAGGGGATTTAAGTGGGACCCAGAGGGACAATGTCAGCTTTTCCATAGCCCCCTTTTTCACTCCCAAGGTAAGGGGTCTCTCTTCTCCTGAAGGTCAAATAAGATTGTCTTGCACCTCTATTCCTTGATTGATGGAATGCTGTAGGCCAGTGGCTCTCAACCCTGGCTACAAATTAGAATGATCTAGGGAGCTTTAAAAAAATGCAGATTTCTGAGCCCAACCATAAAGGTTTTTTATTTACTGGATCCAGAGTGAGGCAAAACATTGGTCTTTATTTTTATTTTAAATATATTTTTATTGATTTCAGAGAGGGAGAGGGAGAGAGAGATAGAAACATCAGTGATGAGAATCATTGACTGGCTGCCTCCTATATGCACCACACTGGGGATCGGGCCCGCAACCTGGGCATATGCTCTGACTGGGTATTGAACCGTGACCTCCTGGTTCACAGGTCTATGGTCAACCACTGAGCCACTGGACCCCATGGCTGGTTTTTCTTTTTAAACATTCTCCAGGTGATTGGAATACGTAGACAGGATTGAGAACCATGCTTCTGTGGCCTCTTAATAATTTCTAACCAATTTAGGGGGTAGAAGGTGGGAGGAAGAAAGGAGACAGATTATACTCTCATGTTTTCTCTGGCCCAGGTTCCACTGAATTAGATCTATTTGGAGACAAGTATTTTTCAGGTGGTACCCTTTTTAAACCAGGTCAACATACACAGGAACCCCAGTCATTCCTGCATTGCCTCAAAAAAAACCCTACCACGTAGGGTTACAGACTTTTCTCAGGCTTGGCAGGTTGGAGGATTGCAGTTACATAAACACATAGAATACTAAGAGCTGGTGTATTCACTGGCTTGACCACTCTGCTTCCGTTCAGACCTCTCCCCACGCTCTTTCCTCTCCGCTTCCCTATCTCCACATTCCTATAGTTCCTAACAAAGGACAGTTTTGCTTTCTCTTTTGCTGTTTTGTCTTCTGCTGATCCCAGGCCTACAAAGCCCCACCTTTACCCCAAAGGACTTAACATTTCCTAAACAAAGACAATTCTCCCCTCAGAGAAATTGAGGATTTAGCTCTTCCAAGGGTCTAGTGCAGCGTTTTTCAACCGCTGTTCCGCGGCACACTAGATGTTGCCTGGTGTGCCGTAGGTGCAGACAAGACAAGAATTTTATAATTTTTCACTATTTTGTTTACTTAATATTTCATAATAAAGTAATTATAAAATACTTTCTTTGTGTTTATTTGATTCCTATTCAAGAGAATTACTTTATATATAGTCAATGTAGGCACAGAGTTAAATTTTTTAACATTTTCTAATGGTGGTGTGCCTCGTGATTTTTTTCATGAAACAAGTGTGCCTTTGCCCAAAAAAGGTTGAAAAACACTGGTCTAGTGGACATCGTGGCTACATCCTACACATCAAGTCCCTGCTTTCTCAGTAACTACCCCAAGTTTCATTTGTATATACTCACACCTCCCACATAATTGGGGAGGAGCTAATTCTACCCCTGGCTCCAGGACAGAATCACAGTACCTGTGGTGTCTCAGTTATATAGCTGTGGTGCTTCTAGGTCAAAACAACAACAACAACAAACGACCAGAAAACCCCCAAACCCAACAAATAAACAAAATATACCCCCACATCCCCCTCAAATCTAACACTTTAGCTTATTAAGCAGTTAGGTCCAAACAACTTAATAGCAAAATTGTGTGTGCTAACTGTCAGGTATATCTGTCCTTTTTGAAAATGTAAACTATGCCACAGTGGCCCTGTGAGTTTGCTCAGTGCAGTCGGGGGACTGGAGCTCCCGGGTTAGGGTTAGTAGTTCAGGAATTGGGCAGATGACCCGTTTGGACTAATGAGAATGAGTAAGATCTGAAGGACTAAGGCCCCCCTCCCTGAATGTGGGGAGGAAGCATGTAGCCAGCAGCTGCTGGCAGTCACAGTGCTCCCCTGAGCGGGAGCCAGCTTTATAATGAAGCCCATCTGTGAAAGAGCAGGGAGATAAAAGGATCTGGCTTTTGATGACATCATTGAGCAGACAGATCAAACCTAAAGTCTGCATTACTTCAGACCTACATGGATCAATAAATCTCCGTCATTGTTTTGGTCAGCCTGAATTGGATTTCTGTTAATGGCTAGTGAAGACAGACAGCCTTTATCAATTAGGACTATATTAGGCTGTAACAGAAACTACCTGCCTCCCAAAGCAACTTAAAAATTTTTGTTTTTCTCTCACGTGAAAGGAGTTTTGAGGTCATAGTGTAGTGTAAGCATGTCAAACTCATGGCCCACAGGCTGCATTCCTCATTTATTTGGCCCGTGTTAGTCTTTGAGATTGACATGCTTGGTGTAGTGACTTGACAGTCATCAGAAGTCCAGGATCCTTCTAGCTTTCTGCTCTGCCATACCTGGGACCCAGTCCTTTTCCTCATGATATAAAATAGCTGCTGGTGCTCCAACCATCACATCCCCTTTTTCAAGCAGCAAGATTCAGGAAGGGGAGATGTCACAATGCCCTTTCAAATCCAGTGCTTCTACTTTCATCTCATTGAGCAATCCTTACTCTCATTGCCATCCCCAGTACTAAGGAAGCAGAGAAATGTGGACTTCATTCCAAGCGGCAATGTGCACAACTAAAACTCAAGGTCCAATTCATTTGGAGGGTGGAATGGAAGCTGGAGAAGGTGGCTTTCATCAACTGATCCCGGAGAGTAATATATATTTTGACATCACCACTGTACAGATTTTGACCTTTTCCCCTTTAGGCAATTGTCATACTCTTTGAATTCAGTCAACATATCCAAGTCTTCCCAGAAGGACAGGTGATTGATTAGATGATTACGGAAAAGCTTCCAGGGAGGAACAGTCACATCGCTGGTCCTTTGCAGTAGTGCTTGGCATGTGGTAGGTGCTCAATACACAAAAACATTTTTAAACATCTTCACCTGAGGATATGGTTTTTAAAAATTGTTATTGCCCTGTCTGGTTTGGCTCAGTGGATAGAGCATCAGTCTGCAGACTGAAAGGTCCCAGGTTTGATTCAAGTCAAGGGCATGTACCTTGGTTGCAGGCACATCCCCGGTAGAAGGTGTACAAGAGGCAGCTGATTGATATTTCTCTTTCATCAATATTTCTAACTCTCTTTCCCTCTCCTTTCCTCTCTGTAAAAGAATCAATAAAATATATTAAAAAGTAAAAATTATTATAATTATTATTTTGAGAAAGAGATAACATTGATGTGAGAAAGAAACATCAAACAGTTGCCTCCTGTACATGACCTGACCAGCAATATAGGCATGTGCCCTGACCTAGAATTGAACCCACAACCTTTTGGTGTACGGGAGGGTACTCCAATCAACCGAGTCATGCCAGCCAGGGTTGTGTTCAATACATTCTTGTTGAGTTTTAAAAATGAATGAATGCTCTCTTTGCAGTACATTTCAACAACTTAAAATCCTAAAAATCTCCTGATGCAATTTCCTATAAGACACACTCAGAGCTCAACCTTCAGGGAAGAGCAGAGAGGAGCTGTGGTGCATACTGGTCACCCTGTCTTCGGCTTTAAGCAGATTTGGTTGCTCTCAAGAGGCCCTTCTCTAATTCTCCCCAATCAGCTCAGGGAAGGAACCAGACAAATTTTTTATCCGAAGAGATCTGGGTCTCTTTCCTCCTTTCACTATTCCCACTTGAAGAATTGGTTTCATGCTTGTTTTCAAGCCGCAGGACTCCAGAGCTGGAACACAGAATTTTCCATTCAGGTCCCGGGGTCCATGTGCCTAACGAGAATGAGGGCAAGAGCCCTCACTGCGGAGACACTGCTTGTTAATATACAAATGCTGTCAACAGAGAAAGGCACTAGATAGAAGTAAATTATTCTGTAAACATTTCCCTAACAAGATAAGTAACTTATTCTGTAAGCATTTCCCTAACAAGACACAGCATTTCAGAGAAAAGTTAGCTCTTCAAAAGCCTTCGTATTTCAGTAACCTAGTAGAATCCTGTACGGTTTTCTTACACATGAGAGCTATTCCTCTGAAGTGCCAGTTATTTTACTCAATATAATATTGCTCTGAATGATATTAAGTGGCATTTTCTGTTCAAGAATATAACAATTTACTTTTGGAAAAGGATTTCTTTCCTCTGCCCTCAAACGCTAGTGTAGGAACTGATGCCAGGTGAATTCCAGACAGAGCCGGTGTTCCTCACAGTGTGGTCTGGGGTCACCTGCTCCCGAGTCAGGCAGTGGTTCCTGGACTCCTTCCCAGTCTCCTGAATCAGAATTTCTTGTGGTGAACCCCAGGAATGTGATGTGCATTTCAAATGTGTGCTCCCTGTCGTTCTTGTATACACTGAAGTTTGAAAACCACTCACTTAAGACTTTTCAAGTTAAAATAACATAATATTCACACCTAAAAGGAATTATTACTGATACTGAGGCTACAACTATTAGCTAACCTATGTCGAGCTCTTATCAGTCGCCACGGTGTGGATGAAAAGAAATCAAATGACTAGAAAAATGCACAAAATGGCATAGATTCAATACCTTTCATCTAACTTCTAAGTGGTTCTTTAACACTCTGAATCATGAGTCACCTCTGCCTATGTGGTCACAGCTTTGAACTTGGTCCGACTTCAGAAAGAGATAAAAGGGAATGGCTGCTGTACCCTGTCTCCAAAGCCGGCTTTGACATCTGCAGACAGTATTTGAGTAACACGGGGCCCCCACCAGAGTATCCAGTGACCACAAATACAAAATAGATTTGGAAATACTCTGAAAGGCTGCTGGACCCATCTGACATTTTGAAAGATGAAAACAAGGAGAAACAGTAAGTGCTTATTAAGAGCATGGCAATGCGAGTGGAAGGGCTTTACAGGAAAGTGGTGGCAAATTTACGACTGTTTCTCTCACTTGCCGTTATTTCTAAGGACGGCCCAAATCCCAGCACTGTGTCAGGTCCTGTGGATGTTCTCCCTAGAGGCTGGAGAATTATTCACAGTTAAAATGTCACCTCTAATTTAGTGTCTACGTTTTACCACACACTTTATTAATCTTGAGCCAAGCAATAGGATGCTCATCAACACCTAAGGCATTTAGTACATGTGACTTTCACAGAGAAACAGTAACCCAAAACTCAACCATCCTCCCTCCAGCTCAACTGACACATTTCCTAATCCCTTCAGCATCATGGGTACTGGAATTGGCATGGCCCAAAGGGCCACACAGGTCATCCTGCAATGCACAATTTTAGCCCACGAGGCAGAAACCATCCTGGCTTTTTTCTTTCCTTTTCTTTCCTTTCTAGAACCCTCCACCCTCCATCGTGTGTGTGTGTGTGTGTGTGTGTGTGTGTGTGTGTGTGTTTTACAGTCTTTTGCCAACTCAATTCAGCCAAGAAACAAAAGGACGCTGCTGAAGATGCAGAGCATGAAATGTGAAAGCGATTTTTTTCTGGTGTGCCCTGAGAGTGAGTAGATAAAGACAATAAAGAAATAAATGGAGGATGGTAAAAGACAGAGACTCCAAATTTGGATCAGCCATGACCGCTGCCAATGGAAACTGAAATGGGAGCCAACCTCATTAGTGGCGTACGGGCTTAGACATCGGATGTCTACCAGGGGCGCTGTCAGGTGGATGTGTCTGAGGGTAGCTCAGTTCCCAAAATGTGAATCTAGGTCAGTGAAATCCAGCCAAATGGCCTGCCCACCTGTTTTCTACGGTTTGCTCCCGTGGGGATGAGGTGCAAGGGAGCATTTGAACTCTTCCAAAAATTTCACCAAAGGCACCCCATCTGGTAGTCATTTCTGAAGTCACTTTGTTCATCATCGACCCCCAGGGCCTAGTACAATTCCTGGTACGAGACAAGAGCTCTATAAATACCTGCAAAGGGTGGCTCCACTCCCTTGTCCTCCCTTGCCCCTATAAGCCCATGGGTCACAATGTTCTGCCATTCCTCTAAATCAGTGTTTCCCAAACTTCTCTCATGATGAGAATCACCTGTTGGAGTTGTTAAAATACAGATTCCTGAATCCCAACTAAGAGGTGCTAAATTAGAATTTTTGGGAACATATAGGTAAAATTGTATATTTAACTAGTGCTCTAAGACTAAGTTAAGTATACAATTTTATTTATAAAATTGTATACTTAATACTTAGTATACATATAAATAAAATTGTATACTTAATACTTAGTATACATATAAATAAAATTGTATACTTAATACTTAGTATACATATAAATAAAATTGTATACTTAATACTTAGTATACATATAAATAAAATTGTATACTTAACTTAGTCTTAGAGCACTAGTTAAATATACAATTTTACCTATATGTTCCCAAAAATTCTAATTTAACACCTCTTAGTTGGGATTCAGGAATCTGTATTTTAACAACTCCAACAGGTGATTCTCATCATGAGAGAAGTTTGGGAAACAGTGCTCTACATGACCCCACCTTCTGCATGGCCCTTTCCTGTTCAAGGCTGCTCTCCTGGTCCAGACCTGCTTGCCTTTATGGACTTCATGATTGTACCTGACTAGTATTATCACTCCTAATCCTTCTGTTAAATCATTATGGCGGAAGGACACACAGATTTTTCTGAAGGATCTTCAGCTTTTACACCTCTGCTAAAAAACTCAGATATGAAAATTCCTTGGCCTTTGGACCAGGACCATCTTATATCTTGGACCTTCATCTCCTTTCTTTCTCCGCATACACCCTTGTTCTAGCCTTTGTTTTTGATTATAGAAAGGGCATTGTCCTGTTTCTAACAGCCACTCCTCTGCCGTGCCTGTCTAGGGCTTGCTGCTCAGGCAGGTCCACTTAGACTTTGCCCCCTGCCTCTTTTGACCACTCCCTCTTCAGAACTCCCATCACTGCTACCAGGACCCTCTACTGTTTGTTAGTCACTTACACTGTGACATTAATTATCTTTAAACAAACTTTTTCTTAAATCCTTGCCTGAGAATATGTTTTTATTGATTTTTAGAAAGAGGTGGGGGAGGGGGGAGAGAGAGAACCATTGATGTGAGAGAGAAACATAGATTGGTTGCCTCCCATACTTGTCCCAACCAGGGATTGAACCTGCAACGTAGGTGCATGCCCTGACCAGGAACCCACAACGTTTTCAGTGTATGGGACAATACTCCAAACAATTGAGCCACTCACCAGGGTGACAGGATTTACCTGTCCCATCCTAGTTAAACTGGAGGGGCACTGAGGACAGAGACTGTTTCTCACCCATCGCAGTATCCCCTGTGCTGAGGACAGCACCCTTCACACAGCTGCTCGCAGTAAATACTGCCGTATGCTGCTGGAGAAGCCCAAGTTCCGAGCTCAACAGTGATCAGTTTTCAGTTGCCTTTTAAAAAGTCTTTTTGCTGAAGAGACAGTAATAAACGATTTTGGAAACCTTACCTCTTCGTTCTATCTGATTTTTATGTGTGAACTAGAGGCCCAGTGCACGAATTTGTGCACACTGAAAGAAAATTAATTAGAATAAATATTTTAATATCACTATTCATCCTTTCTCTATATAATAGAAGTGTCAACCAAATTCATGATATATAATGACAGATGGAAACACACATGTGTGATGGTGTCAGTGAGAGCTTTATATATATATATATAGATTAACTTGCTTAATTAGACCTGCTTTCTAGTTTAGCTAGACTTTTTCCAGCACCCCAACTTCTCTTTCAGGTAATTGTCAGCAACACAGCAGTAAATATCAACATGGAGCAGATTATTATTATAGATCACACAGGGAGAACAAAGGGTAAAATATTTAACTGCAGCAGTGTTTGACTATATTCTGTGCAGTGAGAAAACCTGAAGTCATTTTCAAGGTCCACCATTTCTTACTTCTTTTTAGTCAGGTCAAGTTTCTAAACTTTCTAAATTTCTGTTTTCTGGCTAATGAAAAGAAAATAAGATTCCACCGAGTTTCCTATCTACTTATTCCAGGACTTCTGTGAGGATCAAATGAGACCAGGCATGGGAAAATGCTTCACAGACATTTGGTTAAAGTATAAAGTGTTTGCACCTGGAATAAAGCAAGTTATGTTCTGGGCTGAAGAACCTCCAAGGAGGCTAGTCTCTAGGGAGAGGAAGCCAGGCATTGCTACATGATGTCATTACCTGGTGCCCACAGCCACCTGCCATGTCCTATATGGATAGATTAGAAAATGATGTTATCTGTTAGGTATCCAATTTAATAGTTAAATATGTCACTGAAGCCTCCTCAAAGAAAAGTGGACTAGCTAGCATGAAGTCACCTGTGGTTTTCTCTACTCCAATGGGCATGAAGAGGGTCAGTTAAACACTAGTCTCCCATCACCCACAGCCCCTGAAAGCACCATACTAGTGGTCAAGGGCCTACTGTGAACCCACTTTGGAACTGTCCTTATCACCAGAGCTTTATAATTAAACAACCACTACTGTTGCCAAGTGCTTTACACCCTGTGTCCATGACACAGTCTTTTCATCTTGACCGCATGTCCCGTGATTTCCAATGGGCAGGAATGAAACTCTCATTCCCTAGTGAGGCTGACTCAATTTAGTTTTTTAGGACAGGCCTGAATACAGGAGCCGGTCACACAGGGAGAGCTGGAGGCAGAGCCAGAGGACAGCTGTGACCTGGGATTCTAAGTTCTCTGCTTTGTCCTCTAAACTAGTGGTCGGCAAACCGCGGCTTGCGAGCTACATGCAGCTCTTTGGCCCCTTGAGTGTGGCTCTTCCACAAAATACCACATGCAGGTGTGCACATATAGTAGGATTGAAGGAGTACCCTAGTTAAGTTAATAGCAATGTACTTATCTATATAGTTTAAGTTTAAAAAATTTGGCTCTCAAAAGAAATTTCATCGTTGTACTGTTGATATTTGGCTCTGTTGATTAATGAGTTTGCCGACCACTGCTCTAGACCATTATGCTTTTTTAGTAGAATCATCATAGGATTATTAAAAAAGATAAGTTCTTCTCTGGTGTCAGGAATGGCATGCAGTCTAACTGTTGTTTCCCTCTGGAACACATCTTCACACATTAAGATCAGGTCCTGCGTGTTTGTGGTGGGGGGCGGGATATGGAAACATGAGTCAAATGCAAATTTTCTGTTCTCAGATAGGGATAACTTTAGCAACTTTTGGTAACTTGGACTATTTTAATAAGGAATTTTAGCAGACCAAATTCCTAAATCATAGCATCCAAGTTGCCAACCCGGCTAGGTATTACATTTTAAGTTTATACAATGTTGAACTCTAGGCAGCAAAAATGTTAAGGAGTTTCTGGCTTCCTATGGCTTTAATTTGGGTACTTTCTCTACTCTTACTCTTAATGTTATTTTGTACCTGTAGACGGAAAAAGGGGCCACCTACTAAATCTGACAAGCACAGAGGAGGCCTGCATGGTAGGCCCTACAACCTCAGAGACCTAAAGCAACCACATAGAATGGTCTGAACATACAAATTCCTAACTAAAAGCGGTCATGGCATGTAGTTGTGTCCTAGGCCTGTAGGATCCTTGACAAAGATCAATCTTTACCTTAAGTGAACTTGTCATCTTTTTAAAGTTAATACTAGAGGCCGCTACACAGATTCATGCCCACAGACCAATATCCCCTGAGGGGTCCCAGATTGCGAGAGGGCACAGTCCAGGCCAAGGGACCCCATCGGTGCATGAATCCATGTACTGGGCCTCTAGTATGCATATAAGATCTTTGGTTAATCTCTTCCCGTCCTCCCCACACCCGTCTTCCCTCTGAGATTTATCAGTCTGTTCTATGTTTCCATGCCTGTGCATTGGGTGTCTGCCCGCTGGTGGTCAGTGCGTGTCATAGCTATCGGTCAAATGATCGAAGGGCCAGACACTTAGCATATTCACCTTTTATCTTTTCCAGGTCCCTCAGGGCACACATACCCACAGGAGAGCACTAGGCCATGAAATACCTCAGTGTTATCTTGTTCCCCCAAGAACCATCTGTGTGTGCTGGAAATGTTAATTATTAACTATCCTGTACCCACCAATATAAAAGAAGTATGTGTCTGTTTTACTTTTAATCCAACCCCAGAGATTTCCCTGCTTTGCTTTCTCCTGCTTCCCTAATCTACCACCAGTGGATTTCCCTCCTTATATCTCCTACTTTAATTCTAATGTATAGACTAAGCTGCAAAACTGCCATTCTTCAGAGCATTTTCTCAATCTCTTGAGATTTTGTTTCCCTGGAATTTTCAGTTTGGCTCAAATAAACTCACAGAAATTCTCTACAGGTTTGGATGTTTCCTAGGACATTCCCATAGTCCGTAGTCGTTTCTTTAGGGGTTCATTTGAGGACAGAAGTTTTTGAAAGTTGCAGGAATCCTTGAAGGCAGTGGCTCTCAACTTAGTCTGGGCAACCAGAATCACCTGTGGAGCTTTTAAGAAATGCTAGTGCTTGGGCTCAGCCCCAGACCCGAAACATCTGCATTTTCTGAGCTCGGCCCCTGGGGAGTGTGTTTTCAGAAGTCCTCCAGGTGATTGTAAACCCACCTCTCATGAGGAGCCACTAATTGAAGGTCACTTAGGGACATCTTTTGTAAGCAAGTGTCTTGGATCAAAAGGCCCCTTAAAAAGCCATATATCCAAAAGATGCATGAATTCCCCCTACAACCTCCCACAGCATGTATTGAATAATTTTTGGTGTCCTATCACATAACAGATAAAATAAACAGCACTTTAAAAATAAATAATTTCAGTCTGGCTGGCTGGTTCAGTTGATTGAATGCCATCTTGTGCACTGAAAAGGTTGCAGGTTCCATTCTTGGTCAGGGCACATATCTAAGTTGGGGATCAAATGGAAGGTGATTGTTTTTCTCTCACATAGATGTCTCTCTCTTTCTCTCTCTCTCTCTCTCTCTCTCTCTCTCTCTCTCTCTCTCTCTCTCTCTCTCTCTCTCTCCCCTTCCCTCCCTACCTCTCTTCTCAAAATCAATAAAAAATATCCTCGGGCCCTAGCTGGTTGGCTTAGTGGATAGAGTGTTGTTGGTCTGCAGACTAAAGGGTCTCCGGTTCGATTCTGGTCAGGGGCACATGCCTGGGTTGTGGGCTGGGCCCCCAGTGTGTGATGTGTAGGAGGCAACTGATCAGTGAATCTCTCTCATCATTGATCTTGATCTCTCTCTCTCTCTCTCTCTCTCTCTCTCTCTCTCTCTCTCTCTCCCCCCCCTTCTTCTCTGAAATCAATAAAAATATATTTTAAAAAAATCCTCGAGTGAGGATTAAAGATAAATAATCCTCCTCCCCACCCCCTCCCCTTGTAAGCTCAAGGGGAAAAACAACATTATTCCCTTTCTCCTACTTGGCCAATTTTGCCTTCTTCCTGCCCTGAGACTAGGGCTGCAATTCAGCATGGCTGTTTGGGTATCAGAGCTTCAGATTATTTATTGCCTTGTTATGCCAACGCATTTTGTTTTTCGCCCCCACCCCCCTTGCTCCAAGTCTTGTTGGCAAACAGCTCTGGGAACAGTGTCAGATAAGCAACTGCTGCCAGGACGCGGAGCATAAACAGTTGTTACAAACTCAAAGGCTATTTAGTTTTATGTTAATTTTTAAATTCAGACATGGTAGTTTTTTTTAATTTTTTTTTTTTTAATCATTGTTTTTTGGATCTGGCGCATACAACTGGAACAGACAACCAGATAATAAGGCTAAATTAAACGGGCAATGGTATTGTTAGTTGGCCTTTCATAGCAGAGACCCAATGTGGGAAATCTTGTGGCTACACAGTATGCTTCCCTGTGACAACAACTAAACATTCCAAGTCTTTATTTTTCCATTTCATTCACCCCGTTGATACCAGTTAACTCTCATTCCATCTTTTGTTTTTTGCTGTTGCTGTTCCAGTTGTCTTTAAAGGAAATTCCAGGCAATAATAATAATAATAAAAAAAAGCAACATAAAAATCAAAACACATTGAGGGTTTTTCCACCTTCACTTTTTATATGGCCATCTATAAAATAACATGGACATTTTTGGACATAAAATCAAAGCTGAGGCTGAGTCAAAATGAGAGGAAATAGGGTCTGAGTGACCTCTATTATGTGCTCATTCAAAAGAAAAACACGCTGTGTGCTATGCAATTTAAATTACTGTAGTTGCATAGCAGCCCACGTCCTCGTTTAAGGAATCTTACAGATACACTTAGTTATTTCAGGAAGTAGATAAGGAACTTAAAAGACAGCTTCATTGAGATGCATTATGAGCATTTTAATTTAAAATGGCAAGTCTGCTGGAATTCTACGTACTATATTTTAGCTCCATTTACATGACAAAGAGACAACAATGGAGTGGTGATCCCATAATTCTTTTCTTACCACATCCTTTTAGTATTTCTATAAAAAAATAATTTAAATAATCATTCCTTGTGACACAAAATAATAGCGTTATTGATAAAAGGAAGGCACTAAACAAAACTGCCTTTCCAAAAGGAGAGAGCTGGTCTCCTGCGTGGGGTGAGGATGGTGAAAGCTCCTCTCGCTGCCTGGCCAGCAGGTGGCACAGCCCCCCACTTGTCTGGACCACAGCCCCTTGAACTCCAACTCCAAGCTCTGGTAGGTCGGCAGCTTCCCCACCTGATTAGTTTCAGGAAAGTTTTAGCTAAGGGTCACTCCCCTCCCGACTTACTTCCCTGACTCCCACTTTGCCTCTCCTCCCCGCCCTGACTCTTGCCAATTTACTGGAGGACTGAATGCTATCAGCAAACTGATTTAAACTTCTTAACTGTGAGTCCCTCCGAAAGGCAGGATTAATAATCAGTCCTCCAGCCACAGAGAGCAAGATATGAATCCAGGTTCCTTGGGAATGCATCTAGAAAAAAAAATGGGTGAGTTGAGGTAGAAATCTACTCTTTACCGAGTCATTTTTTCACTCCCTGACCTTATTGAGGTATCATTAACAATTAAAAATTGTATATATTTAAGGTCCACATGGGCTGGGGAAGGGGATTGGGGAGATGTTGGTCAAGGGGTACAAAGTTTCAGTCTTTCTTTTTCTCTTAGTTTAAAAAAGTCACAGGCTAGTCTGGGAAAGACAGGCATCACAGACAAGGTAAAGCAGAGGTTTGAGAGTTAGGTCTTACCTATGGAAAGCTATTTCTCTAAGCTAATCAGAGCCCACTTCCAACAATATAATACATGTGTGTTTTTCTAAACTTAAAAAGTTAAAGTAGAATACACAGAGTGGCCTTTTGGACCATGACTTCCTCCCTTCTTCTTAAAGTAACCCCTATTCTGACTGCTAATAGCATAGAATAGTTTTATCTCTTGTTTAATTTTAAATGAATGAAATAATAGAATACGTGTTTTTTGGAGACTGACTTATTTTGCTCAAATTTTATTTGTGAGCAGGAGTTCTGGCTGTGCAGCAGCTAGATTCTCATGTCTGAGAAGGCGACATTTCTTCTGCAAGATACAAGTATGTCTATTGCCTGTGCATGAATTAATCTGACACTATTTTCTTTTATAACAGGAGAGGCAGGATGAAGGTGATAGTTGCCCAGGGGCATGAAGGAATGATGGAAAGTCTAGGATAGGGGTGTCGAACTCAATCAGAGAAGGGGCCAAAATCTAAAATCCAGCCTAAATCACGGGCCGAATGGTTTACTGAACAGTCATAAACTGACAATGTCATAAACTGACAGCGGAGTGCAGTGATGACAGCGCGGTGCGGGCCACATTGCAAGGCCTGGCGGGCTGGATTTGGCCCGCGGGCCTTGTGTTTGACACATGTGGTCTAGGAGAAAAAACAATAGAATGGGTAGATTGCTCTAAAGACTAATTTTGCTTAGATAATCATTTTTCTAAGATAAGATTTTATGTCAAAAATCTTTTTTTGTTGTTGTTAATCCTCATCCGAGGATACTTTTCCATTAATTTTTAGAGAGAATGGAAATGGGGGGTATAGGGGGAGGAGAGAGAAAGAGAGAGAGAGAGAGAGAGAGAGAGAGAGAGAGAGAGAGAGAGAGAGAGAGAGAGAAACATCAATGTGAGAGAGACACATCAATTGGTTGCCTCCCACACACGCCCTGATCTGGATGGGGTTGAGCCTGCAACCCAGGTGCGTGCCCTTGATCAGAATCGAACTCTTGACACCTCAGTCTACAGGCCAAAGCTCTATCCACGGAGCCAAACCATCTAGGGCATGTCAAATATCTTTAGGAATTTGTTCAATCAACCTAACCTCCAGTTCCCTGGCCATATCAACAGTAAAATGCAGTATAATTGTCCTTCTTTCTCCCTTCCCTGTATTAAATGCACTCTGTGTTAAATGTGTATTAAATGTACCCTGTATTAAATGTGTTCTAGGATTTTTAGCAGAGAGTTGCTAAAGTCTTCTAAAATAGATGATTTCATTGAAATATCCAATGCACACACTATGAAATCTACTACAACCTTAGACAGGTATGATAACTAGCTACCTAAGAACCAAGAATAACCAAGAATAGATTGCAAGCCATCACCAAGTATTCTGAATGCAAGAAGAAACCCTTGGGCTCTCAGCTTGGCATAAATATGTAAGACGTGGTTTTTAGACTCTGGAGGAAGCTAGCGCTCTGCAAACAGTGACAGATTTGGGAAGTAATCAAGCTTTCAGTGTGCGGTGTGGGGAGCCACAGTTCACCTCTGTTTAAATGCCTTCAAAGACATGCCCAAGGGGCTTCTCTACACAGGCAAGACTGAGACATCAAGATTTGCAAGGGAAAAACAGGCACCTGGGACCAAACTCACATCTTTCCTGAAACAGGGCAGATCCTAGTTACAAGCAAAGAAAGAAAAAGAAAAAGGATGGGAAGCATCATTTCGGGGCAGGCAGGGGGAGAAATGGGAAGCCCAGCTAGAACAGATCCATGGGAAAATAATAGGAAAGGTTTTGAAATAGAAAAAGAATGGGTGTTGTGTGCAGCGCACAATTGGCGAGAGGAGAATCGGGATCCAGGAAATTTTATTTTGAAACCATAAGATCCTGTTCAAAATGCTTTATTTCATTGGATTTCAGTATTTTCACATGTGAAATGGAAAAAGTAAAACCACTATGCTTTCATTATTTGCAAATGATGTATTTGTCCCTACCCATTTGTCTTCTTGCCTATCTACATTAGTTGTTATATATCTATAGATGTATATCTATATATCTATCTATATCTATATATCTATATCTATCTATCTCTATATATATATCTATATATCTATATATCTATATCTCTCTCTCTCTCTCTCTCTCTCTCTCTCTCTCTCTCTATATATATATATATATATATATATATATATGTATGTATATAAATTAGTAGTAGGACTTACCCCACTTACCCCACTGTCAATTTAATTGATTGTTCTGACACAGGAGCCCAAACTGTTCTCAAATAAGCAGTTCAGTTCACTGAATCTGCATTTCACCAACCCACCTCGTTCTGACCTGAGAACATCCCCTCACACGGATCTCATCAGTCCTCAGCTCAGTTTGTCCTCCTGCTTTCATTACAAGGTAAGAGGACCTTTTGTGATGCTAGGACATGGCAGGTGGCATTGGCCAACTCCACAGGCCCATGGTTTAGAAAGCACATTGGCTGATAGGAAATATGATCTCCAAAGAATGCCTTTGTAGTCAGTGAGGATTATTTATAGCTTCTGACACAGAAGGTTTCAAGTATAGAGCAAACATCACTGTTAACACGAACTCGAATGAACTCTACAGGAAAGAGAATGCGAAAGGCTTGGATTTCCCCCTCCCCCCCAGGTCATCAATAGTCCTCTTTTCTGACTGCAGGGTCTTCCCCTCTAATTTTTTTTTTCCCCCAAAAGAAATGATGGTCCAACATCTCTGAAGCAATACAGACCCTACTTTCCTGAGCCTTGTGGGTACCCAGACTCCAGCATCATGGAGATAAACACATCCTCTTCCACACTTTCAATCCCTACCTCTGCAGACTTGACCTCCCCCAGCGGGATCTCCAGGAGCCCACAGAAGACTGCTCATTAGGTGGGCTAGTTCACATACTGCTTATGGATGTACTGTGCTCAGTCTTTGTTTACACCATGGCCCCACCTGCAACATTCTCTCACTGAATCCCACCCTGACAACCCTCTAAGACCCACAGCTAGCCCCATTTTTCTCCAGGAAGCTCCCTGTGAATATCTAGCCCTCAAGGAGCTCCCTTCTATCCTCTGAATAACAGTTAGGGCTCTTTTATAGAATGCTGGTTAACCATATTATATTATCCCGACATTTTTTATCTGTTAGTTTTTACAGAGTATCTGAGTTAGGGACCTATTGAGCTAGAAACCTATTGAGTTAGGGATCAAATCTACCCAGAATGGTAGATGGGGCTACTTTTTCTTCTTCTTTTTTTTTTTTTTTAAATATATATTTTATTGAATTTTTACAGAGAGGAAGAGAGAGGGATAGAGAGTTAGAAACATCGATGAGAGAGAATCATCGTTCAGCTGCCTCTTGCACACCCCCTACTGGGGATGTGCCCGCAACCAAGGTACATGCCCTTGACCGGAATCGAAACCGGGACCTTTCGGTCCGCAGGCTGATGCTCTATCCACTGAGCCAAACCGGTTTCGGCGGAGCTACTTTTTCTAATTTGTCTACCAGAGGAGGTTCTTTCTATTAATTCACACAAAGGCACAGTATAAGCATTCTTCTTCCCTTCTAATCAATTTTAGACATGCTGGCATGGAAAGATACCATGGAAAGATGTCCTTAAGGAGAAAAATAATCTCCCTAATATATGGTTTTAAATTGATTTCAGAGAGGAAGGGAGAGGGAGGGAGAGAAATATAAGTATCAATGATGAGAGAGAATCATTGATCAGCTGCCTCCTGCATGCCCCACATTGGGGACTGAGCCCTCAATCCAGGCATGTGTTCTGACTCGGCATTGAAGCATGATCTCCTGGTTCATAAGTTGACACTCAACCACTGAGCCATGCTGGCTGGGCCCACATTTTTTATATGCTTAAAGTGACAAAGCCTTCCAGATAAAGCAGAACACAAGCAAAGGAAAAGCCACCACGTTCAAATTCTGAGTCAGATGGTTCAGCAACAATTGTTCAAAGTTCTAGAAATACAATGAAAGATACAGTTTGAGGAAAGAAAGACAGAAAGGCCAGGTGAGCTGGCTAAAGAAATTGCAGATAACACAGAGGGGAAATTCAGCAACTGGGAGGCATTGACTGCTTCCCACACAGACTGTACCAAGTTGAGCACTGAGGTAAAAGTGTAAAGAACCAAAAGGGGAAAAAAAAAAAAAAAAAAAAAAAAAAAAAAAAAAAAAAAGATATTGTGCACCTTGGGGCACATAAATTTCCTCTCTTTGCCTGAGAGGAGTTTCTGTCTTTGGTCCTTCAGTAGGTCATGTCTGTTGTTGAGCAGGACCACCTGAGAAGAAGGGGTGGTAGTCCTAACCCGCCATTTAGTTGGGGTGAGTCACTTGATCTAGTTCTCCTGTGCAAAATGGACCTAATACTATGTTTTTCATTCATCCCTTTATTCATTCACTCTCCATTCACCAGATATTTATTAAGGTCCCATTATGGGCTAAGCACAAAGGAGCACAATGGTTTTCGCCCTTATGCAGAGCTCCGATCAACTCTCAGGTTTGTAAGAGAAGAAAAGTGTCTTTGACCTGTACAGCAATCTAATATGGAAAGTCTCTTCATTATCCATAGCTTCCACTCATGACCAAGCTGCGTGACCTGGGCAAGTCATATTTTTTTTTTTCTGGGCTTTCCTATTCTCATCTGTGAAATGAGAAAGTTCCTGTACTAAAAGTTAGGTATTCCAAATGCATATGAGGAAGTCCAGATTTTTGGATCCTTCTGAATCATGGCTTGCTAAAAGATTGTCATGAAACAGTGCAGATACAGAAAAAGATAAGACTAATATCACAACCCCTTGTGTACTAACTACCAAACTTCGGAGAGAAACATTACAAGGAGCTCCACTGCTGGCTCTCTCGTTTTCCCCAAAGGAAATAACTGTGATGAGTTTGATGTTCATTCCTCTGAATCACGGCCTTTCTAGGAAACCTGGTTTGTGAGTAAGAATGGTTCATCACCTGGGTATTCCTGACGAATGAGAAGTCACGACAGTGTATGTCAGAGAAAGCTCAAGCACCAGCCTGTTCTCTCCCTGCCACCCTGCAGACAGAATCAGAAAAGCCACGTGGCAGGCATTCCCTAGAAGGTACCTCGTTTTGTATTTACCTTGAGGGCCTTCTGCGCAGTTTCACTGGATCCAATTGCGATTAGGTTAGGCCCAGCCATGCTGCAGGAACTCTTCAAATGCAAAGAATCGGCCACTGGGACTGTGGAGACCGCATAGTCCTATGCAAATAATAGAAACAAGCAGTTTGGCCTTGCAGAATCATTCTGAAACCCACTTACACCCGCCTGAATCACGCTGGCTCCTCTGGAGGCTGCCAGGGGCCTGAACTTCTGGAAGGAATGCTAGGGCCCCCAGGCTTTGGTATTGCCAGTTAAATGAAGACTGCTTCTAAGAAGAAAGGGCACAGCTTTCTTCCAGATGTGTGACTTTATCGACAGCTTTGCTTGTTGATCCACAGTGTGGCTACTCTGAAGGGATGTGTCTCCTTATCCCGTATAAAGTAGAACCTTATGTCCTCAGGGGGAGCAGAGCTTCATGAGAGGTTTATCCCTTCCTAAGCAGTCAGGAGAGCCAACCTGTTAGTGGTCAACAGAGTGAAGGGAACTTGAGAATATGTGTGCAACACCTAGCACAATTTTCAGCAGCCAAGTACAGGCAATCCTTCATTCCAACCCTAAAAATCCACATTGCAGGTTAGAGTCCATTGGGCTCCAGATTTTTTTAAAAAGTCATCGATTGTGCCATGAGCACTTAGTGGTTGTCTCGTTATATAGGGTTTCCACCCAAAAATGTATACACACACTTTGAAAAATTATAAGTCAATGTTTATTAAAATACATTTCCTTTTTGAAGTGGAGCTATCAGAAAGTATGCATACATTTTTTGGGACACCTTGCATACTGGGAGAGCACAGATGTTCATGATAACTTTGTTGCTTCTGTGGTAGCTCAATAAAGCCTATTTATTGAGAAATCTGAACTTGGTAGCTTCTAAAACTTCCAACAAACATATAAATACTAGGAATTAGTTTGCAAAGCTGGGGACATACAGATACCATTATTCATGACCTCTGGGTTCAGTGGGTCTGAATATTTATTAATTACTCTGTGCCAGACATAGATGGTCTTTCACCTACCTTAAATGTATCAGCCAAGATTTCAGCACCTCGTTGATTTGTCCTTTTGGAAAGACCCACAAAAAATTCTCTGCCTATAATAAATGACATGAAACACAGTGAATGGGTGGCCCCAGTGATAGCACACTATTCCTTAATCCTAATATATAAAAACCCAGGGTCCATAATGTTCAAAACAACCGAAGGCTTGACTGACTGAAAGTCAGTCCTGCAGTCAGTGCTGGGTTGCTGTGGTGACCCAGCACTGACTGCCAAAGGGGCTTCAGATCAGAGAGGCCCAAAGAGAGGCAAGGTCTCATCTGCAGCTTCTGTGGCAGCTGTTGGTCAGTCGTTACCTCTCTTTTTCTCTCTGGGCTTCGTCAGCAGCTGTACCTGTTTCTCTCTGGGCCTCCGCAGGGGCTGCTCACCAGCCCCACCTCTCTGATCAGGCCCGGAGATAGGCCCAGAGACACTGACTGTCATAGAAACCGACCATTCCGAATCAAATCTGGGTGAACTGTGAGGAGCCAATGGCTGCCTAGGAGGCAGAGCTTTTGACGTTGACTGACATAGAAACTGACCAATCAGAACCAAATCTGGGTGAACTGTGAGGAGCCAATAGCTACCTAGGAGGTGGAGCTTTTGACACTGACTGGCTTAGAAACTGACCAATCAGAAACAAATTAGCCGGCAGTGAAAGGTTGTTGGGGGCGAGATCACATCAGTATGGGAAGGCAGTTAGGGGCAATCAGGCAGGCAGAGGCAGTTGGGGGAAAGATCAGGACAGCAATTGGGGGCAAGATCAGGTCGGTATGGGAGGGCAGTTGGGGACCATGACTGACTCTCACATTTTTGGTGCTACTAAAATGAGCAGTGTGTTCAGGTGGCCTCAGCCCCATTGCTCCATTAGGAAGCTTCTCATCAAGCTTTTACATAAAGGGTTTAATATCCTCTGATGATCATTGCACAGACCCATTATTTTATTAGGGACCTACATTTACTGTATAGAACTGTAAAAAGAAAATCGTTTTGCATACAAGTATTTGGTCTTATTGAAATAGAATTTATAAAAGAAAAATAGGTTACATGTTCAAACCTTTGTCCCAGCAATAACAACTGATATGTTGTTTGTTTGTTTTTTTTTAAAAAACAACAACACATTATTATCCACTAGTGGTTCAAAGGATAAATCCTAATGAAAATTAAAAAAAAAAAAACATTTAGAAGTAATGATAACAAAAATATTAACCTCAAATGATGAAGGATTCAGCTAAGGCAGCACTTAGAGGGTAAGTTACATAGCTTTTAAATGTTTATACTATGATAAGCAAAGGCTCAAAATTCAAGAGACTGAATTCCAACTTTAAGTGTAAGACAAAAAGAACAGGATGAAAAGAAAGAAATCTGAAGGAAAGAAATAAAGGTAGGAATAGGCAGGAGAAAGGAAATATACAAGAGAGAGGGTTCAACAAGGCCAAAAGTTGGATCTTTGAAAAGATTTTTAAAATGGACAGATCATTGGCAAGAAAAAAATAGAAGGCACAATTAATGTTATGAATGAAAAGGAGACATGGCTATCGTTGTGAAGCTTAAAACAGATATTTGGAAGATATGAATAACTTTGATTTTTATTATTTTTTGTTAATTCTCACCCAAGGATATTTTTCATTGGTTTTTAGGGAGAGTGGAAGAGACAGGGAAAGACAGAGAGAAATATCAATATGAGAGAAACACATCAATTGGTTGCCTCCAGCATCAGCCCTGACAGGGCCTGGGCCAGGGAGGAGCCTGCAACTGAGATATGTGCCCATGAATCAAACCTGGGACCTTCAGTCTCCAGGCCAACACTCTATCCACTGAGCCAAACCAGCTAGGGTGAAGATAGAAATAAATTTATACCCAACATTTGAAAACTTAGAGAAAAGATAAAATCTTAGAAAAATGGAACTCACCAAAACATACTCAGGAAAACCTCAATAATGATACAATCATTACAGAAACTATGTAAGTTTAAAAGCTCCCCACAAGAAAGAATCAGCCTCAAGTCCTGTTTGTAGGTAAGTGCTACCACAGCTCAAGGAATACACAATTCAAATAGTACTGACTACAGAATAGAAACATAGGAAATGTTCCCTAATACATGTTATGAGGTTAACGGAACTCTTTTACCAAAGCCAGACATAAAAAATTAGAAAGAAAAATTACAGGCTACAGAAACAAAAGTCTCAAAATACCAACAAACTAACCTGTAGAAAAAATAGAATATATCATGACCAAATTGGTTTTCATCTCAGGAATGCAAGATTGGTGAACTATCAGAAAGTCAATTAATGTAACTAACCACATCAATAAATTAAAGAAGAAAAATTATATAATCATCTCACTGAAGCAAAAGAAAAAAGTTTTTCACCTGAAATTCCATTTTAGCTTTTTACTTTAGAAAAACTCTTATGTATGTCTCCAGGGGACAAACACAAACATGTACATAGTAGCACTGAAGAAATAGACAAAAACTGGAAAACAATCAAATGTACCACAGCAGTAAAATGAATAAATATATCATGATCTATTCTTACCACAAAATGCCACACAGCTCTGAGGATGAACTATAGCTCCCATATCAAATTAACTCAGAAGCAGAAAATCACACAAGTCTACACAGACTATGACCCTAATCTTGCAAAGCTATAAGACAAGCAAAACTAAAACAACATAGATAAATTGAGGTGTAATTCAAAGGCAAGTAGTGCTTGAATTGTACACTTAAAGATGGTTAAAATGGCTGTAGCCAGTATGGTTCAGTGATTAGAGAATTGACCTGCACACCAAAGGGTCTCAGGTTCAATTCCTAGTCAAAGGCACATACGTACCTGAGTTGTAGGTTTGAAGCCCAGCCCCGGGAGGCAACCAATCAATGTGTTTCTCTCAAGTGATCTCTCTCTCTCTCTCTCTCTCTCTCTCTCTCTCTCTCTCTCTCTCTCTCTCTCTTCCCATCCCTATCTCTATCCTTATCTCCTCCTCCCTCCCTCCCTTCCTCTTTCCTCTCTCCCTTCCCTCTCTCTTCTTCCCTTTCTCCCCCCCTCTCTTCCTCTCTACCTTCTTCCCTCTCTCCTTTCCACTCTCTGAAAATATCCTTGAGTGAGGATTAACAATAACAGAAAAAGGTAAAAATGGCATATTTTATGTGCTACATATTTTACCAAAATTTTTTTTTAAAAAAAAGGGAAGTAGGAAATAGAAGGCAGGACCAGATTTCAGTATGAATGGGGTGCCAACCAGATAAAGATTTTAATATCCCAACACAATCTCAGTTTTGAATAAAATAACTTTTAAGATATTTAGAGTTGAATATTACAAAAAGCAAGTTTGCAGACAGTGTCAAAGGCAAGCCTCCATGCTTAGTACTAGAAATTGGGGCAAAAATATCAGGCTTGAGATGCTGTGGAAAGACCTTTGACCAATGGTCTTGACCAAAAGAGGCTTCTGGCATACGTTGTGGCTAACACTGATGAAGGTTTAGGAAATCTGTTTAGCTTCGCTGCTAAGATAACTCCATGGCAGTGAACACAGCTTGTTTTAAAGCATACTTCAAATATTATCAGTACCTGCTTACAAGTTATTTATTACATGGCTATGTTTTGGTTAAAAAAAAAAAAGTCTTACTGTAAGGAAGTATGACTTACACATTTATCTTTTCACGAAAGGCTATTGTCTAAGAGAAACAGGCTGTTGTTCTGGGCTGCCAAAAGGAATGGAAGTGCCATCAAGGGGAGACATGCAGAATATTCTAAGGGGAACTTACGAGGCAGATTCAGAATCTGCATGGCCCCTGCAGAGCTGAGAATACAGAGTTGGCCTCGTTGACTTCTTATTTTGTGTTCTTAAGGCTCAATGAGTATGCACACCAAACCCCGGGGGCGGGCCACTGCCCGTGACAGTGGAAGCACAGCTGTGTAGCACACAACCCCAGGGATGTTGTTCACAAGCCTGACAAGAGTGACGCCCCCTGGAGCTCAGCAACTCAGTGGTCCCACCCATACGTATGTGATACCCAGCAAGAAGCTACTTGAATGTCATGGGAGAAATCCTCCTCCTTCCCTAGGAACATTAATTCTATCAAAACACAAGTAACACAAGATATTTTTATATTGAAATGAGGATGGTTTTATTTTGTCTAGGTACATGGGTTTCGATATGATTCACATCAGTGAACATCTTAGATTTTTAAGAAGCTACATGCTTTCAGTAGGCCTCTATATAGGATCCTATATCCCTGGATCAGCCTCTGCTGTGAGGGCGACATCTGTGACACAAGTATTCATTCCTTGACATATAGAGGGTAAATAATAAACTCTCACTACAAATTGAAAATCATTATCGATGTCATGCTTCTCAGTACAACTCGAATGGATCTTGGTATTCAGAGTTCTGCACAGGACTTTACAGAACCATTATGATCATAAGGAGTTGGAAAAGTTAAATGTTAAAATCATGCTTTTTTAGTAGCTACATTCAACCTACTGTAAGATCTGGCTCCAGTTAGATCAATCATAACATGAGATGTTTATATTTTGTTAAGCTCTGCTATTACTCATTTGGCATTAAGCCAAGTCAATTTGCATTGGTAATTATTTAAATTTGTCTTGCTCACTGGGAAGAAAATTATTTGCAAATGACACATCTTGAATTAAGAATTTTAAAAATACAAACCAGATATATTGCCACACAATGAAAAACCATGCAACCCATAAACTCACGTTGTAGAACAACATAGTAGTCAAAACCAACAAAATGATAAGTAAATACTGATAACATTCTTGTTAAAAATGTGCAAATGCATGCATACAAAAGTGCTAAAAAGACATACATTCAAATATTGAAATGTTTATCTTTGAATGAAAGTTCATTTTTTTTTCTCTTTGTTGCTTTTCTGTATTTTCCAAATTTCTTGCATTTAGCATTTCTTACTTTGGTAATTAAAAAACTATAGTTAAATAAGTGACTATGAGCCCTATATTAGAAATATTTTTAGATAGGAAAAAGTAAATACAATTATACCTGTGAATAAGACGTCTCCACCATCTAAGGTTGCATTTTCATCTTTCATCTCTACTATGTTGAGCTGAAGTTTTTCTAATGCTTCTTTCATCATGTCAACCTGTTGAAAAGGATACAGATTAGTATCTTAACATTTTCTATAAGAAAAATCAATTATCTAAAACGTGTGAACACTGAATCATGCTCCCATGTGCAACCACACGCACACACACACATACACACACACACACACCTTTGTGAATATATGACTATATATAGTATAGTTTGGACCAGCCATGGTCATTTGCAAAATAAGAAATTACCTTTTAGAAATCAATTTCATCCCCTTCTAGCTCAAGCTTAAGTCAATATTATAGTCCCTTCTTCTGTTGGAAGGTTAACTATCATAGTTAGGACACTGTTGGAAGAGAGACTACATAGGACACTGTTGGAATAGAGACCAGTTTGGTCATATGAGTCAACAAAGGTGGGAGGCAGAATAGCTAGTCCTCCTATCCTTCCCAGAAAGTACAATATTTAGTTTTAAATGGTAAGTAAGAATCGCACACACATGGGGTGATATGTGGAAGAACTATCAAAGACAATAACCAGTACCTTGACATCTCGGCACAGAGGAAGTTATTGTTTTCTATTCAAATATTTTCTAAAAATGTCAGAACATCTAAGGCTTCTTTGTAAATCTGAACAGTTATTTAAATTTAAACTGGGTTCCTAGGGGTGATTAACAAATAACAATGATTGCAATCGAACTGAAGCATACGTGACAATGCGTTTCAGGGACTTTCTGTAATCCCAGGCTGAAGTCTCAAGCACAGAGATATTCTGGACTAAACGAGGGAGTGCTTTTCTGGAGGTTCACTTTAGCACAAGAAAACAATTTAAGGTATAACCGATGCCCCCTGAAGATCACAGTGCAATGCACATCCTTCTAGTGGCACAACATAACAATTTAAATACTTCTGAAAGGTCTGTATAACCTTTAACCTAGTGACGACATACACGGAGAAGACATGAGTAGCTAAGGGAAAAACAAGAGATCACATGACATTGGGAAAAGCAGGTAATGCTGCTAAAATACATGCCAGTTCACATAGTGAATTGTAAATGGAGAGTTAGGAGACATAAACAGCAGAGTAACCTCTAGAGCAAGCATGTCAAACTCAAAGGCTAACGCGGGCCAAGTAAGTGAGGCATGTGGCCAGTGGGCTGTGAGTTTTACATGCTTGCTCTACAGTAATAAAAATATGGAAATACTCTTATAACAAGCCTGACATTCATGCAGTTAAAAAAGGTGAAAAGGGGTACAAAATAAAATAAATATATCATCTCATCCTTGTCCTGGAACTCATGTAAAAATTCCACAAACCAGAGTGACTCAGAACAATAAAAATTATTTCCGTGGAAGCAATGTGACCTCTTTTCTCGGCCGAATAGGTTTTTCTGTGTAACCGGAAGTGGAAATCATTGCTGTAGCATAAAAAAAGAAGCAAAACCAACATTTACCATGACTTGTTGGGCAGCAGTGAACCCAGGAAAACACACAACGGTTTCCTTCTGGCATCTGCCCCTGTGTCTATGGAAAATTCTTTCAGCTTAGAGAGGTGATGTGAACAGAGCTACTGTTACCTTTTGTTTCTATTATGAATGCTACTGCTTCTCCTATAACAACATTTCAAAGGTTACTCAGAATTCAGCAGTGACACATTTTGGTGTAAAAAGTGTACATGTAATATCTCAACTTAGGAACTTTATTCAACTCTTAAGTGTTTAAAGAGAACAGAAGTAGGACAGCTAACATATACCAGCTTCAGAAATAATGTATTTCTTTAAAAATCCTATGTCTCTCAAATTAAAAATTTAGAGGATCATATGCTTATGTTTTTTAAAAGTTAAATCAGCTGCACTGACATTAAAACACTGGCTTTTGGCCCATCTGATTTGGCTCAGTGGATAGAGCGTGGGCCTATGGACGGAAGGGTCCCAGGTTTGATCTGGTCAAGGGCACATGCCGGGTTGCGGGCTCCATCCCTAGTAGGGGTGTGCAGGAGGCAGCCGATCAATGATTCTCTCTCATCACCGATGTTTCTCTCTCTATCTCCCTCTCCCTTCCTCTCTGAAATCAATTAAAAAAATATAAAAAACAACTGGCTTTTGTACAAGAGCATTCCTCCCACTCCCCTTTTAAACAATATTCAGTGATATCTTTATAAACAAAGTCATCAAGGTAGGTCCAGACCACAAACACTTATAATATCAATACTATATTACTTTCAGAGCTAAGGGTATGGACAAATTTTTTGTTTTTGTTTTAAGCATCACATAGACAGTTTTGAAAGTGGCAGGACCACATGGCATCATATCAGCAATGCTAACCCCCAGGAGATTTCTGGAGAAGAAACAAGAGAGGCTCAACCCCAAGCTGTCCATGGAGAGCTGCATACCCTTGGCACAGGGGTTCCATGAAGCAGACAAACTCAGCTGCAAACAAGGTCCAGAATTGCCCTGACACATGGACCCGTTGCATGCCAGCTTCTCTGGCAATTAAAACACTAAAGATGCCCTGGCTGGGTGGCTCAGTTTAAGTTAATTTTATAGTCCCTTCTTCTGTTGGAGCATCGTCCTGTGTACCAAAATGTTGCAGGTTCAGTTCTCGGTCAGGAAAACATACCTAGGTTTCAGGTTTGATCCCAGTTAGGGCAAGTACTGGAGGCAGCCAATAGATGTTTCTCTCTCTCTTTCTCTCCCCTTCCTCTCTCTCAAACCAATAAACATATCCTTGGGTAAGGATATAAAAACAAACACTAAATATAACTATGGAAGTGGGAATTTTTGCAGGAAAAGATCCAAACACTGAGCATTTAAGAAACTGCCTATTCTGTGGATACATTGCCATAGTTAATGTTGACTTACTTAACTTTCAAGAAAAAAATAAATGAAGGCCAAACAACACACCCACCTTTCAACAGAGATGCCTTACAGAGTAGAATTTAGCATTACTCAGGGTGGGGAGCACCGTGAGAACAAACAGTATTAATTCCAAAGGCTGAGATGAATGGATCAGTTTAGCCCATGAAATTAGAAATAAAAAGGGTAAATTAGAGAAACGACTTCATTAATTAAAATATTATCCATATAATTTGCATCCTCTATTCTGAAAACTTACATTTGTTCCTTCCCTTTTCACTCTGCATGTTTGTTTGATCTCTTTACTTTATACTGTAAAAATATACTTTTTACAGCAGTTCTTTTGTCCTGTCTTCTCCTCCCACCCTGTGTTACAGATTCCGCTCCTGGCAGCAGCGGGTTCAGATGACCTCTGCTACTTCCATTCACCCAACTCACACATCTTTCTTGCAAGAGCTGGTACTACATAGTTTTGAGGTAATTATATTTTCCTCGCCACCCCCACCCCCCCTTTTTTTTTCTGGAGCACTAATGTGAAAAATGTAGTGTTATTGGTTACATACTCAGCCCCTCCACTGGGAATGTCTGTATAGTGTAGCGTTATGATCAAGGGCCTGGAATTCAAATCTCTGCTCTGATACTTACTAGCCAAGTGACCTTAGGTTGCTGAACTTTCTGAACTTCAGTTTTCCCATTGCTAAAACGGGTGCTTAGTCAGACTGGTACCAACTCCCTAAGCTCCTCCTGACCATTAAATACATGTTAATCATTTAGTACACAGTAATTGCACAACACACATTAGATATGTCTTCTATTATTTTGATGAATACCAGGTTGTGTGCGCCCAGTGAAAAATACTTGTACTATGAAACTGACCCACAAAAGAAAATGGTCTCTTTTTCTTCGTACAGTTGGACAAGTTTCTCATACTTTACCACTACATGACAGATCCCATCTGCTTTCCAGGGAATTAAAATTACAGTCTTTTCTGCAAAGCCAATGTAAAGTTAGAACACAAGCACTGAGGATACATTTAAATTTAAATCATTCCAATTTTATTTCCTCCCAGCTCCTGGAAGCTGTCAGGCTATGTGGTAGATTTGTAAACTTCTGCTTTGAAATAGTCCCTGGAGGTACTACATAAGGTGGGAAGTGGGCCTGTCTGGTAAGACATCCTACAGTCCTCAAAATAGCATTAGGCCAGATGATATAGAATGATTACAGTTACTGAATGCATTATCACTCTAAAGGACTCAGTCTAAAGAATTTCCCCCCTTTTTTTTAAGTTTAAAATTTTTTAATTTTTAAAATTAAATCTTTATTGTTGAAAGCATTACATATGTCCTCTTTCCCCCCTTTGATCCCCTGTAGCCACCCCCACCTCTACCCCAGGCTTTCACCACCCTATTGTCTGTGTCCACGGACTATGCATATATGCACACCACCCACCCACCTTCTCCACCTTCCCTCTGAGATTCCCTACACCTGTGGTTGGCAAACTGTGGCTTGCGAGCCACATGCTGCTCTTTGGCCCCTTGAGTATGGCTCTTCCACAAAATGCCACAGCCTGATATATTGTGAAGAAGTGGTGTTAGAAGAAGTTTAAAAAATTTGGCTCTCAAAAGAAACTTCAATAGCTATACTGTTGATATTTGGCTCTGTTAACTAATGAGTTTGCCGACCACTGGCCCAGTCTGTTCTATGCTTCTATGAATCTGGATCTATTTTGTTCATTAGATTCCACATATGAGTGAGATCATACGATACTTGTCTTTTTCTGGCTCTTTTACCACCCTCTTTCTTAATGCCTAATCTCCTTTTCTTACTGTTTCTGTTCTCTCTTCTTACGTTCTTTATGTGTCTCATTTTTGTTCCTTATTTGTTCTATCATGTTTACATCATCATCCCATTTTCCATTTCATTCCTTTGGGGTTCTCATGGTGAATAGAAAGAACTGGGGATTTGAATACTTATTAGCTATGTGACATGGGATGAGTTAACCATGTGGAGGCTCAGTTTCCTAATCCAAAAATTGGATGTTTTCTCTCTAACAGGGATTATGTGGATAACAAACAAACTGATACATACAAGGCACCTAGTTCAGTATCTGGCACATTATGATCAAAACCAGTAGTTGCTAATATCATTATTATTGTGCCCTAAATTAGCTCAGTGCTTGGTTTGGGTTACCTTTCAAAAAGAAATGAAAGATAAAAACATACCATTTGCAGCATTAAAACAAATATCTATTGATACCATCTATCCTGTTCTTCTTGAAAAAATTCCCCTTAAACAAATATAAAACCATATACATTTATTATTAGGAAGCTATATACATAATAGCTTATGATAGCGCCATAGTTTAATACTTTATTTAGATGCCAATATTGTCTGGTTGGCCCTGTCCAAAGTTGACTTTGCTGGGCATATTTTTAAAATGTCCACTTTGAAGGTTTCATAGCTTCACTTTGGATGTGAATGTTCTCATGAGACCTATTGAGCCGTCTGTGCTGATGTTCCATTAACGACCTGCACCAACCCCTGTTTGCCAAGCTGCTTTCCTTCAGCTGCTTTGCGGGATTAGCTGCCAGAGGTTATGACTACAAATGAGGCCCTCAGCCTTGGCCTGTCTGCAGCTGATGTGTCTCAGTTCTGCCCAGCGCTGGGAGCTGTGCCATCACCATCACCATTAGGCTTTCAACCCCATTTGAATGTTCTGGATCCCTTTTAACCCATTGTATTGTCAGAGCTTTAAAATTATACCATCATCCTATTTATATTCTTTTAAAAAGATTTTTTTTATTGGTTATAGTATCACATAATTGTCCTCATCCCACCATACCCATCCCAAACCCCTCCCCATCTTTGCCCTCACCGCCCCCTGGTGTTCATGACCACTGGTTAGGCTTATATGCATTCTAATCCAGCTCCAAAGAGATGAATAGCAGCAACATAGCTTTGTTAATAGGGGAGGCAGTTTCATTTCCTCAACTTGTTGCTGATGTTGTTTTGCCGTTGGTATTAAGTGTGATATGCAGATAATGCTAATGAAGCGCAGCTGAGGTGATGTCTCTAGAAAGTCAAAGGGCAGCTGGTTTGGAACCTGCTGGTGCATCAAAGTCACATTGTTTTGTCCTGGCTACACTCTAAGGCCACACTTCATTTGTTTATTCATGTTCTTTGTTAACCAGCACATCTTAGCTCCTGAGGCCACATGGACTAGCACATTTGACTGATTTTATAATATTAATACTTAGCACCTATATCATGCTTTCACATATATTTTCTCATTTGATCAACATTTCAGCTCAACACTTAGTAGATGCCAACATTTTTTAAAACCGGCTACAAAGATAGAAAAACAAACCCACAAACCCATAATCCCTGTCCCTGGGGAGTTAATAATCTAATAGGGGAGATATACATCTCGCAATCCGGGACCCCTTGGGGGATGTCCGACTGCTGGTTTAGGCCTGATCCCTGCAGGAGTCAGACAACCCTCTAGCACTCTAGGACTGCTGGCTCCTAACTGCTCACCTGCTTGCCTGTGTGATCACCCCTAACCACTCTGCCTGCCTGATCACCACTAACTGCTCACCTGCCTGCCTGATTGACCCTAATTGCCTCAACTTTGGCCCCCGCCAACGTGGCTTCATCCGGAAGGACGTCTGGAATGACTACCGGAAAGTCATTCAGTTGTCTGGTCTAATTAGCATATTACGCTTTTATTATTTTAGATAGTGATCACAAAACAAAATATTTGTTGGATGTTCACAATAACGCCAAAGGGTAGAAGAGAAGGCATTAGTGTACCAGTGAACTGAGGCTAAGGGAGTTTGACTGACTTTCTGAGTCAAGGCTGCTAAGCCCACCCCCATGTTCATTTCCACTGCACCGTGTAGTTATGATTTTCCCAAGGCCCATCACAGCACACAGCCTCCTCAGGACTGGAGCTCATGCTTTCTGTTTTCCAACCCTGTGCATTTAAGTCCACTGGGTATTACAAGACCTTATGCTGTAGTAATTTTGGATTCTATGGTATCTTCATATTGGAGATGGATGGCATTTCTGTATGTGAGGGCTGTAGGATGCTAAGGTGTGGTGTGATTAAAATGCTAAGTAATATGAACAGAATGTACTAACCAAACAAGGAATGCTCACCAAGTATGTCCTATGGATTAATTACCAACCTTTATCTGTGGGATACATTAGGTTCATGTTCAAGGAACATTCAGTGATTCATTCCTTAACTTCCCTTCATGTGTTGGTTAAATTACTAAAACTAACTAAAACTATAAAAGAAAAAAAAAAAGAATAAAAAAGAGGTTTAATATACTAAATGACTCAGTCATAAAAATTCCTAAGTAAAAACATACTGGAATGCTCTTCTAAGCTCTAATTTTAGGACAAAGCTCTTAGAAGGAATTTAGTTAGCAATATATTAACAAACATTAGGATAGTCTTCCTATATGCTAGAAACTCGATTAAGAATTCCTATTTAACTTACCTAACCCTCATAATCTGATGACACAAGTACAAATATTATTCCTGCTTCACACATGGGAACACGGAGGCAGGGTTGCTGACTTGTCCATAGTCTTACAGCAGCAGAGCTGAGATTTGAACTTACTAGTAGACAGCTGTGCTCTGGTGTGTGTGTTCTTCTTTGCTATACAACATTAGATATCCCCTATGCAGTTAAGTGAAAATAAACGTTGGAATGACCATGAGGATCTACAGGACCTTTTGATTTATTTGTGTGAACAAAATGTGGACCCAGACATTCTGGAGGCTACCATGAAAGGGCAGAGGCTACAAATTGCAGCAGTCTGATCTTAGGTTTCTTTCTAAAGAGCCTCAATTTTGTTTTCCCAAGAATACAGACTGATATTATTGAATGTTGGAAGCCATTCCTTCATTTTTCCAGTATCTAGGTCAGATTATGAGAAGGAATTATTTGTGGAAAAATCTTTAAACAGTCAGCAATGTATTTTAAGCACAGCAAGATTACAAAAGCACATGGACATGTAGATACACTTCAAACCAAGATACTATACACACTACAAACCAATACCACTAATCTGAAAATCTGAGAAGAGTTCCTACCACACTGGGAACTATGGCAGGCAGAATTTGAAGATGGTGCCCAAGACTGCCAACCCTGCCGAAACTGGTTTGGCTCAGTGGATAGAGCGTCGGCCTGCGGACTCAAGGATCCCAGGTTCGATTCCGGTCAAGGGCATGTACCTTGGTTGTGGGCACATCCCCAGTAGTGGGTGTGCAGAAGGCAGCTGATTGATGTCTCTCTCTCATCAATGTTTCTGACTCTCTATCACTCTCTCTTTCTCTCTGAAAAAAATCAATAAAATATATTAAAAAAAAAAAAAAAAAAAAAGACTGCCAACCCTAGATGTACACATTGTGTGCAGATAAATCTCTCCCTCTTAGTGTGAGAAGAACCTGTATCTATGACATCACTGTTGTGATTAGGTTACATTTCATGGCATAGGTAAGATATTTTGCAATGCGATTAAGGTTTCTAGTCAGTTGACTTGAGTTAATCACAAGGGAGATGACCCTGGGTGGGCCTGACTAATCAGGGGAGCCTTTAAAGAGGGTTTAAAAGTCAGAGAAATGTTCTACTGTTAGGGAGAAAATAAGCAACCATGTTGGGAACTGCCTGTGGAGGGGGCCTAATGAGTAGCTCCCCACTGACAGCCAGCAGAAAAAGCAAAGGAGCAGTGACCTTTACCCTACAATCACAAGAAACTGAATTCTGCCAACAACTTGAATGAGCTAGGAAGAAAACACAGTCAGGGTAACAACCATTTACGCTATGAGATAATAAATTGTTGTTTTTTTTTAAGTTTCTGTGCTTATGGTAAGCTGCTACAACAGAAAACCAATACAGAAAGTCCAAATTTAAACAGATTAAAAAAAAAAAAAAGTATTTGTAAAGGCCTTTTGTCAGAAGCAAAAAAGTTGAATAAATGTTTCAAGTTGTTTGTTCAAAATACAGCTCAACAATTTTAAAGATGTCTCTAAGAAATTATCAAAAATACAATATTTTACATGAGTTTGGGGTGCCAGACCCACTAACTTCCTTAATCTGTGCTTTATTAAAATGTTGGGCAATTATATTTTGAAATGATGAAAACAAGTTGTAATATTGTTTTTTGGCTACAAATCTAATACATGCTCATAAAAATTAAAATGACAAAGGTATATCCTATAATAAAAGGGTAATATGCAAATCAACTGAACAGTGGAACTACCACTCTGATGCACACTGACAGCCATGGGGCAGCTGCTCAATGCAGGGGCTGCCCCCTGGTGGTCAGTGCACTCCCACAGGAGGAGCACAGCTCAGTTTTGTATTATTATTTACATACTAGAGGCCCGGTGCATGACATTCATGCACAGCTCATGACATTCATGGTTGGTGAACGCAGTGGTAGTGGTGGGGAGTGGGTCAAAGCTGTCAGTTGGACATCCCCCAAGGGCTCCCAGACTACTAAAGGGTGCAGGCCTGGCTGAGGGGACCCACCCTCTTACCCGCCCCCCCCCCCCCCCCCCCGGTGCATGAATGTTATGCACTGGGCCTCTAGTATGTAAATAATAATACAAAGCAAAAACATGCCTCGAATTATCCCAATCATATTATTTCCGTTTATTGAGTAAATACTGAGTGTCTGTTGAGAGCTAGACAGTGGTTGGTGACCATAAAAATAGACATGGCCTCTGCCATCCAGTGTCCTGAGGGGCACAGACATTGAAGATTCACACAAGTCAACACACAGTTATACGTTATGAAAAGGGCTTTGAAGGAAAGCAATAGTGTGCTTTGGGAAATAAGAGGGGTACATGTTTCACGGGGTCCAAGAAGGTCACTTAGAGGAAGTAACATGTAAGCTACGAAATAAAAATGTTAATAGTAGTTATTTATTCCTGCGGGTGGGTCATCTGGAATTCTTTCTTAGAATCAGAAAAGATTTCTGGGTGATACTCAGATCATAAATGGCTCACCTTAGTCTATTAGAAAATGTAGTCAGTCAGCAAAAGCTAAGAACTATATGATTTCACTCATATGTGGGATCTAAAACTGAAACTCGTGAACACACATAGCAGTGTGGTGGTTGCCAGAGGGAGGGAGTGACGGGGAGAAGAGGCTCTTAATATAAGGTGACAGGAGAAGATTTGAATTTGGGTGGAAGGCACATGGTACAAAATATAGACACACCTGAAACCTCTATGTTCATGCTGACCAATGTCACCCCAGTCAATTTAATTAATATTTCTTTAAAAAGAAAATTTAGTAAAGGGCATCTCTCTTAGAAAAATGGTGAATAGTACTGGAAATTATGTAATACATTAAAATCTTCAAAAGTTATTAGAGTTAAGTAAATGTCATTACTCCTGTAATCATTCTGGGAACTGGTGGTATTTATAGGATGGTTAACAAGTTTGAAAGTTTTATAACCACCTAGCTCATTTTCCTCTTATTGAACTTTTGTAATAAAAACTGTTACACGAATGAGATCTCTTGAAACATTTCCCACAGACTATTAAATAAATATCCATCACATTTTTTCCCATTGATTTCTTGGATTTCTAAACTTACTGGTCTATTTCTAGTGGCAAGTTTTAAAAATTAACCAGGATATTGAGCATCTTGATTTTCATATTTGTAAGATGAGGGGGCAGAGCTTAAAAATGAGGTCATTTCCAGTTCTAGAGTTCTGAGAGTTGTAGTCCCAAAACAATTTTTGGCATTCATAAATATGACTCTAACTGTAATTCCATCTCCTTCCCATAGAGTTTACTGAAAACACCCCAGACGATTATTCATGAGTAAAGTATTCTGGCATTGAACCAGATTCAACCAGAAGCAATGAAGCTGGGTATATGAATGAGGGGAAGAGAGGGCAAACCCAAAAGTATATAAAAAAAAATCTGAGAAGGGCCCAGCTGGTGTGGCTCAGTGGTTGAGCGTTGACCTATGAACCAGTAGGTCACAGTTTGATTCCCAGTCAATGCACATGCCCAGTTTTGGGGCTTGATCCCCAGGAGGGGGGGTGTAGGAAGCAGCCGATCAATGATTCTCTCTCATCATTCATGTTTCTTTCCCTCTCTTACTCTCTATGAAATAAATGAAAAACATATTTTTAAAAAATTTGAGAAGGATGAAAATCCTCAGAGGTAAACCAAAGGATTCGGCTAAAGAAAAACTACATCTAGAAAATAAGGTATGTAACACTAGCTTATGATACTTATGGGATTTTCTTTTGTGTACTTATTTATTTTTAGTAACTCAAGATGCTTCTAATTACCTGCCAACAGTGAGAATAATTATATTATACAGAGCACCCATAATGCTTATCCTATGAGAAGACAGGTGTCAGGCCCTGCTTTGTTGCTAACGCCTGCATACTTTCATGTACTGGTATAGTATAGTATGGTTCATAACCTTTGGGCTCATCCTTACCTGATTCCCAGGGTCAGTTGTGAAAGAAGGATCTAACTGGCTCCAGGCTGATGCTCTAGGATTCAGCACTAAGTCATTCTTTATGCTTTGTTCCTCTCTAACCATTTACCTGGGCGCTACTATAGTTATTTTCCCAGGAGTCCTGCTCTAATAATTTATCCCAGTCTCTTCCTATGAGTAGGGTGCTTCTCTGGGCTCTCCCTAAAGATTTGAGCGTTGATTCTACAACCCAACACTGTAGATGAGTTTCCCAGGTGCCCACTATAATCAAACGATCTTTGTCATCTCTCCATCTCCTCTACACAGAATCAAAATTGCCAAGATCTGAGAATCCACCTCTTGAAAACTCACAACTCTGATCCTCGTTTACAATGTTAACGCTACAGACCTAACTTATCATCATTAATAGTAAGTAAAATGTATTAAGTTCTAAGTGCCAACCATCGTGCTAAGTGTTTTTGCATGAATTGTCCTTTCAGGCACCTCCTAGGCTAAATTGGTCAAGGCATCTCTTTCCCCCTTGCTAGGGGCTGGTGCAAATGACATAATGTTAGCCACTGAGGGGAAGTGTGTTGAGAGGTTCCCGAAGGCATAGAAGTTCCTTTGGACATTATTCTGTCTAAATGTGGTATCTGGCACTGGGGCTTGGTCTGAGAACACAGCCATTATCAAGGATGGCAGGGCAGAGAGAAGAAAGAATCTGGGCCTGATGACATTGTTGAGCTGATGAATCAACCAACCCTGGAGCCCTGGAGCTCTGAATACAGGGTGGAGCAAAAGTAGGCTTACAGTTGTGAATACAGGAAACAGTTTATTCCTGCATTATTATTTATTATTGTATTTCCCAAAAGAACAATTTTAAACCTATTTTTGCTCCACCTTGTATATGGCATTTTTATTTCCTTAACTATTTTAAATTGAGTTTTCTGTTAACTCCAGCTAAAGCCACTCATTTACTTATATAACAAAACTGACAAGCAGTATCTAGAGTCCATAACGATAGACCATATTATTAAAATTCATTAAATTCTGATGTAGAAACAACTACAGGCCTTTTCTTTCTTTTTATAATTTGTGGAATGACTTGACATTCCACAAATTATACAAGAAGTAAGGTGTAATTTTTACTAATACTTGCTATTTTGGCTGATAAGAATGCCATCTATAAGACTAACACAAAAGCCTGCTTACAGAAAAATGCAGATTATAACTGATAATTTGTAAAACAAAAGTGCCCCGAGAAGTGTTATATCCCTTCATTCTGTAGAGAAAACACAAAGCATATAGCTCCACATGTTAGAGTTGGACGTTAGTGTTGCAACACTCCTCTCTCTGAACCAGTGCTCAGATCTGGAGGACACGTGACCGGGAAGCTTAGACAGAAATGCAGGAGGAAAGCCAGTGGGCCAGAGTACAAAGGCAAAGGAAAACCAGCTCTGAAGAAATCTGGGCGAGATCCCTCTCATTACCTGGAGTGGACACAACAACAAAGTTCTAGATGTTCCAAGGCCCCTCCACAAAGATGTGGCAGGTAGACAGTCTCCTGGAAGAAAGTTGGACACAACATTTAACTTTTTAAATAGAAAACTAGGCAGGAGCTGGGTTGGTCTTGCAACTCTTGACATCTAATGCTCTAATGCAAATGGTCCATTTCCTCGTTGATGATAATGATACAACACATATATTGAGTGACTAAAAGCAACTGACATTCCGTCTACAGGAAACAAATAGAAATATATCACCAAATGCCATGTGAAAATAAGTGTCAGCTGCCAAAAGGCCTGCAAAATTCAGTATGTTGAGAACTAGGGAACTGACAAATTTTAAACTAATTTTCCCAAAAGTTGAAAAAAACCATAAGAATTTGCTGGCACGTCATCTAAAATAAGCACCAGATAGCTGGAGGTGCCCATAATTTTCTGTGAAATCAGAGAAGTTGCATGCTGCATTTAAAAAAAAAGGCAAACAGCCTTAAAGTATGAGAAGTATTTTGTATGTTCAGTACACAGTTAACACAGTGTGAGCATTAGGTTGCCCTAGAAGCCTTCCAACATACCCTGTCCCCACCCAACTGTGGGCCTTGCATGGGTTAGATATACTTTCTGTGTGTTCCCATGTCCCCTAAAGGTATTCTACTAACTAAAATGCTGGCCCAGTAGATCTGAGTATATTGAATGAGTAGCTGAACAACTTTGCAAGTTAAACATAACTTCTAGAAAGGTGATAGCAAACTTATGTATGACAAACTATGCAACTTGTTTAGTCAAAGCATAGTAACAAGATGGGGTGAACTCTTCTAGAGAAGTCCTACAGCATTTCAAGGCTGAACAGACTCATCTTCATTTCTAAAAACCTCCCAGTGAGAAAACGACCCCTGGTCTATTCATTACAATAATCACTAACTGACACTCTTCTCTTTACCTTCTCCAATAACTTCATTTATCTAGTCAACTGAAAAACATCTATCCAGCATATTTAGTACATTTGGCACTGTTCTAGGCCATGGGAATACACCAGTGAAGAGAGAAGATCCCTGTGTATGTGGGGATATGGATTCAGAAAGAGGACAAATCATACAGAATTTTGTAAACCAGCATAAAGAGTGGGAATTTTAAATGTCAAAGTCTCTGTAAGTTTGAAGGAGGGGAGTGGCACGGTCTAACTTACAAAGACAATTCTGGAGAACTGCATTGTGAAAATGGACTAGAAGGCAAGAATGGAAGCAGGGAAATTAGTTAAGAGGCAGTGTAGTAGTCCAAATGAAAGATAATGGTGGCTTGGACAAGAGTGGCGATAACAGAGACAAAGAATAGTGGATCAATCTGGGATGTGTTTTGAAGGAGAGTTGACAGCACTTGGTGATGGCGTGGATGTGGGAAAGAAGGAAAGAAAGGGATCAAGAAGGACTCAAATGCTTGTTGTGAGCAATTGGGTGGATGGTGGACCAATCTCTGATATAGATAAGGCAGGGAAAAGAAGCAAGTCTGGGAAGAAATTTCAAGAGTTGTGTTTTGGCCATTTTGAGTTTAAAATGACTTGTAAATGTTCAAACAGGGATGTTAACACATTTGAATATGCTAATCTAGACTTCTGGAGAGTGGTCAGAACTGGAAATAAGATTTGGGAATCAGTCCTGGCTGAGTGGCTCAGTTGGTTGGAGTGTTGCTCCATACACAAAAAGGTTACGGGTTTGATCCCTGGTCAGGAGAATACAGGAGGCAACTGATCCATGTTTCTCTTTCACATTGATGTTTCTCTTTTTCCCTCTCTCTTCCTCTCTCTCTAAAAACCAATTTTACAAGATCCAGGAAGAAATCAACCAATGAACTTGTAGGCTTATATGCATAGCCCATGGACACAGACAATGGGGTGGTGAGGGCCTGGGGGGAGGATGGGAAGAGGTTAATGGGGGAAAAGAAGGAACTATGTAATACTTTCAACAATAAATATTAAAGAAAAAGAAATTCCTTGGGTGAGGATTAAATAAAAATAAAAAAAAAAGACTTGAGAGTGAATAACAAGAAAATAGTATATAAAAAACTTGGGGACATTATAACTATTTCAAACTGCAGGAAGTGATGTGGAAAATCTGGCCTCGACAATTCCTCTTAACAGTATTCCAAGAAAGAGACTCCAGGACACATTTTTTGGTTCACTGCTCTTACAAGGTATGGTGGCTGTCTGTAGCAATGGATGGAAACATCTCCCTTTGGCAAGAAAGAACTGCTCAATCCACATTCATTATAATTGCATAGATAAAGGCCTGGAAACACATAAATGAACTGCAATAAACTTTCCAGACTTAATAGGTATGTGATGGGTTCAAGTGAGATTCCTTGCCAATTGCCTTTTTAAATTCAGTTTTGTGGAAGCTATAAAGCAACAGTAGTATAAGATTTTCTTCTTTCAGAAACCATCGAGTTTTGAAATTATGATCACTTGTCCAGAAGACAAGATGAAGTTTATTAAACAATTACATATAGTAAGCAAGGCTATATAGAAAGAACCACCACCAAACCCGTTTTATATCAGTCAAAAAATACATTCGCGCCACAGCACCATAGGACTGAATGAATACTTGCTGTGCTCATTAACACACATTCTCATTTCCTTATTCAAGTCGGTCCCCTAAAGCTCTTGGCTCAGACACCCTTCATTAGTATATCCTCAAAGACTGCTGTACGTGCTAAACATGAGTAAGGCTCTATTTCTTGAAAAAATATATACTTACTAATTTTTTTTTTTTTAACCAATTGAAACCTGCTTTCTTCCCAACTGGTGCAAGTTGGTGCTTTTTGGGTTGTGCTGCACTGTCTAGTGTTTCAGCACAATATTCAGGATGTTTTTTAGATTGTTTCTTGGGAATGCTGGCTTTTGTTTTTTCCTTCCTAGTCCTGGGTGCATGTGTGTGTGTGTGTGTGTGTGTGTGTGTGTGTGTGTGTGTGTGGCGGTTAAAGCCTTGATGGTTGTGACGGGCTCCAGTCAGGGTTAGCATACGTAGTAATTCATTCTGAGAAATTGCCTTCTGATGCCAAGGCTACAAGCATGGCACATGGTTTTGTAAATATCCACCCTTTGTCATATGTTCAAACATTTGCTTCTCTTGGAGCTTATTTTTAAAAAGTTAATGAAAAAACCACCAGCTGAATACTGGTATGTCTATGGATATTAAGTCAAGGCTTATTTTTTTTTTTTTACCATAGTTGGACAAAGTGGTTAGTTTCAAGAAAATCGCCCTTGGTTTTGACAGTTGTCCATATTCTAATGCGGCGGGAACAAAAGCAGTCCGTAATGTCTCTTGTCTGCTGCCGCCTCTGAGCATGCGCAACTGTACTGAGACTGGAACAGTCGGATCACATTTTCCTAATAGAAACATTCCAGTCAGTGTTTCACCAAGGAAAACGAATTAGCATCTAACTAAAGAGTTTGGCCTTTCCCAGCTTACTTTAGAAAAACACGGTAACCTTCTTGCCCTTATGGTTTTCCCTCCTTTTTTTTTAAAAAAAAGAAAAGTTTATTTCTGCCTCCAAGGATCACAAAGTGTTAACTAATTTTAAAACAAAGCATTCATTTGAGCAATAGCTACTGGGGATATAACACAGAGGGGACTTCATATCTGGTTCTGAGTAATCCTCCAAGTAAAACCTCCTTACTGGCATCCAGATTCTCTTCTGATGAGGCAGAGCACGATGAAAGCAGATTCACATAAATGTCATTGCCCCTATTGATTGTCTTTTCCCTTGAACTGGAGCAGAGCTGGCTAGGATCCATTGTCTTTCAACCAGATTTACTGTGGATCAGATGCATCCCATTTCACAACAGGAATGTGCTTATTATAAAATGTACAAAGCTTACAGTCCAACAATGCACACAATCTGTTGGCAAAAAAACAAAACAAAACAAAAAAAACAAACACCCAAAACAAGCAAAAACAAAAACCCTACTTTGTTTAATAGTGAGTATAGCTTGAAAGTTTTTGGATGAATCTGAACTAAACTTAATATCACAAAATTGACACTCAAACCTTAAAATAAATCCCTTCCGAACACAGTAATGTTTATGCTGTCAAAACTAAAAGCATTTTAGTATTATGCAAATACACTCCCAAAGTATTTCTTATTGACATTAGATAGTTAGCCGGATTTTCTTGTTACTTCAGTTTCTCCCAGATGGTAACTCGGGAACTTTGAAAAGTAGATTAACTCTTTCAGATCTTCAGAGCACAATTTAACATACTGCCTCCCTTGTGAGGATTGCCATTTAGCATGTGTGCAATGAACTGAAGAGTATTGCTATACATACCAGGGAGAAACTAAGAGATATCTCCAAGAACAAGAAGAATGTGAATAAATTTAGCAGTAAAACTATATGAAAAACTAAATTACAACAACTTTTAAAAGTATGGCTGTTTATAAAAACTAAAAGGAAATCATGCAAAAACAAACAGAGCTGTGGTGTGTTGGTAGATAATGGTTATTGTTACTGGAGGAAGAAGTTGAGAAAAAGCTGAACATACAAAATTTCATCTACTACCTAGATACAACTACTGCCCATTCTGGCTCCCAAGGCAGATCCATGTACAGAGGGCATGGCTTCTCACTGCAAGCTTTTTATTATTCTAAACTAAAAGCCCGATACATGGAATTCATGCAAGAATAGGCCTTCCTTCGCCCAGCTGCCGACACTGGCTTCCCTCTGGCACCTGGAACCCGGGCTTCCCTCGCAGCCCCGGCTTTGTCTGGAAGGACACCCGGTCTAATTAGCATATTATGCTTTTATTATTATAGATGTCCACGTAGTAATGTGACCCTGGGTAAGGAAGGGTGGGTCACTTGTTGCTGTATGCAGAAGTCTTTTTTGCTTGCGCTATCCGTCCCTGGCTCACCTGTGTGACTCCATCCAGGTTCTCACTCTTGGGGTCCCCTTGCTTCCCCAGGCGACCTCCATGTACTGCCCTTGGAACAGACCCAGCTGAGCTTTGGCTCCTGCGTGGCCTATTCCCAGTCCATGCAAACACTTACAGACCTGGCAGTGCAGCGATGCCCAACGCAGGAGGGCTCTTTGGTTTCCTATCTAAATAGCCACTCAGTTTCTTACCTTCAAGGTCTCCTAGACTCCTGCCCACAGTGTTTCCAACTGCAAGAAATACAATATATACCAATTCTCTTTAAAGCTGCTGTCTCCTGACCTCCTATACCACAGATTGAATGTAGAAAAATTAGAAAGTACATATCTGTCACAAAAATGTTTATGAAAACATTTTTTTGCTTATACTAATATAAAATTATAAACTCCACACATTCCACTTAATAAAACATGGGGCATTATTATAAGGCAACATAAAAATGAATCTCCACTTTAAATTGAGATTGCTTTAAAGTAAATTTCCCAAAAGTTATCTTCCAAAATAGTATTTTGTTTTTAGGTACATCCAAACACAGTAAACAAAGCTCCTGGTATTGAATTTCAGAACTCTTCAAGGCTTGTTAACCCTAAAGGAACACTCAGCTTTTTATCGTGGTAGGAGAATTTGGGAACAACTTTCTAAAACATTTAAACATTTGAAGAAATATTTTAGGATCAACTGGGATATGTGTTAAAATTTGAGGGTACAAATCTATGTTATAATCCATAGAGCCTTTCTTCTCTGAATATACATGAATCAGATAAGAGGGGAAAAATAGACCGTTAGCTATCAAAAATAATTTTTTTTTCTGAGACATCAATAAAGATTTCTTCTGTGATGAAGTTTAAGTCTTGAACCAAATGCCGAGAAAATATCCTTGCAACTGCAAAACAATTATTCAATGGTGGACAGAGAGAAGCCCTCTGTTCTGTGGACCTGCAGAGCAGACCCAGAATGCACCTGGTGAATCCAGGTCCTCGTTATTTTGAAAACACCTGATATCCCATTTCACCCAGCGAAGCTGCCAACTGCTTGTCCACACTGACTGCATGCCATGTACCCCATTTTATGACTAAAAAGGATTTAAAATGCACGAAGCTTGTTGAAAGCCCAACTGTCACATTCGACTCATTCCAAAGTGTATGGGAAAAAGAGCAGCACAGACATTGCAATTGAAGCTATTATTGTGCCTGAATAACCATATTCCATTAAATTGCTAATAACCTACTAGAAGATGTTGATCACATCAGCCAACACAGTTGCATTCCTGTCCCTTATACCAACTTGCCCGAGTGCATTCTGTGCAGTGTACTCTTGCTGTGCCTTTTATTCCAAGGTTGCCCAGAATTCAAAGCACTTATTCAGAAAGTTTGTAATTCAATTTTGTACACTATTAACAGGATTCTGTAGAGAAGATCATGGAAAAAGAAAATAAAACTTATTTTTGGGTCAATGACCAATTTTAAAGGAAACACATACTAAACCAGTTTCAAGGAAAAGGTCAGAATCCATGAGATGTTCAGGGGAAAAAAGTAAAAACATTAATTTCCACAATTTTCCGACATTCCTTAAAAATAAAAACAAGCCTAAGTATGGAATTGCAAAGTCCTGGTTCCCCTATACTAATGGTGGGGAACAATCCTGCCATTCATAGGAAGGCAGGAAGCAAGGTTTTTTCCTCAACACCAGGGAAGTCTTGGCTTCCTTGCCCTTCATTTATTCTAGGATTCAAAATTGAATGTTATAAATCTTGAGTTAGTCTCTCAGAACAAATAATAATATACAACGAATTAAATGCTTTAAAGCCTGCTTTGTACTAGCATACCTGTCTCTTCATTGTAAATTATGTATTAAGACACTACTGTATTAGAGTGTTAAATACTGAAAAAATATAAAAATGAGTATATGTCCTATAGGATTAGGCACTTTTTTTAAAGAGAGATAATATGCTACATACATGTTACCTGATAACTATATAATTTAGTTAGTATATCTGACATTAAAAGATTAATTGAAAATGGATGATGGAAGTTATGCAATAATGTTAAGAAAACAAATGTTTTAATTTTGAAATTCTTTCATCAAACAGAAAACAATTATTTTCCTATAATTTTTTTCTATTTGGTACAACCATCAAAGAGCCTTAGAAGAAAAGATAGGCCTCCACAAGCTCAGAGTACCAAATATTTGTCTCTATCCGGACAGTTTTCCAACGGGGAGAGTTAGGGTGACATTTCTTTCCATAGAACAACTGATCTGGAATAACCTGCCAATGCACTCAGAACGTTTCTTTTTTCCACCAGCAAAGTCAAGCTGAATAAAAGTAAAATTAATTTTCTGGATTATTTTATGATTGTAAAAATATTTTTGTCTATCTTTTCAGAGTGACCAAGATTAGGTATAGTGAAAGAATTTTTCCTCTCTGAAACACCTTAGTGAGAACACATAAAAACCGACTCTAAATCATGCACAAAGCCATAGCAGAGAGAAAGTAAATGTTAAAGCAACAATAATATGATTCAACAAAAATAAAAATGAGTAATAGCCCAATATAAAATGCTGGGAAATTACAGTAATTTCACAACCCATCAGAAACACCAAAACACACCATTACTTTAACAAATATTTATTGATCACCTAATAGGTGTCAAAGGTAGATGAAGATATATGTGTGGTAAGTTTCTGGACCGAAGAACTAAATGAAAAGAAACTAACACAGGGTATATAACTCACGGAATCATGGAACATTAAAATCAGAAGAGACCTCAGTAGTCGTACAGAGCAGGAGACGAGGTCTCACCAGGTGTAAGTAACTCTCCCCAGGCATGGGAGCAGAACTAAATCCGCTTACTTAAAGTATAACAAGATTCCTGGCTCAGCAGAAATGTTTTTGAGACAAAATACAAGGTTAAGATTACTAATAAATACTTGTTTCCACTTAAAAAGTTGGAGAGTGAATCAATATATTATTAATTATCCTATCTAATAAAAGAGCAATATGCAAATTGACTGTCACTCCAACACACAAGTTGGTTGCCCCCATGTGGTCAAAGATCCTGCCCCCATGTGGACACAAGATGGCCACCACAAGATGGTTAGTAGGGGAGGGCAGTTGTGGATGATCAGGTCAGCAGGGGAAGGCAGTTGGAGGGACCAGGCCTGCAAGGAAGGGCAGTTGGGAGTGATCAAGCCTACAGGGGAGGGCAGTTGCAGAGGGGGGGAGGATCAGGCCTGCAGGAGTGGGCAGTTAGGGGCAAACAGGCTGGCAGGGGAGCAGTTAGGCATCAATCAGGCTGGCAGGGGAGTGGTTAGAGGGTGATCAGGCTGGCAGGCAGAAGCGGTTAGGGGCAATCAGGAAGGTAGGCAGGCGAGCGATTGGGAGCCCAGCAGTCCTGGATTGTGAGAAGGATGTCTGACTGCCTGTTTAGGCCCGATCCTACTGGGGTTGGGCCTAAAGGGGCAGTCAGATATCCCTGGATTGGAGAGGGTACAGGCTGAGCTGAGAGACACCCCCCTGTCCCTGAGGCACGAATTTCATGCAACAGGAGTCTAGTCTTATATAATAAAAGGCTAATATGCAAATAGACCAAATGGCAGAACTACTGGAACAACCGAACAACTGGTTCCTATGACATGCACTGACCACCAGGGGGCGTTCATGGAACATGGCAGGCATCGGCCGTGATGGGATGGTGGAGCAGGTGAGCAGGGTTGCCGGACCAAGGCAGGGCGCTGGTCACTGTCATTGGGGTGAGCCTCTGGTGGTTACTAAAGACTCTTTGCTCCCACGCCACTGTCCTGCCCAGTGCTTGCAGCCGCTGCTGGGACCAGAGCCACTGCTCAAACCCACTGCTGTTGCCTATCACTGGTCCCGATTGCTCAGTGCCATCAGCAGGTGCGAGTGATGGCTGCCGTCCTCAATCACCCCTTCGGGCTTCTCCACCTCCCCTGCCCCTGAAGGGAGATTGGGGTTGGCAGCCCCCTCTCGCACCAACTGCCAGCACCAGCCCCATTTGATCCCACTGCCAGGGCCTGACACCAGTCCTGATCACTCAGGGCCATCAGCAGGTGTGAGCAGTGGCTGCTGGCCCTGATCACTCTAGAGCACATATGTCAAACACAAGGCCCGCGGGCCAAATCCAGCCCGCCAGGCCTTGCAATGTGGCCGGCACCGCGTTGTCATCACTGCACTCCGCTGTCAGTTTATGACATTGTCAGTTTATGACTGTTCAGTAAACCATTCGGCCCGCGATTTAGGCTGGATTTTAGATTTTGGCCCCTTCTCTGATTGAGTTCGACACCCCTACTCTAGAGGGTTTCTCTACCTCCCCCTGATCCTGAGAGGCAATTGGGGCAGCAGCTGCTAATGGCACCAGCCCTGCTCACACCTGCTGCTGGCGCCGGCCCCAATTACTTTGTGCCTTTAGTGGGTGCAAGTGGGGCCAATGCCATCAGCACATGGGAGTGGTGGCAGTGGGAGTGGGGCTGCAGGCAGACAGGGGATCAGAGGCTGTAGCAGGAGGGGCGGGTGGGAGCATGGAGGATGGGCTGAGACCCGCCCCTGTGCCTACCACAGCCTCATGGCCCACAGTTCCTTTGAAGGTGCATGAATTTGTGCACTGGGCCCCTAGTATACATACAAATTTAAATGGTCTTCTTAGACTGAAGTACAAATGACTAGATTTCATATCCAGTTTTCATATTGGCTGGGATTTCACCTTTCATGGCATCAAATAAGGAAGCCTCTGCCACTGCACAAAACCACAGACCTCAGAATGGAAGTGGCTTGGCACTGGAAGACAAGAGTGAGGAGACCCTCCTCGGTGATGTTTTTAGAGTTTTCCACACAATGCAGAGTTAATGGTTCAAGTGGTTTTCAATTGATAAACATTTTTAAAAATCAAAGCAAGTCATGTCTGCCAGATTTTCTTTCATGAAATAAAACATCTCTCTCTCTCACTCTCTCTCATTTACGCACACATTATACACACATTCAGTAAGGCTTTTGAGTAATCTGAGCATTGATGATGGCTTCTCAAATACACTGGTAACCTGTTTTCTTCCTCACAAATATTTGAAGCCTGCCTACATGGAAAATTGGAAAACATATAGTATAAACTGTGACCAAGTTTTTCTATTTGGCTTCTAATTTCTGATAGCTAAACATTATAAAAATGTACCTAAAGTGAATACAAGATGTGTCATATGAAAGACATTGCCAGCATAAATATGCAGTTATAAAAGTGATTAGATTTTTATAGATGACTTACTAGATTTCATCTGCTTATTTCAACCACATTCTGCATATTACAATTTATAAAGGACATAAGTGAAAAATAATTCTGTTTAATATTCAAATGTTGATAACCATTCTATCTAATAAAAGAGTAATATGAAAACTGATTGTCACTCCAACACACAAGATGGCTGCCCCCATCTGGTCAAAGATGGCTACCCTCATGAGGACACAAAATAGTCGCTACAAGATGGTATACAGGGGAGGGCAGTTATGGGCAATCAGGCTACAGGGAAGGGTAGTTAGGGTGACTGGGGCAGCAGGGGTGGGAAGTTGGGGGGGGACCAGGCCTGCAAGGGAGGGCAGTTGTGGGCAATCAGGTCTGCAGAGGAGGGGAGTTAGCGGTGACCAGGCCTGAAAGGAGGGCAGTTGGGGAAAACCAGGCCTGCAGGGGAGGGCAGCTGGGGGAGCCAGGCCTTCAGGAGAGGGCAGTTGGGGGGGGCGAGGAATCAGGCCAGCAGGGAGGGCAGTTGGAGGTGACCAGGCCTCTAGGGAAGGGCAGTTGGGGGGAGGGGGGACCAGGCTTGCAGGGGAGGATAGTTCAGGGTGAACAGGCCTGCAGGGGAGGGCAATTAGGGGCCACAAGGCTAGCAAGGGAGGGCAGTTAAGGGTTACTGGGCTAGCAGGGAAGGGCAGTTCAGAGCAACCAGGCCTGCAAAGGAGGGCAGTTAGGGGTGACCAGGCTGGCAGGAGAGGGCAGTTAGGGGCAACTGGGCCAGCAGGGGAGTAGTTAGGCATCAATCAGGCTGGCAGGGGAGTGGTAGAGGGTGATCAGGCTGGCAGGCAGAAGCGGTTAGGGGCAATCAGGCAGGCCAGCAGGCGAGTTGTTGAGAGCCAGCAGTCCTCGATTGTGAGAGGGATGTCTGACTGCCTGTTTAAAGGGACATTCCTCAAGGGGTGCCAGATTGGAGAGGGTGAAAGCTGGGCTGAGGGACACCCCCCCCCCCCACACACACACCTCTAGTCCTATATAATAAAAGGCTAATATGCAAATTGTTCCCTTGACAGGGAGTTTGACTGGGAGTTCAACCAGAAGTATAACCATGGGGCAGGGTCAGCCAGCCAACCCTACCCCCTGGCTGGCCCTGCCCCTGATCAGACCCTCCATCCTGATTGGGGGTGGGGCTGATCCACCAACTATCCAAAGCCCCTCCCCCCAGTTTGCTCATCAGCTTCGATCGTGGCAGGCCAGCGGGACCCCACCCATGCATGAGAATTAGTTGCACCAGGCCTCTAATAACAGATACAAGAAGTTAATGAAAATGAATGAAATCTGTCTTATTAAAGGCAGAGTGATGGAGCAGGTGTGCTATTAAGAAAGAGTCCTTTTGTATCTTCTCTTCTCCTTAAAGGCTGTTTCCTCGTAAGCTTTTTCCCAAACATACCAAGTGCAATGTGCTTAGCATGGTCCTATCAATAAAAATTTCTAGAAATTTAATTGGAAGAGGGTTGCACTCTACTCTCAAAAGTTTATAAAAATAGTAAATTAGTACCCTGTCTTTAGAACCTGGGATTCTTTTTAACAAGTGAAAATTCTGGCAAATTAAATACCCTATTCTTGCAAATGAAGTAAACATCCAGACAGATGTTCTGTGACATCAATAAGCCAAGCATAACAGAACCCTGCATTAATTTGAACCATGAAGAAAATTTATAGTGGCAGGTAAGCAGAAAGAGCCATTAGAATGAGGCACAGTTGAAATTATGAAATTTTAAAAAACTCCAGAGATGAATTTCAAAAATCTTTTTTTTAGCTTTACCATGTCTAAGTTTTTTTGTTTTGTTTTTTTTGTTTTGTTTTTACTGTGCTTTAAATGCAAAAAAAAAAAACGTGTCTTACGCTAGACACAAAGGTACTAAAATGTGTTGAATGTTATTGACTGTTCCATTATCTGTGATGGAATCATTTCCATATGGCTTATCAGTATCAAGGTTTTCTTTTAGCCTCAACACAATCATACCACTAAGAGTGAAAAAAGGGCCTCATAGAGAATTATCCAATCTTTTGTTTTCACAGATGAACAAACTGAGGTCCAGCTGACTAACTGGTTCAAAGTCACCAGCTATTATAGTTCAGTGCTCTTCCCATTATGGTCTTCCTTAGACCTGCTCTCCCATCAATAACAACAGTCAAATCACTGCATGCAAAGATGGGGCCCTTCTATGCACTTGCTCCACCTGGATGACTTTATATTCAAACTTCTTTAAAAATCCATGAAGTATACCATATTTTCCGGCGTATAAGACGACACTGTGTTCTAGTAAAAGCCTGCTCACATTGGCCAGAGTCAGAGAGGCTGTCTATTAAAAAAAGAACTGGTGTTGCCTCGGAAGTGGGGGGTAGTCTTATACAGCGAATATAGGCCTAAACCTATGTTTTAATTGTAAAATTAGGGGGTTGTCTTATACACCGGAAAATACGGTATGCTATTTTTACCACCATTCTAAGAAAAGGAAACTGAGACACTGAGAGCTTAAGTCACTTTTGCAAGCATCTGCCTTCAGAGGTACATGACACCCTCACTCGGAACTATTAAACTTCTGTTGACTTTCTTCTTTTTCTTCTTTGTACCCCGTATTCAATGTGCTCATCTTTCTGAACTCATCTTTCCCATAAACCTGCTGACATCCTTCATTCCCCACTCAGTTAATGTCATCACTGTTCTCTTAGTCACCAAGCTTGGAACCTAGAGTCATTGTTGACACCTCCTGAATTCCTCCCCCTTCTCCACATTTCCACCACTGGAAGGGCTCTTAAACCCACGTGCACTGTAATTTCCTAAATATGGCCTCATTCCACACTGTGTGAACAATTAAAAAGCCTATTGGAAACTGGTTTTCTTCCAAGGCCTCTTCTCCAATTCATTATACACACTGTAGCCAGTGTAATAATAAACTTTGAAAAAAATAATTTTAAATAAAAAAATTTGTAACAAAATTTAGTTTAGTAATTTTCTAAAACAACAAAAATCTAATTGGTTTAAAAGCTGAAACTTACATAACATTTGAAACTTTACTATAAATGTATAAAGTGTATTCTTCCACAAATTACTTCTTAAATCTCATACAATTGTGTGAAGTTGGTAAAATTTTCCCTATTTCAAAGGTGACCCATGACATTAAGTACTACTTATATGTAGTAGATAATTTTAAAGCTCACAATTCTATTATATAAAAATATAACTTTATTTTCTTAAAACTATACTAGAGACAAAACAATCCAAGTAAATGAAGTCAAATCCAGTAATTTCTTAATCATTTAAAATTTAAACTAAGTTAAATTAAAAATCTGATCTCCACTGATGTGAAAGTATTTATAAGCTTATTTATCTCATCCATATTCTGTCTTCAGGGGTTTCAGAGAAGGAATTGTGGACCTGAGAGATATTTTCTTTGGATATAGAAAATATAGAATTCTAGGTTGACATTTTTGTTTTTTAATATTTTAAAGATTGTTAATACATTATCTTGTGGCCTGCATTGTTTATAATGAGAATTCTGTCATTCTTATCTTTGTTCCTTTACATGTGATGCATTTTTTTTCTCTATTTTTAAGATTTTGTCTTAATCATTGGTTTTTAACAAACTATACTAACCCTTTGCACTCTGCTGTCCCCTCTCAGGGGACATCGGAATTCTAGCATATCACTCGGATGTCCCCTCTCAGGGGACATCGGAATTCTAGCATATCATTCGAATGTCCCCTCACAGGGGACATTGCAGTTTATTAGTGATTACGGGGAATTGAGTTAATTCAACGCACATTTCGCAAAGTAGCATCAAGTAGCTGGTAGCCAATGTCCAGAATGGTTTGGAGTGCAAAGGGCTAATAAAAGAGAAACATGCAAATTAACCATCACTTTGCCACACCCACCAGCCAATCAGGAGCAAGTATGCTAATTAACCCAACTAAGATGGCGGCAGTCACGGAGCTGGAGTGAGCAGGAGGCTTGGGTTGCCTCAGGTGATGGAGGAAGTCAAGCTTCCTGCCAGTCCTGGATGACCCTGGCCTCTGCTCAAGGCTACAAAGTTTCAATTATAGAAGATAAATAAATCCCAGATACCTGCTTTCAGCTGGCCCTGGCCTCTGCTCAAGGAGGCCCTGAAAAAAAAAAGAAAACGAAAAAAAGGGGGGGCTGGGAGCTTGGGTTTCCAGGGGGTGTGGCCAGCCTGAAAATGGCCATCAGCCCCTCACCCAGGCTGGCCAGGCACCCCAGCGGGATCCCCCACCCTGATCTGGGACACCCTTCAGGGCAAACCAGCTGATCCTACCCATGCACCAGGCCTCTACCTATACTAATATAAAGGTAATATGCTAATTAGACTTGGAGACCTTCCAGGAGATCTTCCAGAAGTTCTTCTGGACAAAGCCATGGTAGTGGGGCCGAGGTGGAGGCAGATAGTGGCCAAGAGGGGAGGGCAATTGTGGGTGATCAGGTCAGCATGGGACGGACCTTGTGGGTGAACAGGCTGGTTGGGGGCAGGGCTGTTGGGGGTAAGCAGACCAGCAGGGGGGGTCAGTTGGGGGTGAGCAGGACAGCGAGGGGGGGCAGTTTGGGGTGAGCAGGCCAGCAGGGGGGCAGTAGGGGGCAAGCAGGCCAGTGGGGAGGGAAGTTGGTGGTGATCAGGCCAGCAGGCAGAGTGGTTAGGTGTAATCAGGCAGACAGTCAGGTGAGCAGTTAGGAGCCAGCAGTCCCAGATTATGAGAGGGATGTCTGACTGCTGGTTTAGGCCCAGGCCCTGTAAACTGGCAGTAGGCTATCCTTCAAGGGGTCCCAGCTTGGAGAGGGTGCAGGCCGGGCTGAGGGACACCCTCCCCGCCATCCCTGTGTATGAATTTTGTGCACTGGGCCACTAGTTCGATTATAATATGTGGGTAGGATTTCTTTATGTTCCTTCTGCTTGGGATTGATTAAGCATTTTGTCTGTGGGCTTATAGTACTCATCATCTTTGAAAAACTTTAAGCTTTATTTATTCAAATATTTTTTCTTCAGTATTTTTTAGCTTTCTGTGTTTCATTTTGGAAAGTTTTGATTGCAATGTTTTCAAGTTCACTGGTCTTTTCTTCTACAGTGTCTAATCTTTATTAATCCATTTAGTGTGTTTTCCATTTAAGATCTTTTTTTTTCCCCTTAACTTCTAGAAATTTCATTTGAGTCTATTAAAATATAACTTTGATGTCTTGCTGAATTTTTATTTATATACTTAAGTATATTTATGAAATTTTATAATAATTGTTTTTAGGTTTTTGCTTACTACTTCTACCATCTCTATCATTTATAGGTCTCTTTTTATTGAGTTGATTTTTCCCTTGAATATGGGGTCCTATTTGCCTGGTTCTTTACATGCTTATTAATTTTTTATTAGATTCTTGACACTGTAAACTTTTACATTATTTGGTGCTAGATTGTACTGTGTTTCTTTAAAGGGTGTTGACTTGTTTTGACATACTATAGTTTAACTTTCAGATCTGTTTGATCTTTTTGAGGATTACTTTTAGGTTTTGCTAAGGTACCTTCAGAACAACATTCATTCTGGTATGGACTTCACCTCATTTCTGAGGCTCTATGCAATGCTCTGTATATTTTGAGATCTCTCCATTCTAGCTGTGGGGAATATGAGCTATTCCCATATAAGTGTGAGTCCTGGAAATTATTTGGCCTAGTTTCTTGTGGCTCTTTCTTTAGATTTAGACAGTTTCTCTTATGCATGCACTGATCAATTCTCAACCAAAGACAGCAGGAACAATTTCTCAGCTCTCTAGAATGCTCTCTCTCTGATGCTCCATCATCTCCAGCACTGCATCCTGAAAATGTGACTACATCAGACTCTCCAAATTGTGATCTTTGTCCTTTCAGGTCAGCATGACCATGAGGCTCTAGTCTGTTTCCTTTTCCTCTTCCGTGGCTGGAAACTGCCTCCAGACAGTAAGCTGGGACAATTGTAAGCCTCACTTCATTTGTTCCCCCCCCCCCCCCCCCCCCCCCCCAGTCAGGGATCACAGTTCTATACTTCCAGTTGTACACTCTCTGGAAACCACTATTTTGTATAATTCATCCAGTTTCCTAATTGTTTTCAGCAAAAATGGAAATTCCTATAGGCTTACATGGGTAGAAGAGGAAGGTACAAATCTAAACACTTTAACATTGTGACTTTGCTTTCCTGACAACTTCTGTGCCAATCTATACTTATAGTAGGGTAATATGCAAATTGGTCTGGGATGCAATCACCTAACGACCGAACAGCAGGAGGGCGGGGCAGTGAGCTACCTGTGGCAGAGAGCTACAGGAGGGTGGGGCAGCAACCAACAAGCAGTAGAGAGCTACAAGAGGTACTGGGTGGGGCCGCCAGCTGAGGCAAGTGGCAGTGAGCTACTCACACACGAATTCATGCACAGGGCCACTAGTATTATATAATTTCTTACAACTTGAATGGCATTTTTCCTCATTAAAATAATGAGGGCCAACATTTCTCCCTTTAGTAAATAAATATATATAGTCTAGAAATACTTCTGTTAAAAACAAGTCTAGTGATTCTTGATGACATTGGTGATGCTAGCATGAGAGGGAGTGGACAGTGAACATGATACACTGTTAGTGTTTATTTAAATGTTACTTAAAATGCTTTGCTCTAAATGTAACTATCAACATTAACAGATCTTAGAAACTAATTAAGGAGGACATTTGTACCTATACAGTAGTCTGTCTCTGGAATATATTTGGAAGATGGACCTGTAGAAAGTGATTAATAAGCAAATTTAACTACTGTATGATAATTAATAGGTACCCAGAAGCACAGTTAATAATTGCTGCTTATTCTTGTCTTCTCCTCTGCAGTATCTGGTTAAGCTCCTGAATAAGACAGCCTTGGCATGCCAGAGCGCTTTTGCTGAAGGAATCAAAGACACTGGCATAGAGCAAGGCAGCTGGAAGCATGGAACTAGAGCTATACCCAGGGAGCTTTTCTAACTTGAACAAATTCATAATGGCTCAGGGGATGAGGTGGGGGTGGGGTGGGGTGGGGGAACATTCCAGTTTGGCCTGGTGAAGAGAACCAGAAACATCTTCGAAGAAAATAAAGGATTAGTAAATTAGGTACTACATTTTATCTTAATGACTGTGCTCTTTAATAATTTACTTTTAAAAGCAAACGAGGAGAGCTATCTCATTTCAAAACATATTTTAAAAGTATATTATCAAATTAGTACCAGTCTCTTCCTCAAATCATTTTGCTGCTGGGAAACCTGTATTTTGGACCACAAAGCCTTCCACAATATCAGTTTAGTGTCCATTAGACCAGCCTTGCTTGGAAAGGGTGCCTCGAAGAGGAATTGAGTTTGTGGTCATTGGAATCAGCCTGTCTGCATTTCAGTATAACATCAAATACTTACTAGTTGTGTGACCTTGCAATATTAGTCTATTCCTGGTTCCCTAACCTGCAGCTATTACTCAATTTCTCCAACTTTTGAGTGCTTGTTTTTAAGGTGGAGTTTATAATAGTGATTGTCTCATAGGTTTGCTGTGATGATTCAACAAACAATGCATGTAAAAGCCTTATATAGTACAATTCCTGGCACATAGAAAACTCTATTTTAGCTACTGTTATTACTATTATTGAGGTGGGGAGGGGAATCCCGATTCCTGCGGAACACTAGCTTTGTAAATTCAAGTAATATAAATAGACAGTAAATGTTATAAACTATGAGGTTATAGAAATAAATCTGAGTGGTTGAATGAAAAGTAAGTATATACAAATAATATTAACCATGCTCATTGTTTTCCTTTAGAAATCAAACTGGAAGCAACACACTCCATTTGCTTCAGTTCCTTGTCAATACCCCTTACCCCTTGTTCTATTTATAAACGTGTTGTCCAGAATCATTAGGTCCCTTAGTAAAGTATGAAATTATACTTTATGTTTAGAAATTCCTGACAATTTCATTATGAGAATTCACAGGCATCTTTTCTTTAACTTATCTGGATGTAGCACCCAGAAGAATCCTAGCAGATACTACCATTCTAGGATTATCACTGGCTGTCTGGAAAATGACAAAAAGCAGAAAGTGTTATCTTCAATGGGCTCCTGACAAAGATATTTTTATCTACTACTTTTAGTAGAATAGTTGGTTTCCTTACTGATAGATGGCTTCTTTGTTAAGGTCGTCCTGGCCCATGATTCACTAAAAAGAATTCAAATAGACAACTCCCAAAGACTATACAACAAAGTGTTTGAATTTACAACTTTGTAAATTCCTTGTTCTGATAGTTGCTCATCGGTTGGGCAAGTTCCTTATACTCTGAGCCTCAGTTTCCTCATCTGTAAAGTGGACACTAAAGATGTTTTTGCTTGACAGGGTTGTTGTGATGAATAAAATGGTTTATACAGAGCATTTAGCATGGTGCCCTACCCACAGCAAATGTTCACTTAATATTCTTTATTCACTATTAAATGTTAGTCTGAGAAGCCAGATCATCCACATGAAAAACTGAGAACACTAACCATGTGCCACTTCTATCACTACTGATTCATTCATCCACTGAGCAGATGTGTGTGGACTGGCTGATGCTGTGTCGGGCCTGTGCTCAGGGCTCTAGTTACTTAGCTGAAATCCTCTTGCCATAAGGTATTCCCCAGAGACCATGAGCCCCATGAAGACAGTCTCTCTGCTCCCATTTTGACAGTGGCATGCATCTCCATGGGCCTGGCAGGCTGCCTGCCAGATAAGAGATGCTAACCAGATGTTGGGGTGTTACTTTTTTTTTAATGGATAAATGAGTAAGGGATGAATGAATTATACAATACAAAGATGATTAATTTGAACTCCCTGACCTCAGGGAACACATGTTCTAGCTGGAGTTGGAATTAGGCCCCCTCAAAAGGGAATGGAAGCAGGGAAGGTAGGAGAGAATTTCAGGCAGTAGGATCAGCATGATAAAATACCAAAAATGCCTATTACAGTTATGCTAGCACAGTTCAGAGACAATAACAAAAGAATGTGTAATACCATGTTTCCCCGAAAATAAGACATCCTCCAAAAATAAGACCTAAAGCATGGAAAGATAAGACATCCCTTGAAAATAAGACCTAGCGCAACTTTGGGAGAAAAAAATTAATATAAGACATTGTCTTATTTTCGGGGATACAGAGTAGAACTTTGACATTTCTAACAACAAAAAAGCTCCCCCAGAAATATCTTTATTACTTTTCAAAGAAAAAAAGAAATTCAAGTCAACTTTATACCTGATGTCAAAGGCTAGAAAGGAATGCTGTCACAGTCTTCTACCGTAGGTCACACCTACGCCTGCCCCAGCAGCCCTATTTGCTGTTGACAAGGGGTGCCAATCACTACCCACTTCCTCTCCTCCACCCTATGATAATTAGGAAAAGACGTAGGACAAATGGGGATCAGATACCAGCTGTATTGAAGGACCACTGGCCATGACCTTTAAGTAGGCCTTCTACTTTCTGTCAGAACTGGACAGCCTCATAGGCCAGCAGAGCAAATCTGATTAAAAAACCCAATCGAGCCATCCTCCACTCCACCCACCTGTCCCAAGACATTCCACAAGGAAACAAGAAACAGAGGCACTGGGCATGCTCTACTGAGCGAAGAGAAAAAGGTGGAACCTGCTTCTTACTTTTGAGGCAAAATGATCTGCCAATTCACTAAAAAATGTGGCTGATCAAGGGGATTAGCCATTTCCTGGCACGAATGGTTCACTGGACCAGAATGGTTCACTGCAGCGATTTCCTGTAAGGAAACAAGAGGAAAAGGAAAAAAGGCACTCCACATGCAACTTTCTATTCAGGAGAGAGAGGATCCTATATTGATTTTGGACGAAACAGATACTTGTCCTGCTATTGTAGCAAAAAGCCAAGAAGTCTGATTTGATTTATTTTACCCCCTAACTAGGAATGGCCTGATTAGACAAACTTACTAATAACAAAGCAATAACCCAAAACAAGAGGCCACAGCTCAAATATCCTAAAGTCAAAGTCATCTTATTTATTTGCCTTATAAGTAATAATCTGGGCGAAATGAAATATTTAGTTGCCTGGGTGTGCATTCTCAAATAGTTCATCTTGGAGACCACACCAGGAAACAATATTGTCCACATTCAATACATGTTTCATTGAGTTGTTTTTTGTGTGTTTTTCTTTTGGGCATAAGAAGTCCAGGTAAAGACCCTTACAATTTTTTGAGACTGCATATATGTCAGCCCTGTTAAAAAAAAATAGAACTGTGGGGTCATGAAAGCTCCCCACGTTTTTCTCTATGTAACCGAGCAGACCCAGAGATTTCCTTCCTCTCCGTTTGGAAAAATCTTGGCCTTATTTTGCTGGATTCCAGCAACTTTTTCATAATAAAGTCTTGGGCTCATTGGCATTATTTATTAAAAAAAAAAAAAATCAGAGAGGATTGTCTGAAGGACACACAGTCTACTCATCCAGAAATTCTAAAAGGTGCATTGAATTAAGACAAGTACCACCATGTGATTTCACTTGTATGTGAAATAATGAACAAAATAAACTAACAAACAAAATAGAAACAGACTCACAAAGAACAGACTGGCAGCTGTCAGAGGGGAGGGTGTTGGGAGGCTGGGTGAAAAAGGTGAAAGGATTAAGAAAAGCAAACAAGGGGAAAACCAATATGGAGGCACAGGTAATCACCTATACTGGCTGCCTCTCACAACCGTATCAAAACAATAACTAAATGGCAGGACAACTTCCACCCAAACCCCAGGGAAAGCTGGCTGAGAGGAAGTTCCACAGCTAGAGTAGTGAAGAAAGCTCATTGAGACTGGCAAGAGGTGCAGCGGCGCATAAAGTGCTGGCACCTGGATGTGCAGCTCTTTAAACCAGGAGGGTGATACAAGCTTCCGCTTGCTTTAAAATCTAGTTCCAGGCAAGACTCTGGGTGAGGCTCTGGGAGACCCAGGCACATACGGGGAGAAACTGGACTGTCTGACATCAGGACAGGAAGGCAAGGGCGGCTTACTCTTAGAGGTGCTTCCTGCACAGAGGCGTGGGACACGGAGAACCAGGGACTTCTCTGGGTCAGGGCAGCCATTGCTCTTTGCTCCACCCTGTGATTTCCAGAGACCTTGCCCCACCCAATTTACAACCCACCCAAGCTGTGCACATCAGCTTTTGCATATGAATGGCCTGTTCTTTCACCTAAAACAAACTGCAGGTGGGTCAGAGAGCCTGAGCTTCCAAAAGAAAGGCCTGGCAGCAGCAGCAGCAGCAGCAGCAGCAGCAGCAGCAGCAGCCCTGACTCACAGCTGGGCCTTGTCTAGGCACTTCCAAACCCCCTACAAAGAGGAGGAATCTGCAGATGTCTCTGTAGCTTCTGATGGGTGGCCCCAGACAGTGGCTGACCTTGTACCTCCTTGGAGATCCAAGAGCCAGTGTACCCAGTGGTCAGAGTGAGACCATACCAGATTACAACTCTTCACATCCATAAAAGACACACTTAAGGGACAGACTCAGTGAACACCAAAGCCCTACTGAAGCAAGTCCTTTCCTTTAAGGGTATCTCCTGTGTAATAGATCTTCCAGTGTAGACACAGCTAGTCATCACAGCCAACTGGCCTGGAGGTCAATTCCTCTCAGTGATACCAACAGCAATCGAGGCTTAACTACAACAAGACTGTGCAAACTGCCCACAAAGGAGTGCACCAAGAGCGTCCACCTCAGGTGACTGGGGAGGCTGAGACACTGGGCCCTATAGGACACCTACCACACAAGGCCACTCTATCAACTCAAGGAGACTTAGCAGCTACCCAGTATATAGAAACAAACATGGAAGCAGCCAAAATGTGGAAACAAAGAAACAAGTCACAAATAAAAGAAATAGATGAAAGAAAAATACTGGACATAGAGTTTAAAACCACAGCTATAAGGTTACTCAAGAATCTTCTAGAAACCTCTGGGAATTTAATGAGACCCTCAAAGATATGAAAAAGGACCAATCAGAAATTAAGCATACACTGACTGAAATTAAGAATAATATACAGAGATTCAACAGTAGACTAGAGAATCCCAAAGATCAAGTCAAATATTTGAAATATTGTACTAAGAAGCAAAAGACACCCAACCAGAAAAGCAAAAAGAGAAAAGAATCCAAAAATATGAAGATAATGTAAGGAGCCTCTGGGACAACTTCAAGTTTACCAACATCTGAATTATGGGGTTGCTAGAAGAAGAAAGAGGGCAAGATATTGAAAACATATTTGAAAAAATAATGACAGAAAACTTCCCCTACCTGGTGAAAGAAAAACTTACAAGTCCAGGAAGTGCAGAGAATCCCAAACAAGAGGAATTTAAGAGGACAACACCAAGACACATCACAATTAAAATGCCAAGGGCAGGGCTGATTGGTTTGGCTCAGTGGATAGAGTGTCGGCCTGGGGATTGAAGGGTCCCAGGTTTGATTCTTTATCCCTAATAGGTGGTGTTCAGGAGGCAGCTGATTGATGTTTCTATCTCATTGATGTTTCTAACTCTCTCTCCCTCTCCTTTCCTCTTTGTAAAAAAATCAATAAAATATATATTTTAAAATGCCAAGGGCAAAAGACAAAGAGAGAATCTTAAAAGCAGCAAGAGAAAAACAGTGAGTTACCTACAAGGGACTAACCATACAACTGTCAGCTGATTTCTCAACAGAAACTATGCAGGCCAGAAGGGAGTGGCAAGAAATATTCAAAGTGGTAAATAGCAAGAACCTACAACCAAGACTACTCTACCCAGTAAATCTATCATTCAGAACTGTAGGTCAGATAAAGAGCTTCACAGACAAGAAAAAACTAAAGAAGTGCATCATCACCAATCAGTATTACATGAAATGCTGAAAGGTATTCTCTGAGAAGAGGAAGAAGAAGGTAAAGATAAAAATTATAGACAACAAAGTGACAACAAATACATATTATCAACAACTGAATCTAAAAAATCAAGTGAATAAAAAATGTGAAGAGCAGAATGGACTAGTGAATATAATAGAATCAGGGGTATAGAAAGGGAGTGGACTGACAATTCTCAGGGGGTAAGGGGTGTGGGAAGAGATTGGACAAAAACCTTATACCAATGGATAAGGACAATGGGGGGAAAGTAAGGGCATGGGGTTGGGTGGGAACCAGGTGGAGGGGAACGATGGAGGGGGAGAGGGAGAGGAACAACTGTAATAATCTGAACAATAAAGATTTATTTATTTATTTTTTTTAAAAAGCAAACAACCTCACAGACTTAGACAACAGTACAGTGAGGAAAAGGGGCATTGGGGGAGGTTGAAGAGGGTGAAGGGGGATAAATAGTGATGAAGGGAAACTTGATTTGGAGTGGTGAACACACAATATGCAGATGATGTGCTATAGAATTGTACACCTGAAACCCATATAATTTTATTAACCAATGTCACCCCAATTAATTCTATAATAAAAAAGGGTTCACCTACTGTAACAGTGAGTTCAGTGAGTTGCACCTGCTATAGGAATGTAATTAATGATGCTATTTTTATCTCCACACATTGCCCACATGCATCTCCCAAGGGGAAATTCTTCTCTGAGCTTGGTAGCAAGACCACTTTCACTTCTCCTCAGTAACTGATTTTTCCGTATTTCTTGGTCTTCGCAGGCTGAAACACCTACCAGGCTCACCTCCTAATAAGAACAGTTAGAAAGCTGCGAGTGGAACTTGTGACCCATCTATAACAGTGTGCATAGCATTCATATCATTAATTGCATTCCTGGCTCTACCTGATTTTTACTTTTACCCATATTTTGATTGATTCTACCTTGTATTTTATGTATCTGTGCAGCCTCATGATACCTAAAGGAAAAACATAAAAGTGTAAGCAGGAATCTGATCCGTGCCTACAATGCAGTTACATTCTTCAAAGTTGTGGTAGGCCAACATCTGGGGTTTCTAAAGCTTTATTTATATAATGCCAGAACATTGGGCTGAAAAGCAAACACTTCTGAGTACCCTGGACTGACCACTCTTTCATCAGGAGCTTTCAGTGCTGTGTAGAAACTGCCTTTGAGGACTTAAATAAGCAGCTATGATAAAACAGTGTGTGGTCACAGTCTGACAATAAAATGATGACAGAAATGTTTCCTTTTCCCAAGATCCTAGAGCTTCAAAGCGAGAAGGGAGACTAATGTGGAAATGTGAAATTTACTAAAATGTAATCTTCCATTATTGGCACCTTTTTACCTGGATTTATTCACATCTTGGGAGCACAAGAGAATGGTTAAATAAACCAGAAATACTGAAGATAGTTATAATAGCATATACAGAATAATATGGTTGATATTTACCTTCAGGAAATAAAAGCTGTGCTGAGTTTAAAATATACCTTTACTTTGAATTGTAAGATGAGCAGTTTTTGAGTTATTTTCAAAGTTCTATCATTGAACTGTACAATCAGATATTGCTATATGGCAATTGTAACAACGGAGCACTATTACCACCTTATTTGACAGAAATCATTTACATAAACTGTTCTGCACTTAATTCTTTTTTTAATGTCCTTAGAGTCTAGTCTTCTAAAGTTCACCTCATATTTCTCTCTTCCAGAGTCTAAATGTAAAATATTTTCCTTAATCAGTCTTCGCCTAACAGCAAATGAGACTACACCCCAAATTGTTTCACAGGCAAAATATTTTTAAAAGGCAGTATTTATATATATGAATTTCCCTTAGACTCAGGCTAATTTGATAATTTTTTTTCTGAAATCTGTAATTTTAATAACAAATATGAAGCGCTTTGTGGATTTTTCTGGTAACTACAGGGGATCTAAAGTTTCATTTCTAGAAAACACAATTAACTAATAAAAAATCTCAGAATACTTGCTTTTGCTCTAAAAAATATTAGTTTAACCTCGACAGACACCTGCCACCTTGGAGAGCTGTGAAAGTGCCCACGGAGGACCGTCTGCTCAGAGTGATAAGCAGGGATCTGTGTGTGTTGGCCCTGGGCTGGGACCCTCCCTGAGAGCCTCCCGGGGTTTGATCTGGAGACGAATGATAGCAAGTTTGAGCGAATTTTTCCTGTGGGCATGTACATTCCTGGGCTTATCAGAATTACAGAAAAGAAGCAAAACAAAACAGAAAAGTTACGTCCAAGGAAAATCTGAGAAGAACCACTCAAAACGTGTGAGACACTCTCTACTTACAATGTGCTGGAAGGCTCATTGCTGTAAGGGCAGCCTAAACATCCCGAAGCCCTACTGTTCAGGAATCTGATTTCCAGGCACAGTGTCCTGGAGCATTTGCAGTTTTTCACTTGGAACTCTCAGCACTTTTCTTTAAAAATAGCCTCAAGTCAGAAACTGAAATACTGATCTATTTTTTAACCCCCAAGTTGCTCCTTAGTCTACGTAACATTGGGTATTTCTGAACAAAGGGATTCTTAAGGCTGGCTGTGGTTCACGCAAGTCCTAAACTTACTAAAGGGAAAATAAGTTACTCACAAAAGAAAAAAAAATGATGTCTCTCCTCAGTTGGAAAAAGATCTATTTCCCCCTCTAATGTTGAATTATGTATTAAGTCAGTTCAAACTTTATTTTGGACCACTGATCTGTAATTTAACATAGTGTGTTTTTTTGTTGTTGTTGTTGTTGTTGTTTTAAATGGGAGTTTTGGTCCATTTTATGTCAAGTTGTTTACTAGAATAATAATTCAATGGGCAGAAGCATAAAATAGAGTTCCCCTGATCACAAACGGACACGTTGTACTCTTGGCAAAGTTTACACGTTACAGTTTAACAATGTCATTGCTGACAATAAAGCAGTTAATACAGAACAATGTCTATATCTTAAATCATAGCTATATTCCTTCTGCTACTTTTAATGGGATTTAAAAAATCTTTGTATAACTGGTTTTAAAAGTAAATTTCTAAAATATCTTAAAGCCCATGTAAGAGGGAAAAAAATTATGGAATTTTCCTTTAAAACTGCATATCATATTTCACAAATAAAGCTAATAAAAAAATATGCAGAGCAACATTACAGTTCTGAAGTATTAAGAATCCAGTGACCCCCATTTCTAGGATCCCCTCCTCAGGGGATGCCACAGGGACACAGAGCCGCCTTATACACGAAGCGGCTCCCTGTAGGGCCGCAGGTGACTGACCTGCAGGACCCAGGCTAGCAGGCACTCCTCCTGAGCTGCATTTGTCCTTACCGTCGCTGACTGCCATCCAGAATTGCTCTAGGGAAGCAGTTCCTCTGCAATCTTTCCAACAGACCCCCTGTTTTAACATCCACCTGTGTCACTGCAGAACAGTCTGACCCGGGTTGAGCCACGGAGCAAGTAATAACACTAACTGCAGCTCCAGACAGAAAAAAATAGAAGTTCATTTTCCAGACTCTTGGGGGAATACCGAGCATGTCTGCTGAAACTGACTCCAAGAGTTCAACGATATTGTAGACTCAAGTATGTCTTTACACTCCGCGTAATGGCTTTTCCCTCCTCGGTGTTTTATAACACACCACTGAGCCATGATTTAGAAAGTGAGGGAAGTTCTCTCTCCCTCCCCACCTAGCCTTCCCCCTCAAGTTGAATTATACAAAGATTATCATTGCAAAGAGAAATTCTAACAGAGAGCCACAAGGGTTGTTCCATTCAGTGCTCCTATGGAGCGCCACGACTGTGATTTCGGTCAGTGTTTTGCCAATTTTCTTTATTTGGAAGGAGCATCATTTCTTTAGGCATTAAGACCGTATTTCTTTCCTTTGGGTTTTGTTTGCATCGTTTTTTGCCAGGGAATGACTGGCTCTCCAATCCTGCCTTAAGGAGCCCGAGGCTGCATCCTCGCTGTCTTTTTCAAGTCCGTTTCACCTTCTTTTGACAAGGACAGGCTTGGCCTTTTGGGGAGACCCCTGTGAGGCCACATGAGCCCCCTCTCTTTTTATAATGCAGGGGCACCTTCAAATTTTTCTAAGAGCAGAGATTTTGGCAATTCTCATCAGTTTAATTCAGTAGATAGGCCAAATGGGTCTGATTGCATTTGGTCTATGGCCTAGCATAATAAAAGATTACCTAAAAGAAATAGGGTTTAAACCGTATCTAAGATTACAGAGGGAAAGAGTCAAACACCTGAGGAAAAAATATTGGTTTTTTCTGACATTAAAAATCATGCTGTAAAAATAATGTACTTGGTTCTATCATGGGAGTGTATCACCAAATGGTTAGTACAGACACGGAGACATTCCCTCTAAACAAACACAGGTGTCCGTAAGCTTAAGCATCTACTAACCAGGGGTCCTCCTTTTTTGGTAAGTTTGCTTTAAAGTCTTATAAACAGCCGAAACCGGTTTGGCTCAGTGGATAGAGCATCGGTCTGCAGACTAAAAGGTCCCGGGTTCGATTTTGGTCAAGGGCATGTACATTGGTTGTGGGCACATCACCAATGGGGGGTGTGCAGGAGGCAGCTGGTCGATGATTCTCTCTCATCGATGTTTCTAACTATCTATCCCTCTCCCTTCCTCTCTGTGAAAAATCAATAAAACATATATTAAAAAAATAAATAAAATAAAGTCTTATAAACAGAGCAGGGCTGGTGCGACAGTGTGGCTCACCCCCTACTCCACATTTGTCTGGGGACACACTTGATCCTTGGCTGAAATTAAAGTGCCCTCCATGAAGTCTTGCTTTTTAACAGTGAACAGTAAACTGGAGACGACATGTTTGGAATGGAGGTCTTTAAAAAAGCTGCGATCCTCGACGAGAAAGAGAAGACCCCTCAAGAGAGAGGAGGCAAGAGGCCCAAGAAATGCAAGTGGTTTGTTTCTCTTCAAGAAAGGAGGCCAAAGTGCCAGACTTCCGTGTGCTCTCATCCCAAGTTCCCCAACATGAGCTCAGTGACCTCCCCTGCCCCTCACCCAGATACATCTCTGTTGAAAGGGGAAGTAAAGCCAACACTAATGTTGCCAACTTAAAGCACAAAGGGTTTGGTTATGAGCACTTAAGGGCATATGGATATGGATATTAGCCTCCAGGTCAGTTGAGAACTGATGTTTGCCCAGGGCCCACTGAGTGCCAGGGCTGGCACATTTCCTCAAATGAAGCCCATAGCAGCCTCGTGGGAGGCGCCTTATGTGACAGGTGTGGAGGGTGGGCTCCAAAGAAGGTAACTCGCTCAAGGTCACACCATCTAGAAGAGTGGTCGGCAAACTCATTAGTCAATAGGGACAAACATGAACAGTACAACGATTGAAGTTTCTTCTGAGAGCCAGATTTTTTAAACTTAAACTTCTTCTAATGCCACTTCTTCAAAATAGACTCGCCCAGGCTGTGGCATTCTGTGGAAGAGCCACACTCAAGGGGCCAAAGAGCTGCATGTGGTTTGTGAGCAGCAGTTTGCCAACCACGGATCTCGAACATGGAACAGCCAGGATCTAACTCAGGCAGGCCTGTTGAACTTTAAAGCCCACATTCTATCTCGAAAGCTTCATCCTTATGAGAGATTTATGGAATAGAATTTTATCCTGGGGAACTATGAAATAGACCCAAATCCAATAACTTTTTAAAGAAAAAAATTTCTTGTTTTTAAGTTAAGATACATTATGTTCTCTTTTCCTTTTAAAAATTTATAGTCTCAATGATCCCATTCTTCTCATCAAAAATTAACCTCTGTGATAAATGATGGGATTCTCAATAATGTAAAATTATCATAAAGTCCAAAAAAGAACAAAATAAAACAACTATTATATATATTAAAACTTGAAATATTTAGGAATTATATATATATATATATATATATATATATACTCTATATATCCATAAAGTATGAGTTGAAAATATTACATTCCATTCTTTTATGGTATTTTTTTTATTTTTACATTTTAAAATGTATATCAAAGCTTTAAAATAGCCTGCTGAAAGTCTTTATGACTCAAAGAGAATTGATGAAAAAGTGAAACATGTAAGAACAAACACTCATTCTATTTCTTTAAGAGCTTAACCCTTCCTACTTGGTAAGTTTCTGGTATCTGTGTCTGCCTTTTAAATGTTTCCATTTCCTCCTCACACATATTTTTGAAGAGCTATGAGCAGGCAGCTTTCTCCTGTGTTTTCCACGTGGACAGTGGCCCAGCTGCACATCGGCTTCCCCATTGCCCCAGGACTCGAGGTCTGGGCAAAGTTTTAATTACTAATTTGAGAAAGAGGTGGCATTTCAAAATGTAATACATTTTGCCCTTTTCACAGGCCACGTAGAATGAAGCCTCCGTATGCTTGAAAAAAATCTCTTAGCAACTGAGAGTGGAGCTGGCCAACAATGGATGATTCATTGATTTAGCTGGAGTGTGCAAGAATGTCTGCCAACAGGTCTGAATAAACTCACATTGCTAGACACTACGGTAAAACGCACCCTGACCTCTTTGAAAACTCTATCAGAGGGGAAAGTCAGACTCAGCTTTCCAGCAGTTCACGTGCATCTGGACACACACTTGAAGGATATCTAGCTTTTACGTTAATCGATAGACTTCCTTAAATTATTGTGTTCACCCAATTAGATAATATGTGCTACGAATTGAAGATTTCCAAGGGACTGACACCACTGTTTTTCAGTACTGAAACTAATGGTTACACATTCAAGTTAAATCTGAAAGGAGGCTTTCTGAAATCTGAAATGGAAAGAACTGACAGGTTGTTGTTTTTTTGTTTGTTTGTATTTTGTTTTGTTTTTTTACAATACAAATGAAGAATTATGCAAGATTACCCTAAACAATAATTTGCACATTTAAGTTGGAAAATATCATGCAACAGTACCTGGTGTCTGTTAGTTTATGGTTATATGTAGAGATTATATCACAGCCTCCTAGCTTATGTTTACATGAAATTCAAAAGAGTTCAGTTCTTTTGCTTACATCTGTCATTTTTTTCTCCTCCAACATCCTTTTTAGAGGGATAATTTCTCCTGGTTTAGAGCTGGAAGACAATGCACATGGAATTTAAATTGTTTGCTTGAGCTCATAGTTATTCAAAATTTACAATATAGGTTTTCAAGTTAAAGATTGGGAATTAGATCCATTGCTCTACTTCACCAATCACAACTTCAGCAGCAATATTAAAAATAATCACTGCCGAAACCGGTTTGGCTCAGTGAATAGACTAAAAGGTCCCAGGTTCGATTCAGGTCAAGGGCATGTACCTTGGTTGTGGGCACATCTCCAGTAGGGGGTGTGCAAGAGGCAGCTGATCGATGATTCTTTCTCATCGATGTTTCTAACTCTCTATCCCTCTCTCTCCCTCTCTGTAAAAAATCAATAAAATATATTAAATAAATAAATAAACAAACAAACAAACAAATAAATAAAAAATATATACTTGTGCCCTCGCCGGTTCCTCAGTAGTTAGAGCAGCAGCCTGCACACTGAAAGATTCAATTCTGAGTCAAGAGCGTGTACTTGGGTTGCAGGTCTGATCCCTGATCGGGGCACATGGAGAAGGCAGCCAATGATCTAACATCTCCCTCTCTCTCTGTGTGTCCCACCCTCTCTCCCTTCTACTCTCTCTAAAAATCAATGGAAAAAATATCCTTGGGTGAGGATGAATAGCAACAACAACAAAATTAAAAATAAAAATAAGTAGGCATGCTACATTGGAGATCTGGAACCAGTACAAACTGAGTACTAAAGTGAAAAGGACGGGGCCATGTCAGCTGGGGGATCACAACAGGAGCAGAGAGTTTTAAAGAACAAACCTGATTAAAGCCATGATAATCCCTATCACCACGGAGCTAACAGCCAAACTCCAAATACCCTCCATCTTCATCTCCTCTTTTTATTCCCACAATCACTCAGTCCAGACCCTCAGTGTTTCAGCATAAATTATTTTAAATTATAAAATATAATCATAAATTATAAATTATTCAGGGGTCCCTAAGTGGTCTTCCTGAATCCAGTGTTTTGACCTTCTAATCCACAGCAGAAATAGTCCCGGGACTAACAGAACACTTTCATTATTTCCCCCGGCACTAAAATACAGGACAAAGCGTAACCATCTCAGGATGGCATTTATAGTCTAACCCCCCTCTCCCCCCACAATGATTCTCTTGTTAACTTTACGTTCTAGTCACATGAAACTTCCTACTGTTCTGTAGAGATTCTCTGCCACACCTCTATGCTTTTTTGCATACTGCCAACATCCTTCACCTTTCTCCACCTGGAACTCCTTCCCGTTATCCCAGGCCCGGCTCAAGCACCGCCTCTTCTGTGAAGGGCTACCTGATCCCCACAGCAGGTACTGACTTCTGTGCCTCCAAAGCAGACATTCACCTTGATGGCATCTCATGCCAGTTTGGCATCCTTTGTAATGCCTGCATGAGCTTCAGTGCTGTGTGCAAGACAAGCTGATTAGTTAAAACCAATTTTGAGGGTCCTGTGCTCAGGTTTCATCACCACTTAAAGCTATGGAACATGACTCATTATTTCACTACTCTTCATCCCTACTTGAGATGTTGTGTTAAAAGTTAACTAGGCAGATCCATGTATTAGGCACTGTAATCATAAAAATTCTCTTAGGTATATACCAAAGGAGGGTATAAAAAGATACATATAAAGAAATTCCCTAGCATTTGTCTCCTTTTGAGAAAAGGGAAGATGAGATTAATATTGAATATTTTTTTGAGGTTTAGCTACCAAATGTGATTTAGTTTAGAGTGTATAATTGGAATACATTTTAAAGGATAATTTTGCAGTGGTAGGCATGACTTAGTCCCAGGAAAATTTTGATTCTCACGTTTACTTAACTTTATTCCGTAAGTAATTAATTCTTTGCTTCTCTGATGGAACACCAAACCAAGTAAAGCAATGAGGAAAAAAACCACACCATTTACTTCTGATGTAACAAACTTGGGGAATATGGACCAACAAGGCCCTGGGGAGGGAGGGAGACACTGCATAAGCATAGTTATTATCAAAGAGGGGCTGGGCTGTCGTAGACAGGTATAGTTGATCCACAGGAGTGAGATGATGTCTTAAGACCCAATTCTATTCTTCAGAGGTCTTGTGACTGAGCTCCTGGCAGGGACCCAGACCTGCCAGTTTTTGTCTAGCCCACAAATAATCACAGCATCACGAAAACCACGGTGGGACATGTGAAAATATTCAGCCACCATCATCCACAAAACAGATCAATAACAGAATGACAGAGAGGCAAGGGTCCAAGAAGTAGCAATAAACTGTTATGAATTGCCCCAATTAAATTTTCACAGAGCTTTATAGGACAGAATTATTGAAAGGAGATAGATTAAGCAGGCTCGAGGAGGGGTTTTCTTTTGTTTTTGCATGGTTTTAAAAGTAACTACCTTCACAAAGCAGTTAGAGGAGCTAGAACAAAGAATTACAAATTAAACATCTGAACAATTGCAATAAATAGCTTTGAGTAAGATTTTAAAACACACTACGAGTGTTAAGGTCAAGTAAGACACAGAGAAGACCTCATAGCTGGAAAAACCATTGGGAGGGTAAGGGACCTGCTTGTAGCCGGATGCTCCTTGGCCCGACATAGTCAATGCTGACCCCGACTGGGGCGACTGAAGCCGGTTTGATTATCACACTGTGTTGTCATGGTGTCTGTCTTTCATTTCTGGGCCCCAGCCCTTAGCAAAATGACTGCTCGGGGGACATTTGTCTAGCTCCAGATGCCAGGACAGCAATTAGTTCTCATGGTCCCTCCCTACAAAGACTGAAAAAGACATCTGCAGTTTCCGATAGCTGCCACGATGACAACTGCCGAGCCATTTGAGGGCAAACTGCTGTGTTTCAGTACCACTCGGAGGCTCTGCCTGGGGACTGCTGCTGAGGCTTCCTTAGAAGCATTCTGCTCATGCTGGCTTTTGCCAGGAAAGAGAGGAATCTTAAAGACACCAGAGACAGATCAGCTGACACCTCAGCTTCAGCACGGTAGGGGCCAACCTATAGCTGGAAAAGGAATTCGAAAGGGATGAAAACAGAATCTTCACCCCTACCTAGGCCTGGAGAAATTTTCTGCATGGATATAATCAGGGCTTCCTTCTAATTTATCCTGCCAAGGAAGCTGGACTTGTAGAATTTAGGAAAGAAAGAGGCATTGGACTGATTTCTTAATGTCTTAATGTACCACATTCCAGGCATAGTATTAGTGGTAGGAAATGGAACTTTTAAAAAATTAATTTAAAAAGCATTTTGTTTTAAGGCCTGGAATGGTTGATCTCTCGTTTACCATAAACTGCCTTTATAACTGAGCTCTGGCAACAAGAATTTATTGAGTGTGACGTGTACTATACCATGCTAGGTGTTCTAATGCTATTAGCTAAATGATACCGATAAACATAAAAATAGTCTGCTGTTAGGACACCCTGATTCTCACCTTATAGAATGACCTATACTGATTGTTTCCCCTCTTAGCAAACCACAGCGTCCCCTTCACTTAGGGGAAGACCGCCTTCCCACGACTCTAGTCTCTCAGTCATGATTGCCTCTGAGCATTGCTTTGTCATCCCCCATCTAAAAAGTCCCCTCCTCTTCTTCACTGTCAATTGCTAAGATGTAGCTCAAACTCCACCTTTGCTTCTCTCCTAATCCCATCTCTTCCCACCGTCATCATGTTGAGGGCATCTACTGATGATGCCTCTGCCATCAGGTGCAGGGAGATGAGATGGGTGGAAAGGACATTCTCCATTCTTGAGAAAGCACAAAGTTGGTTCCCTAGGGAATAAGGAAGCCTCTCAAGAAAAAAACAAATAGTACAGATGCATAAAATAATTTGAGGAAAGGTTATTTTGTTAATGTATTCTGAGATACACTGGAGTAAATTGTAAAATAAATCCATCATTGTGTACACACGGGTAGAATTAATGAAATGAAAGAACTTTTTAAACAGTCTATAATGTTGCTTAGAACCTACATATCACCTTGCCACATGACTATTACTGTTATCAAGCTACAATTAATTTTGATGGAATCAAGGCAGTTCAGTGCCCTTTAAATATCTGAACTAAAATCTCTGATAATCAGGAAGTAAAGGAAGTTTACTTGCAGTTTTACCATATAAGGACACTGGATCGCAATCCTGTGAACCTGTGCCTTTGCACATATTTTTTGCAGCTGCTGATACACTTCAGAACCAAAGCTGAGCTTTGAAAGTTTGGATTCCTATGTGTTGTGATAATCAGCTGGGGTTTGGAAATGCCTTAAAAAATCTAATGCTCTGGCACTTTAACAAGGCTTCTGAAAAAACAATTTAACATCTGGAATCAAGTATTCTGTGGAAGTCCAAGACCAACAGAGCAAAGAACATTGCTTTCAGTAATAGTTCAACTATGGCACTTCCTTCTCCTTCATCAAATAAATGGGTTTATTTTGTAAAGATTCTGAGGTGGTTTATAATAAGTAAAATATAGAATAGAAGCATAGTGTAGAAAACTGGATGCTCCAGATATTTATCACTGAAAGTCTTTCCTAGATGTGCTTCTTTATTCTTCCATATAATTTTCTCTTCCAAAAACTCAATTCTGAAAATGAAACAAACGACCAAAGTCAACCAGTCTCCTTCATTTAGCTGAAGAGACTGCAGATTGAGGATGAGTAAAGAAACTACAGAGTTCAATGTCACCTTTTCCTTCATGTTTCAGAAGAGGCAAAGACAACGACTAGGCATGTGTGTTTCTTAAGTCTCCCATAGGGTCAAATGCAAAAAGAAGTGTTTATTTCTACTGAATGCTCACTAATTCTCTACAGAGTTTTCAGACATTTTTTTAAAACAACATTTTAAAATGTGTTCTCTACTAAAATAATAATGAATAATATCTACTGAGTGCTTACCCTGTGTCAGGCACTGTGTACTGAACTTCCAAAATAATTATTATCCTTTTCTTTTTATGATGAGTAATTAACAGAGTGGAACAGTGAAACTGGCTTAGAGAGAAGCAAACAGAACAATGAAATAGAAGGGAGATCCCAGAAACAGACCCAGACATTCATATAGGAACACAACTCATGGCCAAGAAAGCATTGTAGATTACCAGGGAAAGAACAGACCATCCAATAATGATGCCAGAAAAGTCCATTCTCCATATGGGGGGAAAAAGAAAGAAATTGAATTCCTTCCTCATACAATACACAGGAATACATTTCAAATGAAAGTAAGACCTTAAATTTGCAAGGCATAATTCTAAAACTTTAAAAAAGACAATATAAGAAAAGGGATCTATGTTAAATTAAGAGTTTTTGTTCATAAAAAAAATACCATGTAGTGCTAAAGACAAGCCACAGAGTTGGAGAGAATATTTGCAAAACATATAACCAACAAAGGCTGTTTTCAGGATATATAAAGAACTCCTCTGAAAAAAGGAAAACAACCCAATAGAAAAATGGGCAATCAATAGGTACAGATTAAAGAAGTGGAACAGACACAAACAGTGTCTGGCACAAGGGAGGTACTCAAACACTATTGGTTGAATGAATGAAAACACAAATGGCCCATAAACACATGAAAAGATAGCCAACCTCCCTGGCAATGAGGGAAATAATAATGAAAATCACAATGGGATGCCATTTCACATTCACTACCCTGGAAAAAAGTAAAATCCATCAAATGTTGGAGGGGATGGGATACAGTGGACACTTTCACCCACTGCATGTAGACACAGAAACAGGAACACCCACTTTGGAAAACATTCTGGCATTACTTAGTATAGCTGAAAACATATACACCTTGTAACCCAGATGTACTCCTAGGTTCCAACCTGAGAGAATTTCTTGCATATGTGGCCTAGGAGACATGTTTAAGACTATTAACTGTAGGATTGCTCATAATAGCAAGAAGCTGGAAACAGCTCAAATGTAAATCAGCAGAAGAATGGATGAATAAATTATACATATTGATACAATGGAATACAATACACTAATGTTAAGCAAAAGAAGTCAAACAAAAAATATAAACTATGATTCTATTTATGTAAAGGTCATAAACAGACAAAATTAAACACTATCATATTTGGGAGGAAAATACATAGGTGATAAAATTTAAAAACAAAACAAAACCAAGAGACTGGGTTAATATAAAATTCAGATGAGTAGCTACCTCTGTGGGGAGGATTGTGATGAAATGGCATATAGGGGTCTTCTAAGTTTTAGTTTCTTAATCTGTGTAATAAATGCACATGTTCATTTTATTAATATTATTTTTTATTTTATACTATATATTTTTAAAAAAATTTCTTTATTGATTAAGGTATTACATATGTTTCCTTATCCCCCCATGACCCCCCTCCCCCCACCGGCCGCCACATTCATGCCCTCACCCCCCTGTTGTCTGTGTCCATTTGATAGGCTTATATACATGCATACAAGTCCTTTGGTTGATCTTTCCCCCATAACCCCACCCTACCCTACCTTCCCTCTGAGGTTTAATGGTCTCACCAATCCTTCTCTGTTTCTGGATCTATTTTTGTTTATCAGGTTATGTTGTTCATCATATTCCATAAATGAGTGAGATCATGTGATATTTATCTTTCTCTGACTGGCTTATTTCCCTTGGCATAATGCTCTCCAGTTCCATCCATGCTGCTGCAAATGGTAAGAATTCCTCCTTCTTCTCCTTCTCCTTCTCCTCCTCCTCCTCCTTCTCCTTCTCCTCCTCCTTCTCCTTCTCCTCCTCCTCCACCTTCTCCTCCTCCTCCACCTTCTTCTTCTTCCTCCTCCTCCTCCTCCTTCTTCTTTTTTCCACAGCATAGTATTCTACTGTGTAGATGTACCACAGTTTTTTAATCTCCACTTATCTGCTGCTAAGCACTTAGGCTGTTTCCAAATCTAAGCTATGGTGAATTGTGCTGCTATGAACATAGAGGTGCATAAATCCTTTCTGATTGGTGTTTTTAGTTTCTTGGGATATATTCTTAGAAGGAGGATCACAGGGTCAAATGGGAGTTCCATTTTTAATTTTTTGAGGAAACTCCATACTGTTCTCCACAATGGCTGCACCAGTTTGCATTCCCATAATCAGTGCACAAGGGTTCCTTTTTCTCTGCATCCTCATCAGCACTTGTCGTTTATTGATTTGTTGATGATAGCTATTCTGACAGGTGTGAGATGGTACCGCATTGTCGTTTGATTTGCATCTCTCAGATAATTAGTGACTTTGAGCATGTTTCCATGTGTCTCTTGGCCTTCCTTCTGTCTTCTTTCAAAAAGTATCTATTTAGGTCTGTTGCCCATTTTTTTATTGGATCATTTATCTTCCTTTTATTAAGTTGTATGAGTTCCCTGTAAATGTTGGAGATTAAACCCTTATGGGTGATAACATTGGCAAATATGTTCTCCCATACAAGGGGCTTTCCTGTTGTTTCATTGATGGTTTCTTTTGCTGTGAAAAAGCTTTTAATATTGATGTAGTCCCATTTGTTTATTTTCTCTTTAGTTTCCATTGCCCTAAGAGCTGTATGGGTGAAGAAATTGGTTCAGCATATGTTTGAGATTTTGCTGCCTGTGGATTCCTCTAGTATTTTTATGGTTTTCTGTCTTGTGTTTAAGTCCTTTATCCACTTTCATTTTTGTGTATGGTGTAAGTTGGTGGTCTAGTTTCTTTTTTTTTTTTTTTTTGCATGTATCTGTCCAATTTTCCCAACACCATTTATTGAAAAGACTGTCTTGACTCCTTTGTATGTTCATGCCTCCTTTGCCAAATACTAATTGGGCATAGTGGTTTGATTCAATTACTGGGTTCTCTATTCTAGTCCACTGATCTATATGTCTGTTCTTGTGCCAGTATCAGGCTGTTTTGAGAACAGTGGCTTTGTAATACAGCTTGATATCTAGTATTGAGATCCCACCTACTTTGTTCTTCTTTCTCAGGATTGCTGTGGCTATTCTGGGTCTTTTTTTTTTATTCCAGATAAATTTTTGGAAAGTTCATTCTAGTTCTGTGAAATATGCTATTGGTAATGGGGAGTGTATTGAATCTATAGATTGCTTTAGGTAGTATGGACATTTTAATGATATTGATTCTACCAACCCATGAACATGGTATATTCTTCCATCTGTTTATGTCTTCCTCAATCTCTTTTTTTCAGTGTCCTGTAGTTTTCTGCATAGGGGTCTTTTTACCTCCTTAGTTAAGTTTATTCCTAAGTATCTTAATTTTTTTGGTGCGATGGTAAATGGGATTGCTTTTTTAATCTCTTTTTCTGTAAGTTCACTATTGGTGTATAGAAATGCCATAGATTTCTTGGCATTAGTTTTGTATCCTGCTACATCACCAAATTCATTTATTAAGTCTAAATTTTTTATGGAGTCTTTAGGGTTTTCTATGTACAGTATTATGTCATCTGCGAATAATGACAATTTTACTTCTTTTCCAATTTGAATGCCTTTTATTTCTCCTTCTTGTCTGATTGCTGTGGCTAGCACTTCCAGTACTATGTTGAACAGGAGTGGTGAAAGTGGGCATCTCTGTCTCGTTCCTGGTCTTATGGGAAAAGGTTTTAGATTTTGTCAATTGAGTATGATGTTGGCTGTATATTTATCATATAAGGCTTTTATTATGTTGAGGTATGATCCCTCTATTCCCACTTTGCTGAGTATTTTTATCAGAAAAGTGTGTTGGATTTTGTCAAATGCATTTTCTGCATCAATTGATATGATTATGTGATTTTTGTCTCTTAATTTGTTTATGTGATGTATCATGTATATTTATTTGTGGATATTGAACCAGCCTTGCATTCCTGGAATAAATCCCACTTGGCCATGATGTATGATTTTTCTAATGTAATGTTGGATCCAGCTTGCTAGAATTTTGTTGAGATTTTAGCATCTATGTTCATCAGGGATATTGGCCTGTAATTCTCTTTCTTTGTGGTGTCTTTATCTGGTTTTGAGATTAGGGTAATGATGGCTTCATAGAAAGAGTTTGGAATTGTGCCTTCCTTTTGAATTTTTTTGGAATAGTCTGAGAAGGATTGGTTTTAGTTCTTCTGAGAGGGATGTCTGACTGCCCGTTTAGACCTGATCCCAGGCAGTTTAACATCCCTCAATGGGTCCCAGATTGGAGAGGGTGCAGGCTGGGCTGAGGGACACCCTGTGCACAAATTTTGTGCACTGGGTCTCTGGTATTTCAATAATTTAAAAAATGATATGTGAGCTGCATTTTTAAGTAAATAAAATTCTACATAAATCCTACCAGAGGAATTACCTACTTCCATAAATTACATCATGAAAGGCTTAGCAAAGCAAATAAAGTAATTTTCTGATTTATCTATGTTGATATTCATACCTTTGAGTTTGTTTATTTAAGACACATTTACATAAAATTTACATCAAGGTATGAAGAAAAACAATAACTCTTTTTTTATTTTAAGGAAGTCACTGGTTATCATAGTCTTTGTATGACTGTGGTGAGTTTAGTTTCCTTCTAAAAATAGTATCTCAGTTTGATTATCTGCAGGGAAATACAAAGTCTATAACATATTCACAAATTGTATTTATTTTAAAACAATTATCTCTAATTGCTAAAAAAAAAAAAAAAAGGAGTTTAGAATGGTGTGGTTAGATCTGGAGGAGGTCAGATAACTGAATTGACGTTTTTAACCAAGTTTCATTCTCTCAGTAGCTTTTACTAAATAATATTCTGACATGTAACATCATGCAAGATAACACTGGGTTACATTTTATTTTTCTACAACACAATTTTTTTGTGTGGGTGAAACCCACCAACTGAGAAATAAGAAAAATTACCAGATGAAAAAAAAAATCAGATTTTAGTGAAGGGACTCTGTTAGTATTTGGAGATGAAATCTGAGGCCTCTGTAGCCAAGCTGGCTGGGCTGGACATCTGTGTCGGCCACAGCGCGCAGCCAGGAGCTGGCCGTAGCCAAGTCAGTCCTCTGCTGGGTGAGTGGGAGGGGAGGAGAGGGAAGCCAGGCCTGTGGTAAAGAGCCCCATTCACAGAGAGGCAAGTGGGTTCCATATGTTTGCATTCTAGGAATTTTGGTCTCCACACCAGTCTCATTCCCAGCATCACCACTCCCGGATCCTGCAAAGGTTGATAGGCCCCTCCTCAGGGTTGGGCTCTCGACCGCTCTTACAACTTACTCAACTGGAAAGTCCAATCATATTTTCTAAGATTTAAGCAAACATGAGGGTCCTTTGAAGAAAACCAAGGTTAAACTGAATTCCATTGCATTCAAATCTCAAAGCCTAAAAAATATTCCTCTTTATTCACCTTCATATACATAACTCTCTGTATAACCTGTAGCTTCTTCCTGCAGAATTACACAACACACACAAAATAAAAACCATCTCTACTGTCATCTCTACACCCAAATGGCATCTATTTAATCTATTTGCACCATAAAAGCCATTTCGCTCCTGAACTGAAGAGCAAAGTTAGGAAGTCAACTGCAATGTGTGCAAAATAACTGCGAAAAACTCCGATTTGAAAAATAAAAATAAAAAACTCGCGTCAAGCTGAGATTCTATAAAAGATGGTCTTACCCAATGTCTTAGGCATGCAACTATCAAGCATATTTACACACCACATACCATTCTGCTAATGATTACAAATAATGGGCGCTTTGTGGAAAGACTGTAGGAAATGGTGGCACAAGATAAGCTTTCAAAGAGTTTGATTAGGATGGGCAGAGCGAGCCCTCTGAAAACATTAGGGTAAGAAACTGAAATGGCAGCTTCATCCCTTTGAACCTCATTTGTTATTAAGTTGCTGCTGCTGCAGGCAGATAAGATCCAAGACCAAATACAAAAACATACATTTGATTCAGCACGAGGCTTATCTCAGTAACTGGACCTACTCTGTTTAAAAAAAAAAAAAAAATTGGCTGAGAAAAGCATTTTTCCTTTTAGTTCTAACAACTCAGAATCTCCCTTCAGTGTGAAGAAAAAAAAAAAAAAAAAAAAAAAAAAAGCAAAACATGAAAGGTTCCATTTTTCTTCTGTCCCATTAAAATAGAACCAATAATGCTCAGTAAAACAAGACAAAACAAATGTATGAAGTTCCTTTAAAAATTTTTCTTTTTTATATGGTTTTCATTACATAATTTGACACATCTGGGGTTTTTAATTTATAGGAACAAAAAAGTGAAAGAGCATTAGTTTGGTCTGGAATGGGGGAAATTTTATGATCTCAAATCCACTGGGACACAATTTATGGATCAAATATCAGGAGAAGATCTCATATTTCATGGGGATTTAATATTTCATTTGGATATTTCAGTTAAAAGCCCACATTTTCAGAGTAGTCAACAAAGGTTTTTATCTTTTCAGGTTCTCACTCAAGCAGGCTGGAAATGGTAGCATTTCTTCAGATGACAGCAAAGCCCTCCTCGGTGTTCAGAAATGTTGCCACTGACACTTTCAACACAATCCCCACACTCCCCGGGCTTTCTTGGTTCATTTGAATTGGTTCCTGGTTCAGGTGTTTGCAGCACCGGGATTGCCATCTGAGCCATACTGTGGTTCCCACCCCATCACTGAGCTAGCTCAGGGGTGAGTAAAGGTGTGGATTACAGACTGAAGGCCAGGGCAGGAGAAGCCAGTCAGATTTCCCTATCGAGGCTCCATCCTCAGTCTCTGTGCATCTGCAGTGGGGTTGATGATGCCCGCTCCACCAGAGGAGGAGTGTCCTTCCTACCTCTTTTGCAAAAAATTGGTCACTGATCCCGCCCAGCCTTCCTCTCCTGAGGACACCCATGAAGTAGGATCTAATCAATCAATGAAAAGTTACACAGGGTAAACATGAATGGATGCCTGAAAACGTCATCCTTGTTCTTAGGAAAAAGCCATTAAGGTTGGGGAAGGACTGCGGCCCTGGGAAACGCCAGGAGAGACCGCCCGCATGAATTTTATAGTAACGGTGTTTCCTGGAGATGTGCAAGGCAGGGACCCGTAGGACAGCAGCCACAGGAACACTGGTCCCCCCCCCCCCCTTTCTATATTTGTGTACAAAAATAAATGCTGTTTGTAGGTCAGTTTTAGGTTTACAGAAAACACTGTGAAGCTAATACACAGCTCCCTGCTATCCCTGCAACGAGTTTCCTCTGTGATGAGCATGGCGCATTTATTACCAAACACCAGCACGTGGTTAACGAATGGACACGGTGTAACTGGCTAACGTGCACACTTTATTCAGATTGCCTCGCTTTCAACCTCATGTCCTTTTCCAGTTTCAGGATCCCATCCAGGATGCCACATTGCACTTAGACATCATGACATCCAGGCTGTGACAATTTTTCAGACTTTCCTTGTTTTTGATGAATCAGGCAGTTTTGAGGACTGCTGGTTAGGGATTTTGTTGAATGTCCCTCCATTTGGATGTGCCTGATGTTTTCCTCATGATTGGATTGGGTGTACAGTTTTGGGGGACAAAGACCACAGAGCTGAAGTGCCATTTTCATCACATGATCACAGGAGCAGATACTGTCAACAAGACACTATTGATGTGGACCTTGATCACCGGGTTACGACAGTGTTTTGCTGGTTTTTTTCTCCTGGAAGGCCACTTTTTTCTTCCTTTTTCTATACTGTTGCTTTGGAAGGAAGTCACTATGTACAGATTGCAATAAAGGTGTGGGGAGTTGTTTTTGCTCTGTCTCCTTGAGGGCAGAGGACTTACATACATTATTTGGTGTTCTCTGCATGGGAGTATTTGGCTTTACTCCCACATGTATTTGTTTGTGCAGTGCATTTAAAAAAAATTATTTTATTGATTTTTCACAAAAGAATCATCGATCAGCCGCCTCTTGCACACCCCCTACTGGGGATGTGCCCGCAACCAAGGTATCAAACCCGGGACCCTTCAGTTCCGAAGCTGACGCTCTATCCACTGAGCCAAACTGGTCCTGCTTATGCAGTACATTTTTTATACCAGTAGGGACTGAAGTATATTTCTTTGGTGAAAAGTTTGTCCTGATCTTTTGCCCACTTTATAATTAGGTTTTTTTTCTTATTGTTGAGTTTTAAGAGTTCTTTGTATTTTTTTTAATCACATATGTGTTTTGCAAATATTTTCTCCCATCTGTGCTTGTCTTTCATTCTCTTAACAGTTTCTTTCAGAGCAGAACTTTATAATTTTAATAAAGTGCATTTATCACTTTTTTTTTTATGGATCATGCATTTGGTGTATCTAAAAACTTATTGCTAACCCTAGGCCACCTATATTTTCTCCTAAGTTCTCTTCAAGAAGTTTTATGTTTTGCATTTTACATTTATGTCTATGATCCATGCTGTATAGATTGCTGTAACTTTATTTTTTTTATTTTTTTCCCATTTTTTTAATTAAGGTATTATATGTGTACATATATTACCCTTGCCCCCCCCACTCCCATATATGCCCTCACCCCCAGCATTTTGCATCTATTGGTTATGCTTATATGCATGCATATAAGTCCTTCAGTTGATCTCTTATCTTCCCCACCTCTCCCTAACCTCCCCACTGTAATTAGACAGTCTGTTTGATGCTTTACTGCCTTCATATCTATCTTTTTGTCCATCAGTTTATAATGTTCTTTATTATCCACAAATGAGTGAAATCATGTTTTATTTTTCTTTCATTGGCTGGTTTATTTCACTTAGCATAATGTTCTCCAATTCCATCCAGATTGTTGCAAATGGTAAGAATTCCTTTTTTATGGCAGTATAGAATTCCATTGTGTAGATGTACCATAGTTTTCTGATCCAGTCATCTGCAGATGGGCACCTAGGCTGTTTCCAAATCTTAGCTATTGTAAATTGTGCTGCTATGAACATAGGGGTGCATATATCCTTTCTGATTGGTGTTTCTAGTTTCTTAGGATATATTCCTAGGAGTGGATTACTGGGTCAAATGGGAATTCCATTTTTAGTTTTTTGAGGAAACTCCATACTGTAACTTTATAGTAAGTTTCCAAATTAGGAGTTGTGAATCTTCTAGCTTTGTTTTCCTTATTCAGCATTGAGTTGGCTATTCTAGGTTTCCTGTCTTCCCATATATTCCATATAATTCATTTTTTGATATCTATAAAATAGCTTTTTGGGATTTTGATTGGGAATGCATCAAATATACAGGGTCAAGTAGAGAATAATTAACATTTCAATAATGAGCTTTCCAATCCATGAGCATCGGATTTTTTAGTTAGGTCTTTTAAAATTTCTTTCACCAGAAATTTGTTGTTTTCCACATATATATCCTGTACATATTTTGTTAGATTTAAATCAAGGTTTGCCTTCCTTCTTCCTTTCTTTCCTTTCCTTTTTCTTTATTTTTTTATGTTATTTTAAATGTGGGTTTGGTTTTTTAGAAATTAAAATTTTTCATTGCTGGTATATAGGCTTTTGTGTATTAACTCTGTGCTCTGAAACTTTGCATGTACTTCCTTATTAGTACCAGCTTTTGTTTTGTTTTGTCTTTGGTCAATTATTTGGGATTTTCCTGGGTAAACAATCATGTCATCTGTGAACAGTTTTATTTTTTCCTTTCCAATCTGTATAGCTTTTATTTCCCTTTTCTTGTCTTATTGCACTAGCTAGAACTTTCAGTACAATGTTGAATTGCAGTGGTGAGATAGAACATCTTTGCCTTGTTCCAGAACTTAGGGGAAAATGTCTAGTTTGTCACCAATAAGTATGTGTTAGCTGAGGGTATTTTGTAAATACTCTTTATTAAGTTGAGAAAGTTCCTCTGTATTCCTAGTTTTCTCAGATTTAAAAAATCATAAATTAGTATTGGATTTTGTCAAATGTTTGCTTCTGTACCTACTGATATTATCATGAGATTTTTTCCTTCTTTAGCTTGTTCACGTGCTGGACTGCATCAAGTAACTTTCAAATGCTGAGTCAGCTTTGCATACCTGAAATCAATATCATTTGGTCATGGAGTATAATTCTTTTTAAACATTATTTAATTCAATTTTCTATTATTTTGTCAAGAATTTTTGAATCTATATCCATGAGAGCTACTGGCCTTTAGTTTTTTTCTTGTAGTATTTTTATCTGGTTATAGTTTTAGAAATTTTAGCCTCATAGAATTATCAATAACTAGGAAGCTAAGAATGAGTTTCTGGAAGATATTATAAAGAACTGGTATAATTTCTTCCTTAAATGTTGGAGAGAATACATCAATAAAACCAACTGAGCCTGGTGCTTTTCTTTTTCTTTTGTTTTGAAGGTAATTAAATTACATTGGATCAAGATGATTAAGGAACTATAAGACTAGTGAGAACAGGATATAGTACAAATTATGGAACTGTTCAGACCCATGTTTTCTGCATAACTATGAACTAAGATGATATCTGTCAACACATAACATAAGTAAGTGCACATGAGTACAGAAAATATCTTAGTGAACATAATTTTTTTAAAATCCATTTCTTTTTTTCCTTTCATTAGCATCTCCATACTCTCAAAGTAAAAAAAGATACCATTATCTTCCTCCTCTTTAGTCCACATGGGTATATAATTAGAAAATGCCAGTCAATTGTTTTTGAATTCCTAAAGGACTTAACATAAACATGTACACCACTTCTCTAAAGAAAACATCTAGACTCTGAGATTTAATCATTTTTTTACATTTTTCTATATTTTCCATGTTTTCTCTGAGTATGTGTTTATTAGTTTTATAATTAGAAATAAATGCAAAATAAAGAGGGCTCTTTCATTGGCTTTTCTTTCTAGTTTATCATTGTAAAACAAGAAGTAAATGTGAACATGCAAGAAAGAGGTAAAAATTAGTTATACAAATAGCAATGAAAATTATCACAGTCCTAGAGTCCATTGTTACAGGCTGTTCTTCAGAGAGAGTATACTATTTTTTTAATTGAGACATTTATTGATGCTTTGCTAAGAAGCCTCCAATGTTTCAACTCTTCAGCTAATACAATATAGTTTAGAAATGAAGCATTTCTTTACAGTTCATTTCCAGGTGAGCTGTCATGTTGTGTTAAATGCTGGCTGAAGTTAAGTGCTACATTTCACAATATTCTTTTATGTTGAAACCAAAATCTCACTTTGAGATTGTATGTTTTAGATTTGTACTTTTAAAAGGCAATCCATCACTTCCTTTCTTGTTTTATTTTTCTTTATAGCCTTTCTCTGGTTCATCTTTACAAACTAGCAACTTTCAGATGACTCAGTTTTCTTTATTGTTTAAAGTATTACAATATGACCCCTTTCCCCCCACCCTTGTTAGTTTTTCTTAAGTATTTTATTTTGACTGACCTGAATTTGCATTCCTCCCCCTCCACTCCCAACTCAAGCTTCTATGGCTAGTCACACCAACTCTTATACATTTATATTTTTACTAGGGGCCCAGTGCACAAATTTGTGCACCTTGAAAGGAACTGTGGGCCACAAGGCTGCGGTGGGCACAGGGGCAGGTCTTGGCCCATCCTCTGTGCCCCTGTCTGGCCCCTCCCGCTGCAAACCCTGGTCCCCTGTCTTCCGACAGTCCCGCTCCCATGTACTGCCAATGCCGGTGCTGTCCTGCTCACACTTGCTGATGGCACCAAGTGATTGGGGCTGGCGCCAGCAGCAGATGCAAGTGGCTGCTGCCGCCCTGATCGCCCTTTAGAAGCAGGGAGAAGTGGAGAAGCCCTCAGGGGCTATCTAGGCCAGCAGCTGCCACTTGCACCCACTGATGGCACCAAGCAATCAAGGCTGGTGCCAGGCACTGACAGTGGGTATGAGTGGCAGCTCCAGCATCGGTAGCAGGTGCAAGTGCACAGTGGGACTGCGGCCCATGGGAGCAACAAATTTTCAGTAACCACCAGAGGCTCACCCCGGTGACAGTGACCAGTGCCCCGCTGTGGTCTGGCATCCCCCCGTCACCTGCTCCACTCTCCTGCTGTGGCAGATGCTCACCAAGTTCTGCCGCTTGCTGTCGATGCCCACCATATTCCACATGCGCCCCCTGGTGGTCAGTGCACATTATAGCAACCAGTTGTTCCACAATATGGTCTATTTGCATATTAGGGTTTTATATATAGAGATAATGGATATGTTAGAGCTAGACTTTCTAGTTTGTAATGAGCACCTTGGCCAACACAAATGTAAAACATCACATAATCAATTAGAGCTTACATTTTTAAGCGAAAAGTACCAGAGTACTCAGTTAAACAACTATTATATTTTCCAAGCCTGATCACTGTCAGTACATAAGGATTATATACTAAGTCTGAAATTTTACATCTACTTTGCCAGAACCTAAATGCAAAATAAGAAAAGTTCTTATGATTTTCCAAGGTATTTGAAAACATCCTCTAAAACCACACCCTTAGTTTGTTTGGTGGCTTGTTTTAATACACAATAGTTTATGGTCTTAAAGAATTTTGGACTAAGTTCAAGCCTTCCACCCACCTGGTATTAGCTGAGTGATCTTGGGCAAGGATGGTAACTTACCATATTTTTCTATGTATAAGATGCTATTTTTTTTTTTTTCTAAAATCATTCGACTAAAAATTGTGGCATCTTATACACAGAAGTCAGCCAAGAAGGGAGCCGAGTGGGTGGGTAGTTGCCCATACCTTGTCAAACAGGCTTCCTCCACTCACAAACCTACTGTTATTGACGTCAGCTGATGCCATAATTGGAGGTGGAGGAGGAGAGTGCACAGATGCAACAGGGACCTGACCATTCTGAGCCCATAAAGATTTAAAAAATAAGTAAAAAGATAAATACCTGTAAGCAATAGTCTTACTCTGCAAAATTCAAACTGAATGTCATCAATTATACAAAAGAGCATGGAAATAGAGCTGCAGAGAGACCATTTGGACCTCCTCCCACTGAGTGTATGATCAGACAGTGGAGAAAACAGGAAGAACAACTCCTTAAGATGCCAAAAAAAGAGAAGGCCTGACGAGGAAAACCAGCAAAATGGGCAAACCTGGAGCAGAGACTTAAGACTTGGATTATGGAGCAGCACCAGAGTGGCTTCTGTGTGTCAATCAAGCTTATTCAATGTCAGGCAAGAATGTTTGCAAGCAAAATGAACATTGTTGATTTACAGGAAAAGCAAAATGGTGCTTCAATTTCATGAGGAGAGAAGGGTTGGCCATGAGAACACAAAGTTAGCTCAGAAAATGCCACCAGTTTATGAAAATGATCTCATATACATAGACAATGACTCAGAAGACAGCAGTGATACAATAGAAGTTGAAACTTGATATGTCTGGAACTAACAGTTATGAAGAAGAGAGCAGTGATGCAACAGAGACTGAGTAAAGTGATATCCTGTATAATATCATGGTACTGGTATGTAAACATTACCTGTGGTGATTACTAATTAAAAATGTGTTCTGTTTTATGTTTAAAATATTGATTTCTTAATTTTGGGATGGAAAAGTGGGGGGAGGGGCGGTGTCTTATACATGAGGGCATTTTATACACGGAAAAACACGGTAATTATCCTGTGCCTTACTTTCTCTTATCTGAAAAATAGAGATTCATTCACTCAAAAAAATATCTATGGAGTGCCCATTTCATGTTAGGCACTATTCTAACTGCTGGGGATACAGCAGGGAATAAGACAAAAAAAAAAAAAAAAAAATTCTCTCCTAGTGGAGCTTACATTACATTCAGCACTACTAAGGATAATTTCAGTTTCTCCCTCACATGACTGTTGTGAGAATTACATTAGTAAATACATGTGAACCACTTAAGATAGTATCTGCCACACAGTGAGAGCTCATGAAAATTAACCATCATCATCAGAGGATATTTAATTTTCATTAAAAAAATTTCCTTTATATTTCCCCCATTCCTTGTTTCCTTGGTCCCAGAAATAATGGGCTGAACTTAGTGTTCCATGTACATCACTGAGTCTCAATTTCCTCATCTGTGAAATCTTGACATCTGCCCTCTCCACTCCACAGTGTCAGCATGAAAATCAAATGATATATGGGACTGGGCAGGAGTAGGTTTAAAGTTGCATTGTGACATTCTTTTGAGTTAATATATTGTAATAACCAAAACCTGCTATAAGCTTCCTGTAATACACATAAAAGTGCTTTATAACTATTTTTTTTTCAAAAAGGAGAAAAAACAATGGAAAATAAACTAGAGAAGGAAGTAACCAATGATGGCATATCAGAAAAGCTGTCCATTTTCTAAAACTATTTAAAAAAAATTTTTTTTAATATATATTTTCTTTATTGATTTTGTACAGAGAGGGAGGGAGAGAAATAGAGAGCCAGAAACATCGATGAGAGAGAGTCATCGATCAGCTGCCTCTTGCACACCCCCTAGTGGGGACATGCCCGCAACCAAGGTACATGCCCCAGACAGGAATCGCACCCGGGTCCTTCAGTCCCCAAGCCGACGCTCTATCCATTGAGCCAAACCGGTTTTGGCGCATTTTCTAAAACTTTTTAATGTGAAACCCCAGATTCCTAGATGTCAAGTCATCTACTCAGAAGAAACACACTAGTCATGGAACTTTAGGGTTTCTAATTCCAATGAGTTCATATGGCCACTTGGATTTCAGCAAGACTTTTACAGCTGTAACATCTCCATATAGAAACAGCATGTACAAAATGTGTGTGTCTTGCCAGTCCATGCGGGGCCAGCTCAAACAGACAGACCAGAATTGTCATCTGTCTTCTTACATGATCGTTAAACTGGGTGTATTTACATGACTGACTGTTGTCAACTGCTTTTGGAAAACAAACATGGTAAAAATATTATGACACAAGTAAAAAAGAGAAAGCGGAGGAGATAGAAAAGGGTCACAGAAGGGGCCCCTGATATTTGGGCATATTTTTTTCTTTTTACATCCTTCCCATTTCATATGATGTGTTTTCTAATGCAGTGTGACCCCAAATATCCCAGGTGAGGGAAGGTGTAGGGGAGGTTCTTCAGGTATAAAATTCTCCTCCAACATTAAGATCTGAACATAAGTAAGAGAAATATAACCTGAGGTGCTGAGGTCCAACTCTTCTGTTCATGGCACCAACCCATATCCTAGTCTTAACTGGTTGTAGAAAGTTACAGATGGCCGTGGCAGCCAGTGTTAACCAGGTGAGTCCCTGCTAAGTGCCACAAAGTTGTCTATCCATAATTAAGAACCCAAGTAGTTGGTGTTGCTCAAGATCCTTCAAGTTATCCACCTGCCTTTCTAGATTTCTTTGAGTCAAGGCTCAGAAGAGGGATTTTATTGTAGGCGCACAGGTTTGCTTGGTGACAAATACCACTCAAGAAGGGTGAGGCTATTGCCTGGCCAGTGAACAGTTATCTGAGAAGGCAGTAGGAATGGTCTGTCTTCCTCTAACTTCCTGCAGCAGCCTCAAGACTAACTCCAGACAACACAAACCAGCCAGCAGCTTGCCTGGACAGCAAAGAAAACTGCTTTATTCAGGATGACCAAGCATTTTAGCCCTAGAGGGTCAGGGCCCCGCTGGGCTACAATTTCCTAGTGAAAGCTTCTCTTATTGAGCATGTGTGAAAAGGGATGAGAATTTTGGTCATGTGTCTGGAGAGAACACGGAGAAGTGAAACATGCAAAAAGGGCAACAGCTGAAGTCCTGAGCTACAGACAAGAAGGCCGGACACTGAGGAGTGCTGCGGGGATAGAGAGCTTCTGAACCCCGCTGAGGGTAGCAAGGATAGCGTGTGGTAGCGAGAAGACCAATGTTCCAGGGACTGAACTGGATTAGGCTACTCCTTGAGCCAAAACCCTCCTCCTGTGTCTACTAACCAGGAAAACTTTCCTTCTGCTCTCTTACGATAGTGTTTAAAAATCACTTCCGTAGGTCTTCCCTCGTACAGAAACACATAATACACAATTAGGCATGTCTTAATCTGCTGATGCTTGGAGGTGCTAGCAATCTTCCTTAGATAATTCATTTACAGCCTCATAAAAGGAGCAGAAAAACCAAACTAGATGCGGTGAATGGTCTCAAAGTGCCCCTCCATTTCTCACCCATGAGATGTCTTTTGGAATCAGTACAAAGAGGCAGGGCACTCAGAGGATGATATACTTTCCCCAACTTCAGGCACTTGATTTGTGCTACTATCCCTGGAGGGTACTATCTATGTTAACTCAAATGTTATAAGCTTTATAGTTTAACTAGAGGCCCAGTGCACGGATTCGCGCAGGATGGGGGGAGGGTGGCGGGGCGGGGGGGGAGGGTCCTCAGCCTGGCCTGTGCCCTCTCGCAATCCCTCGGGGGATGTAGCAGTACACCAAGTGGCAGGTGGCCAGGGAGGAGCCCCAGCTGGGGCTGGGCACTGTGCTGCTCATGCTCATCCCAGCCCGATGCACCTGCCACTGCTAGGTAGCACTGCAGCAGAGGCAGGAGAGGCTCCCACTGCATAGCTGCACTTGCCAGCCAGGAGCTCGGCTTTAGCTGAGCAATACTCCCCCTGTGGTGCTCCTGCATTGAGCATCTGCCCCCTGGTGGTCAGTGCATGTCATAGCGACTGGTCAACTGGTAGTTCCAGTGGTTCGGTCATAACAGTTGCTTAGGCTTTTATATGTACAGGTATTTTGTTCATCCCTATGTACAAAAGTCCTGAAAGAGCCTCAAAGAAATGCAAGGTGACCTTGAGGAGATAGAAAGTTTTGAAAGGACTGTGTTTGGTTGTACGTTCTTTGCAACCTCTCCTAGACTATGAGCTCCTTGAGGGCAGAGGTCTAACCCTGTTTGGTAGTTCTGGAATGTGAATGAATAAACAAAAGCTCAAGATGGCTAGATTAAAAACCACCAAGCAGGGGACTTGAGGGCTTCTCCATTTTCCATTTTCCTTTCCTGATGGGCTAAAACAATACATGGTATAAGGTAGACATTTTAGCTAGCCTATGCTAACTCAGTGAGAAGGCTCCCCAGTATCCTTCTCAAGGGTATGATTCTAAGGTGTATAAGCAACACTACAACAAAGAGATAATGCAAATCCTGCTGTTATAGATGCTTCTAAGCATAGTCAAATCTATTTTACTTTTGTGTGGATTAATCATGGCCAATTTTTATTCCCAGTGGATTCCACCCTGCCCGGAATGATGAAAGAACACCATATCCCTTGATGTCACAATTGAATTGTGCTCAGGAAATGGGGTTATTTTAATATTATTGTAAACCAAACATAATTAAGAATGTGACTCTTCTCAGGAAAATATCACATGACATACTCCAGAAACAAATATAAACAAATTGTAGTTTACTTGGTGATTTAGTTTATTGACTCCCACTTCCCATTAGTTAATTGAAATGATTAGTACTTGAGGCATCTACAAAATCAACAGAATTTTTCACTTTGAATTCTGGTATTTTAGTATCTTGAAGGCATGGTGTGGGTGAAAGCAAATTAGGGGCATGAGCTAATCAAGACTTGGGAGTGACTCTCACAAACCCAAGCCAACAAAGCATAACAATACTCCAGACCTTACAATTCTCCATTTAGTTTTGGCTAAAACGTCTTGGTTCAGAGAAGATGACTCCAAACCATGGAATCCATTCCATGACACTGATATGAATCCATGTAAAAAACTGGTTAGGGGCAGGGTTGTACGCACACACAGTATTCTTTTATTTGTTTTTAAGGTCTTGCATGTGACACCTGGTGACTTCTCATGGAAAGGCTGAGGCGCCAAGAAGAGTTGTAATTAGGAGGTAAAACATCAAGGGCCTGGCAAAGGACCCGAGCTGGCAGACCCAGAGGAAGGGAGCAGCAGGAAAGCAGTGTGGGTTTGAACTCGGCTCCGGGCCTGAGGAGAACTTGCTTTTTCACCTCTACCTATAAATCTACCTTCCCTCAATGATTTCTGGAAAAATGCACCAAGTATTTTGTTTACATCTATAGAGATTCCTGTTCTTAATTTTAAACAATAATGATAAGTGCAATAATATACATCTAGCACATAGTCTGAGAATGTCATTGGAGTTTTCTGTAGGAGACAAATTAACACATAAAATTACAAGGAATTTCACAGGTATTATTGCTAATCCAACAACTAGGCAAAAGAGTAATATACATAAAATTTGTTCTGTATTCATTAGCTAGAGAAAATTGAGCAAATTATTGAAAATCTCATGCTTCCATGTTTAATACCATTCTCTCACAAGAATATCATTAAAAATCATCCATGTTCCTTCATAAAAACAACAATGTCAATAAGCTAACAACCACGCAGTACAACTTAGGTGCATTATTTGTAGCCAAAGCTATATTAATTATGAAGGGAAATACTTGGGAAATTTTAAACTGAGAATAAAAATAAGGTATTTTATTGTTTCTAATTTATTTAATTTGAGATCCATGTAAGTATGTTAGATATTTGCTTTTGTAGAAAAAACACACACATAAAACTGGTGATCATTTCAGTTTTTTAAAGCAAATTGTAGGACTAAAATATAGCAATTGAACATTTTTGTATACCATATTTTTATTCATTAAAAGTCAACTTAAGGGATGCTATTAAGGTGTAAAATATAGTCAAGATGATTGATTTTCCCCACCGTGATACCATTCCTTGTTTTCATTTATCCTGTTCCCTCCATTCCCTATCCCCATGGTCAGCAAACTGTGGTTTGCGAGCTACATGCAGCTCTTTGGCCCCTTGAGTGTGGCTCTTTCACAGAATACCATAACCTGGGTGAGTCTATTTTGAAGAAGTGGCATTAGAAGAAGTGTAAGTTTTAAAAAAATTGGCTCTCAAAAGAAATTTCTTTCTTTTTTTTTTTTAAATATATGTTATTGATTTTTTACAGAGAGGAAGGTAGAGGGATAGAGAGTTAGAAACATCGATAAGAGAGAAACATCCATCAGCTGCCTCCTGCACACCCCGCACTGGGGATGTGCCCACAACCAAGGTACATGCCCTTGACCAGAATCGAACCTGGGACCTTTTAGTCCATGGGCCGACGCTCTATCCATTGAGCAAAACTGGTTTTGGCTCAAAAGAAATTTCAATCATTGTACTGTTGATATTTGGCTCTGTTGACCAATGACTTTGCCGACCAATGCCCTATCCCAATAGCACATAAAAATAACTTGTTTCTCTTTTCCTTAATGGATTGCTTTTTAGGTTTGACATTTAACATTTTGAACCATCTATAATTTATTTTTATGTACCATATGTTACCCAATTTAAAAAAATGATTAGTCTGTTGCCTAGCCTACTGATTTATGATGCCTCTTACCAATCACATTTATTAAATTCTTATGTACAGTTGAGTCCTCTGAGAAGGGAGGAAGAGAGGGAGGGAGGGAGAGAAAGAGAGAGAGAGAGAGAGAGAGAGAGAGAGAGAGAGAGAGAGAGAGAACAGAAGGAGAAAAGGCATATAGTTCAGAGAGGAAAGAAGTAAATTGATGTGTGTGTTTTGTTCATATGACATGATCATGTACCTAGAAAATCTTACAAAGTCCACACAAAAAAATAGAACTAATAAGTGAGTTTATCAAGGTTGCAGATACAAGGTCACTACACACAATTTAATCGATTGTATTTTTATATATTAGCAAAAAACAACAGGAAGAGAAAATAAATTTTAATAAACGGTAAAATTGGTAACAGCACCAAAAATATCAATTAGATAAGGGAACTATAAAAGTACAATACATTGCAGAGGGAACATTAAATACACCTAAATAAATATTTGAGTCTTCTTTGTATGATTAAATATTAAGATGTCATTTCCCTCAAAATTGACCTACAGATTCAATATACTAGGTAAACACATGGGTAAAAGGTAAATGAAAAAACTGTGGAATTTTTTCATAAGGTACTGAGGAATACCATGCATATAATGGATTGTTATTCAGAAATTTAAAAAAATGAACCACCTATTGATACTGGCAATGACATGAAGGAATTTCAAAAGGTTATGCAGAGAAAAAGAAGCTACATACAAAAACCCCTCACCTGGCAGAATGAATCAGTGCCCTTATCTTTCACTTGCCAGAATAGTGTCAGAGGAATCCAGCTAAACAAGAAGGTTTAAATAAGATCCAGTCTCTCATAATATAATAGTTAAAATGTTCAGGTTTCGACTGAAAATCTTGCATCATCTCAAGAGTAAGGAAAACCACAATTTGAATTAAAAAAAAAAGACACCACACACAACAAACATTAACACTGAGATGATAGAAATGCTAGAATTATATGACAAATATTTTTAAGCAGCCATCATAAAAAAATACTTCAATAAGCAATTATAGACATACTTGGAATACACAAATGAAAAAATGGGAAATTGCAGCAAAGAAAAGACAGACAGAAGAGCCAGATGACCTTATGGAACTATAACAGAAGTTCTAAAATTCATGTCACCAGAATCCCAGAGGAAGAGGGGGAAGAAGGTAAGGCTGAAAAAGAACTCAAATGTAAAATGGATGAAAGCTTCCCAAAATTGGCAAAAGGCACAAACCTACAGATTTAAAAAGTTGAATGAATTCTAACCAGGATAAACAAACAAACATCCAAACAAACAAACATCCAAGATACATCATAGTCAAACTTCTGAAAACTAAAGACAAAAAAGACATTTTGGAAAAAAAGAAGAAAAAAAAAAGACATTTTGGAAGAAGCAAGATAAAAATGACAACTTGTCTACAGAGCAAAAACAATTCAAATAAAAGTGGATTTTTCATTAGAAACTGTGGAGGCCAGAAGGAAATGACACAAAACCTTTCAAGTACTAAAAAAGGTTGTCATACCAGTATCCTATATACATGAAAATGTCCTTCAGCAATGAAAGAAAAATCAAGACATTCTTAGTTAAATGAAAATTAAGAGAATTTATCATCAGCAGGCCTACCTTAAAAAAATGGCTAAAGGATTTTCTTTAAATAAAAAGGGAACAATAAAAGAAGGAATCTTGGAATATTAGGAAAGAAGAAACAGCATTAGAAAATAAAAATATGAGTAAATTCAATATAATTTTCCTCTTGAGTTTCCTAAATAATACTTGACACATTTAAAGCAAAAATTATAATAGCAACTGATGTAATTCCAAATGTGTATAGAAGAAATAAGTTATGGAAATTATATTATAAATGAGGGAAAGTAAAGGGAAGTAAATGTGGGAGAGGTTTTGATATGCCAAACTGACAAAATATCAAACCAACAGACTGTTATATAATAACCTATATTAGGGGTGTCGAACTCAATCAGAGAAGGGGCCAAAATCTAAAATCCAGCCTAAATCGCGGGCCGAATGGTTTACTGAACAGTCATAAACTGACAATGTCATAAACTGACAGCGGAGTGCAGTGATGACAGCGCAGTGCGGGCCACATTGCAAGGCCTGGCGGGCTGGATTTGGCCCGCGGGCCTTGTGTTTGACACATGTGACCTATATTGATCACTAAAAAAGCTATACAAAGACATACACTCTAAAACATTAACCTATCTAATAAAAGAGTAATATGAAATTGAACATCACTCCAACACACAAGATGACCACCCCTATGTGGTCAAAGATGGCTGCCCCCATGTGGACACAAGATGGCCGCCATGAGATGGCTGGCAGGGGAGGGCACAGTTGAGGTTGATCAGGCCAACAGAAGAGGGCAGTTGCGAGGGACCAGGCCTGCAAGGGAAAGTAGTTGGGGGTGACCAGGCTGGCAAGAGAGGGCAGTTAGGGGCAACCAGACTGGCAAGGGAGCGCAGTTGCGGGGGACCAGGCCTGCAGGGGAGGGCAGTTAGGGGTGATCAAGCTTGCAGGGGAGGATAGTTGGGGGTGCCCAGGCCTGCAGGGAGGGCAGTTAGGGGTGACTGGGCCAGCAGGGGAGGGCAGTTGGGGAGGAGCAGGCCTGCAGGGGAGGGAAGTTGGGGGGGTTGTGGAAACAAGCCTATGGGCGGGGGAGAGCTGGGGGAGATCAGGCCTGCAGGGGAGGACAGTTGAGGGAGACCAGGCCTGCAGAGGAGGGCAGTTGGGGGGAGGGGGGGGAAACCAGGCCTGCAGGGGAGGGCTGTTGGGGGTGACCAGACCAGTAGGGCAGGGAAGTTAGGGGCAACCAGGCTAGCAAGGGAGGGCAGTTAGGGATGACTGGGCCAGTAGGGTAGGACAATTAGGGGCAACCAGCCCTGCAAGTAAGGACAGTTAGAGGTGACCAGGCCAGCAGGGGAGAACAGTTAGGGGCAATCCGGCCAGCAGGGAGCAGTTAGGTGTCAATTAGGCTGGCAGGGGAGTGATTAGAGGGTGATCAGGTTGGCAGGCAGAAGTGGTTAGGGGCAATCAGGCAGGCTGGTAGGCGAATGGTTGAGAGCCAGCAGTCCTGGATTGTGAGAGAGATGTCCAACTGCCTGTTTAGGCCGATCCTACTGGGATAGGACCTAAACTGGAAGTTGGACATCTCTAGAGGGGTCCAGGCTGGGCTGACGAACATCCTCGCCGCCCCCCCCCCCCCCCCCCCCCCCCCCCCCCGTGCACCGGGCCTCAAGTAGATAAATTAAAAAATTGAATTCTAAAAGTTATTTAAGTAATCCACAGGAAGGCAGGAAAAATGTAGAACTATTTAAAAAACAAACAAACAAACAAAAACACCACACAGAACAAACAGAAAACAAAAAATAAAATGACTGACTTAACTTTAAAATGTCAATCATTATATTAACTGCAAATGGTCTAAATGTATCAATTAAAGTGGATTTTAAAACCTGACACAAACAGGGGGTGAAGGCATTAGTGGGAGTATAGGGGGGGTCAATGGGGTGATAAGGACACATATGTTAATACTTTAATCAATAAAGAAAAATAAAAACAAAAAGCCTGACACAACTATATGCTGTCACAAAAATTCACTTCCAACATGATATAGGAAAATTGAAAATAAAAAAAATGAGAAAAAGATATATTATGGAAACCTTAGTTAAAAGATAAAAGGAGTAGCTTTATTAATGTCAGATAAAATAGATTTCAGAGCAAAGAAAAACTGTCAGAGATAAAGACATTACAAAATGTTAAAAGGGATCAATTCATCAAGAAGACGCAGCAATCCTAAATGGCTATGCACCAAACCTTAGTGATGCAAAATATGTGAACCAAAACTGATAGAACAGAAAAGGGAAATTGGCAAATCAACAATTATAGTTGGAGACTTCAACACCCCTTTTAGCAATTAGCAGAACAACTTGACAGAAAGGATACAAAAGAAGTCAACAACAGCAACCAACAGAACCTAACTGATATTTATAGAACACCCAACAGCAGAATACACATTCTTTTTAAGACATGTCTAACATAATATATCCTGGGACATAAAACAAGACTCATCAAATTTAAATACAATGTACAGATGGTGTATTATAAAATTGTATGCCTGAAATCTATATAATTTTATTAAGCAATGTCACTCCAATAGATTCAATAAAATTAAATTTAAAAAATGAAACAGAGGCTATTACTACAGATTCTGAAGACATAAAGAAAAACAAGAGAATACTACAAAGAACTCTATACTCATAAATTCAACAACTTAGATGAAGTGGAGCAATCTTTGAAAAACATGGACTACCACAATTTACTCAAGATGAAATTGATCATTTGAATAGTCCTATATACTACCAGGAAATTTTAATTGGTAATTTTTACACTTCAAAAAAGAACTCTACCAGCCCAGCTGGTTCCACTGAAGAGTTCTGACAAATGTTTAAAGCTTTTACACCAATTTTATACAATCTCTTCCAGGAAACAGAAGATGGAGCATTTCCCAATTCATTTTATAAAGCTAGTATTATCTTAAAACCAGACAAAGATAGCACACACCTACATGCCCATACACACAAAACTATAGATCAATATCCCTCAGAAATTTAGACACAAAATTCCATAGTGAAATATTAGCAAATAGGATTCAGAAATATATAAAATGAATTATATACCATAACAGAGTTGGCTGATTCCATATTCCAAGAATAAATAAACATAATCTACCATATTAAGAAGAAAAATCATATGACCATATTGACAGATGTAGAAGAGCATTTAAAGAATTCAAGACCCTGCCGAAGCCAGTTTGTCTCAGTGGTAGAGCGTTGGTCTGAGGACTGAAAGGTCCCAGGTTCGATTCCGGTCAAGGGCATGTACATTGGTTGCGGGCACATCCCTGGTAAGGGGTGTGCAAGAGGCAACTGGTCGATGTTTCTCTCTCATCGACGTTTCTAGCTCTCTATCTCTCTCCCTTCCTCTCTGTAAAAAAATCAATAAAATATATTTTTTTAAAAAGAATTCAACACCCACTCATGATAAAAACACTCAAAAACATAACAAACACTAGTGGTCTGATGCACAGATTTGTGCATATTGAAAGGAAATTAATTAGAAGAAAGATTTGTGTGGTAATTATGTTACTGCAAAAAATTACATGGCAAAATAGTATATATAATATAGTATTATAAAATTAAAACACAAGTGCAAGTGGAACCAGCGATATATATATCGTGCATATGTGAGTCAGCGTTTATTTTTAAATTGCCAGAGTGCGTCATATGTACCTCTGGTCGGCTGCTGGGTTGGTCGGACAGTAGGACGTACATACAGTCAGTCACTTAGCCTTTTATATACAGTATATATAGAATATAGATAAGAATAGAGAACTTCCTTAAGTTGGTGAAGATTATATATAGAAACTGTTATAGCTGTCTGGTTATTATTGTTCCTACCCTCAACCCCAGCAGACTATGGTTTAGTGACTAGCATGCTGAACTCATGTGGGTCTTTTATCATAACAGCTAGCTTGATGACATCAAAACTAAAGTCTACAGGGAACTGCCATCAGAACTTTTGTGGGGGCAAACTCATTGCCACTGCCGTTATTATTAGCTGACAGGGATGTGAATCCTGATCTCAGCTGCTTCTATGTGGGTCCCAATCTGGGAGTGTCTGCTCCCTCCTTTCTTTCCTCAGCAACCTTTGGGTGATGTGGAAGAAGCACCCTTTACCCACCAGGTTCTTAAGTTTCAGAGGCACGTCTTGTTGAGTGTTATTCCTTTTATTAGGGTTGCTCTTCCAGTTTCTCAGGGTTTAGCATCTCACTGAACCCTGTACAAGTCCCCCACAGGCTGACTCATGAAATTGTCCAATTAATACAGAGCAGTGAGAAGCAGCCTGGGTCCTTCCTCCTTCTTCCACAGTCTCAATGCAGGTCTGGCTATCAATGCCAATGCTTCCCATGAGCTCAATTCAATTATAAAAACATTCATTATGTAGGAACACAATGTCTCTGAGCCCCCCGAGGTTTATTTGGCCTTCATGCAAATGGAAACTCTGCAAGCTCTCAGACTGCTGTTTGGGTTCTTTTCTCACCCTAAGTGCCACCTCACAGTGCATGAGAGAAAGAATTTACCTCATAGTGATACCACTGCGAAGAAAGAGCATCATTTAGCAACTGCGTTTTTTTGTTTTTTGTCTTTTTGTGTTTTTTTTTTTTTTTTTTTCTTGCATTATGACAAGGTATTGGGAGGGAGGTAAAAGGATGACAAATAATTATTCTACTAATGGTTATACTAGAGTGTTAGGCTAAAAGCAAGGGGGTAAGGAGCCAAAAGACCCAGGTTAGAATCAAGCCTTCACCATGAACTAGTGGGAAATCTTGGGCAAATTACTGTATCTCTTAAGGCCTTGGTTTTGCTGCTTGTAAAATATGGATATTGATACCTATCTCAGAAGATTAAATGAGATAAAATGTTTCAAGTCACTGACACACAGTATTCACTTCCTAAGTGGTCACTAGTGATGGCCATAGTCAATTGTGTTTGAACTCAGCTTCATTACTTGTCCTTGTGGGAATGTACCAGGATCCCTGGTATAGGTGATTGCATCTTCCTGGAGACAAAGATTGGAGACAGCTGCTTATGGGAGTAAAATTAAGTAGCATAAGACCCCACTGCTCAAATATGATAAAGTGATTAAGAATTAGGAGGTAAGGGCCATGTCTACACTCCCCGTACCAAGTGCCATATTTTAAAATCAGAATATGTCCTTGGCCGGTGCCTTCATAGACCACTGTGCAATTTATAAGATGATTAAAAGGAAGGTACAGAGTCCTTGGCCCTCACATCATAAATCCTGCAGATTACTTCAACTTCCAGAATACAATGAAACTATGTCTGGGAAATAAGGCAGAGGACATTCTAGACAATATAGATGAAACTATAATTTGCTTTAGTAGCACATGAAACAATATTCCCTATTATTTTTCAAAGCTCTAAAATGGTTTAGTACTTAAATTTTATTTTCACAAAATATGCAGCAAGATTAATGAAAATACCGAGGAAAATATGCAGCAAGATGAATAAAAATACCGAGGTACTGTATTTTATTTTTCAGCACAGTGAAATCATCAGGAGAGCCAAAGAAGAAAAACCCTGCTTTGTCCCTACAACCACTCTATTCTTCCTAAAAAGGCTAACCCATCTCTTTTCTTTGCCATCAAACAGTTGTTTGCCAGAGAGAGTTAATGTCTTCTAATAATGATAATTACGTTGATTTAATAGTTCAGGGAACATGAGAGCATAGTGTACTAAAGTAGACAGTGAAGGTTTGGGTAGAAACGTTCTTGGAAAGCTGTGGCATATCACTAATACAAATGAAGAGGAAGCAATGATGTCTAGCTGGTGAAGACATGTGCTGTGGGGGCGGCACACTGTGAGGTGGCTCAGGTACCAGGCAGTGCTGATGCTGCGGGAGCTCTGCTGATTGCACTGGCGCCGGTGCCCTGCACCTCTCTGCACTCCGCTCTCCTGGGTGACATAATCATCTGGGTAAGTATCATGGTGAAATGAGGAGGGGTGTGGGCTGACTGAGCTGAAAAGTTCTGAGGCTGGGAAAGCAGAGAAGCTCTCTGGCCACACAGGCCATTGCTGATGGGAAGAGAGATCCTGAAAGGAGGTGAGGGTTTTTGACAACATGCACTTCTTCCACATTTCTGCCAAGGGCAGGCCCTATCTCCCAAAGTTGAGGCAGAAGGAGCTATTCAAGCAAGGTTCATGGTACCACAGTGATTTTATAACAAGTTCACAGGTTCTTGGGCATTCTTCCAGTAAAATATAAAGACTAATTAATTCTTTTTCACTTGAACATGGGTTGGCCTTTATAGCTTGCTTCTAATGAAAAACAAAACAAAATTAAAAAAAACAAAACCCAACACAAAAACAAAGCTGTGATGGTGAATGATTTCTGAGACTAGGTTAGAAAAGGCAATACACAGTATCCACCTGTCTCTCTTTCTCTCTCCCCGGACTCTATCTCTCTGATGTCCGGAGCCCACACGTAGGAAGCCAGCAACTCTGATGCCACCATGCTGGGCAGAACACGTGGCAAATCCACCGGAGACGGAGAGAGAGGCAGATGGAGCCTCAGCTGTGCCAGCCTCCAGCTGTTTTGAGTCTTTCCAGTATCCACTGCCAGAAGCATAAATAATTATTCTATTCCTCTTTAAGCCACCCCATCTGAGAACAAGCAAAGCAGAAATAAGCTATCTCTACTAAGTCCTGCTCAAATTGCAGATTCATGAGCAAATTAAGTTCTGAAATTGCCTTAAGCCATTCGTTTTAGGATAATTTGTTATGCAACATTAAATAACCAGAACAAGCATCAAGATGATGATGGGGGAAGAATATTTTCATAGCTAAGCTTTTGAGATACGATATATGGATACCTGGAGAACTCGGGTGAACAGGTGAGGGTAGGCCAAAATAGAAGGTCTTATGAGAAACTAGTGGAGAAGGTGAGTAAAAAGTTCTATAACAGGATGACAAATAAGAGGATGGAGCCTGGCTGGTGTGGCTCAGTGGCTGAGCATCAACCTATGAACCAGAGGTCATGGTTCGATTTCTGGTCAGGGTACATGCCTAAGTTGCTGGTTGCAGGCTTGTCCCCAGTAGGAGTCTTGTAGGAGGCAGCCAATCAATGATTCTTCTCATCATTGTTGTTTCTATCTCTCCCTCTCCCATCCTCTCTGAAATCAATAAAAATATATTTTAAAAAAAAAAGAGGATGGGTTTTGGGCCCAAGACAGACTAATATAAATCTAAATAACTTATAAATAAGTTTGTGATCTTAGTCAAGTTACTTAATTTCTCTGAGCTTCAATATGTACATATGGAAAACTGTGATCATAACATTGAGTTCATACAGTTGTTGGAAAGAGTAAGTGAGTTGATTAGTGCTTAATTAATGATCACATTGTTATTTATGCAGTCTTCCTATTGTTGCATTCTACCACAATTAGCAATGGTGGAATACTAAAGTTCCAGCTCATGCCAGTTAACAAAGCATCATTTTATATAGACAATTCACCCATGAATCAAAAATTTCCCATTGTATTCTCTACATTGTGCTAAAACTGTGGAAACTACAGAAGAATGTATACCATAACCCTGGGAAGCCAGGAATTTAAACATCCCAAACTGAAGTGACATGTTGAGCAAGTGAATTCAGCTTCCCAAGTGTCTGATGCAATTCTTATCTTCAGGTCTTCTTGCCAAAGGGCTACGACCCTGTGGAAAAGGCTTTCACCACAATCCCTGCCTGCACAGAGAGTTCTGCAGATTATACAGATTGTGAGTATTTAGCACTCCATACATTATACATTACACTTTATTTTCTAACATCTGATATAAAAGATTTCTGAAACAATCTTGTTTTTAAGACAAATTTTAATTATCTAGTTATTACACATTAAAATATGCTTTCTGTCTCCCTCTCTTTCTTGAATAGGCCAGTACCTTTCCCCACCCGCTTCTTCCCCCAAGACATGCATCAAAGCTCCCTCCTCTCCTCTCTTCTCTCCTCTTCCCTCCCCTCCTCTCCCCTTTTCTCCCTATCCTGACAGCTCCCACTCTCTGTGGAGTATGCCCACACCTTTCCCCTCTTCTTCCCTCAACGCACATACCTTTTGTGTTCTCATTCCCTTCTCTCTCTCTTTCTTCCCCGCCTAAGCTCCAAGGACACTTCTCAAAATAAAATAAATAAATAAAAAGTGCCTTCCATGTAAGATTACAACACTTGAGTACCTATTAGTGAGATTTAAGTCTAGTAAAGTGACCTAGTTTCTGATAAAGATAACAAGATAATTCCTTTGTAATGATTGAAATTGGATGATTAATTTTCCTATTTTAAGATATATTAACGAAATGTATTTTTAAAAGCGTAATAGAAAAGCAAAGTTTAATCCTAATACTAGTAAGACCACAGCATCTTAAATGTGTGGCTACAAACAGTTCAGATAGCCTCTGATATGGTGCCTCACAGCTCTGCACAGAGGAGTTTATACTCTTCTGAAAGAAACACAGAGCTTTAATTGAACCTGGATAATTATCCAGGTCAAAACAAAACAAAAGCTACCATGGGCTTTAAAAACTTTAGATCCACGTAATTTATTAAGATTTTTGCTTTTTCAGTACTTTCCACAATAATGACTATTGAGTCTCTGCTGTTTATGAGCATTAACATAAGAAGAAACACAAAATATCATGGTATAATTGAGGTATTTTAAATTCTTTATTATGCTTTTTCCTAATCAAGAACATGCTTTTTTTCTTTAAGGCAAACTATGATTTTTTTATTTTTTTTTAATCCCTGAGTCAAATCTTCAATCTTCTCTGCAGTTCCAAACAACTCCAACTCCATTTCCTTTGGCTATTAGCCTCTCACCTCTCCTACTTTCCAATTTCCCTCTGAAACTTATGTGTAATACCCAAATTGCATTGTGAGTTTATAAGGGTCTAATAGTTGTGAGCAGCCAGGAAGAATCACTATATAGTTCTGTGAACTGCCCAGAAACTTGGAAGTTTATTTCTCATCTCTGGCTCTACCCACAATACTCTCAGTAGTTCGTGTCTTTCAAGGGGCTGGAGAATGTTATGTAAAACTTTTCAAACTCCAACTTTTCACAGGTCAGAAATACCCAGGGGCTCTGGTTTTTAATGTAACTTCCTTAGATAACAACAAGTTTCCGTTTTCCAATCCGGGAAGTGAATGTCTGTAATACAACATAAATTACAGTTTCTGATTTTACTGTCTAGACACCATCAACCCCCTTAACACTACCTTCTCTGTCGAAATTCTGGGCATGGCCCAAAAACAACTGATGTCCAGCTAAACTCGGAAATATATTCCTTCCAACTAAAGCTGGCAGGACTCTGGTGAGCATATTTCAAGCCAACAAAAAGCAGGATTGGAAAATTAAGAATGGTTGAAAAAAAAAAAAAAACTAAAGAAAGGGCAAGCACAAAACCCTTTCACAAATTAACAAGGCTCCATAGCATCAAGTACTTGAAAGGCTTCCATCCCCACCTTAACCTCCAAATAAAGTAGCTTATCAGCCTTTAGGTAACTGCAGACATGTTTATAGCCTCTCCATTCCCAGTAGAGGCTCCACTGTCTGACAGACACAAACAATAAGAAAATCAAATGCATTCTCAACAAAACAGCAACGGCCGAAACTGTTTGGCTCAGTGGATAGAGTGTTGGCCTGCAGACTCAAGGGTCCCGGGTTCAATTTCGGTCAAGGGCATGTACCTTGGTTGTGGGCACATCCCCAGTGGGGGGTGTGCAGGAGGCAGCTGGTCGATATTTCTCTCTCATTGACGTTTCTAACTCTCTATCCCTTTCCTGTCCTCTCTGTAAAAAATCAATAAAATATATATTAAAAAAGAAAAAAAAACAGCAAGGCTCACCTGGGTTTTTACACTCTTCTTTTCTGCACTCAAAGTCACTCTCACAGCACACTAGTGGAGACCGGAGTATGGAGAAAGGAGACAAGGAACCAGCTGCTTGCTCAGGGTTAGAAGGCTCCAGAACTATATAAGGATTGAAGATCTGTGGCTCTTCTCACATCACCCAACTGCTTTCCTTGGAGCAAGCCTCCAAGGAAAATTTCCTCAGGAAAATGCTACATTGTCCCAACAACAGCAGGAATAACAGCAATGGCAGCCATCATTCACTGAGTGCCTACTATATGCCAGGCACTATACCAATGTTTTGTATTTATTGTTCTCACAACAGCATAGCTTTCAACTCTATGACATGTTTGCTATGAAACAGCGTTCAGAACAAAAAAAAAGAAAGGTTTTTTCTTGGATCACACATTTAAAGAGGATCATTTCCTGAAATTCCAAAAGGATGGTTTTGATGATATCTTGCTCATATATAGCACATTAACATTACAAAGACTTTTCACATTTTTAAAAAATTTTATCTTCACAGAAAGTCTTGAGCAGCAGGAATCACTGTCCCTATTTTACATATGAGAAGACTGAAGCTCAGGGAGACTGTGACCAAAGACACACACATTCATGAGGAGCAAGGCCAAGGGCTGGAACACAGGTGTCCTGTCCTCAACTCCTGTGCTCTTCCCACTACTCAACCCAAAGTTGCCACGTATGACAATGGGCCCTGAGAATACTGTGAATGCTAAACCGTATTGAGCATATAGTGTGCATTCAATTCAACGTACACTCATTGATTACTGACTGTGTACCATTAATAGAAGTGAAAAAGTCACAGGTGATGGAGAAAAGAAGTTCACAGATTACTGAGGTAAACCGCTGTGCAAATACTAGTAAGTAACAATAATACAGAGTGGTATGTGCTCACTAACGTTCAGGGGACTCTAGGAGTTGGGTGAAAGCTTCAAGGAAGAAGGACATGTAAAGTGGGTTTAGTAGGGTGAATTCAGGAGTTCGAGTTCAGCAAGCAGACTCTGTTTTAATGTCAGGAAAAAGAGTAAAAGATTAGTGCATTGTGCAATGTAAGCACTGTACCCAAGACCGAGTATTTAGGCACTTGACATACATGGCTTTGCATACCAGACCATGGCCATCATATTAGAAGTGATGGCTAATGGTAGAAGCAAAGAAAGACACACAAAAGAATGAAACAATCTTCCTCTCCTTCATAAACCTAAAGGAGAGATGAACTTATGCCAACAGTTAAATGTCATCTGCAACTCTGACCATTTGCTAAAATGACAAACCAAAATATTACAGCCCAGTAGGGATAGATGCCTGGACTCTCCAAATGCTTTGTTTCCAGGTGTATCTCTAATTGGGGTTTTGGTTAGAAGCAGAGACACTCGTGCTGGTCTGTATTACCCCAGAGGTTGTTCACAAAGTTGTGTACAGGAGTGCTTTCAGGAAGAGAGAAAGCTGAAGGCTAGACTAGCTCAGCTGTTCATCTCCATTTGAACTCCATTTTGTCTTATCCTTTGGCAATGTTATTTCAAAGGCATCAAGTTGGAATTCCTACCTTTTGAGGCTGCCCACTATTCCAACTCTCCCTTTTGCTTCCCCTGCCTTGTGTTAGTCCCATTTCCCTCCCTCTTCCTCCCCCACAAACTTCCTGTCACCACCCCAATCATCTAATTTATGGCTTAGCATCATGGAGATGTATCAAGTTTCTGTGCGGAAACGAAGGATCTCATATCTAATCAGTTCGTCCCCATTCTCCTTCTCTTTTCCCATTTACCCTTCCTCTTCTCTGTCTCCACTCTCCTTGCAGCCTTTTATATTATGTCTTAATTTTCATCTGGGAGCAGGAGAGAAGTGTTCTCACTAAAGGGATATAGGGCAGACAGACCATCTTTCAAAGGGAGAGGAAAAAAAAAAAAAAAAAAGGTCACCATCATTGAATTTCAAAACTCGAAGGGTAAAAAGACAAGACTGTGGTACCCATAGCATTTTTTTTTTCTTTCACAAGGGTTCAGTGTTCAGATTCACTTACTGGCAGGAGGAAGCTGGCTATGTGTGAGACACACCCATGACCTGTCTGTTTTACATGCTGGGATCTTTCCTGTCCAGACTCTAAGCAAACTTACTGTGGCCCTTGATTGTGAAGCATAGCTGACTGAACACTGGGCTCCTGACACAGATCCAGTTTACTCGTAGGCTGGCCAACTACCTATGACTTGGTTGCCTGGCTCAAAAATTTAGTATGGGCCCATGAAGGTCCCGATTTGGGTATCTGAAATTAAGAAACTGGACCTCTGAGTCGGATGGATATGGCAGCTAAGTTAAAGGGATATGAGGTAATTTCTGGACCTCAAAGAAGCTGAAGTTATGAGGAAGCAGAACAGAATGAAGCAGATCCACAGAGAGAAGAGAGAACATGAGGAAAAAGACACGCTGTGTTCCTAACGATTTTGTGGTTTCAATTGGAGTATATCCTTGCCTTTTTCCTCCTCTTTCTTGCAGGAGATGTGGATAGGTTTCTGTTGACTACTGCAACCCTAAAAAACACACCTGACTAGAATACAAAATCATTGACCCAATAATATGATTGCTAGTCTTAGCCTGGAGGTAGACCTGACAACTCCCTATCAAGTTAGTTCTAAAGCTTGCCAAAAATTCAAATCAAGTTACCAGGAATTGTAGGTTTAGTCAGTCTAAATTATGCAAAATGTTAACCAAAAGTTGCACTGGCCTTTGCTCTCTGAATTTTCCCATCACAAGGCTAATTCTCAATGGAAACACTGGAAAGATTTCTCCTCTGCAATACTACCTTCTTCCTTCACATTCAATCATTAAAACAAGCTGGTTGTGCCCCTGTATTCATCACTTACAATCAACCTGAGAAAACATGGAGACCTTGTACAGTGCAATGTGTTCAGCAAGAAATATCAACCAATTATGATGAGGAGCCAGAATCTTCAGCATCCTTTCTTGTGAGGACATCAAGGTCTATTAGTTTGAAGTTGTTATTCTGAAACATCTATCAAAATTCATGTTATTTTATTATTGCTAATTCTGCCCTTTCATTCTCCCAGCCACCTCTGTTTATCTTCTAAAAGATAAAGAATGGCAGGAATTGAATGAGAGTTTCTGAGAATCTGGCTTATTTTTGAATTCTATGAAGGATTCATTTCCTCCTCAAACCACTGGCTTTTGTTTATAAGTAAATGTCTCTCTATTGCTCTCCCTCAGTGCAATATTCACATGAGAAACATCTACACAATTGAGTGGTGTCACAATTTGAAGAAATGTGCTGTGCATCAATAGCAGCTCCAAGGCCCCACAATGGCTTGAGACACTCTAATGACTCAAGTGACCTTTCTGCTAAAGGATTTGCATCACTTCCTTTGTTCTAGGTTTGAACTATATGGAATTACAATAATGTGAATAATTTTTCTTCTACAAAAACAACACAAAACCCAGGAAATCTGTAAAAAAACAAAAAAAAAACAGTTTTGCCTTGGCTGGAGTTGCTTAGGGTTTAGAGCATCAGCCTGCAGACCTAAGGGTCGTGGGTTCAATTCCTGGTCAAGAGCATATACCTGGATTGCAGGTTCAATCCTCAGTCCCTTGTGCAGAGGCAACCAATTGATGTGACCCTCTCACATTGATATTTCTCTCTCTCTCTCCCCCCCTCCGTCCTTACCTCTTTACCTTCCTCTCTCTAAAAATAAATACCCTTGGGTGAGGATTAAAAAACAAATAACACACAATAGCTTTGATAATTGAGACTTATCACTTTTTAATTTGTTTAATTAAACTCAGTAAGATTACTTTTCTACCAGAAAAATGCCAATTTACTAAACTGTACTAAAGTCAGTTTAGTGATAATTCCAAGAACAAATTGATTAATTAAAATGAGTCAGAAGATTAGCATTTAATTGATAGCTAATTATTACAGGAGGTAGGAAAATAAAATAAAAATTAAATGTATGTAGTCAAGTCACCTTACCCCAAAATTCCTAATAGGTTGAACCTAATAAATACTTTAAAACATATATGCATGTTGGGTCTGAGTTCCAATCAGAGAATGGTCCCTCAGGGCAAGGCCTGTGACCAGGGATGGTTCCAAGGGTGGGCAGAAGGAAGAAGCTTCAGGATGACAGTGGCATAAAAGGCCTAGCACAAGGGACCAAACTGATTGGTTCACCCCAGCATAAAGCAGGCTAGTGGGTGGCCTGACACATTTACCAGGCCGATATATGAGAGGGCTGGCACATGGCTTGGCAGTCAGTTTCAGGGATCTTGTCACACAAGGGTTAGAGGTCACCCTTGAGGTCTTTTGTGGGGGAGGAGGGGAGAGAGCATCTAGGCAAGAAATCAGCAAAGGGGGTCAAGATATAAACCAGTTAATGGGCCAGGGCACAACTTCAGCATTTGAAATGAGTAAGGGTCATATCAGAGCAAGGCCAACAGCAGACATGAGCAGGCTAACCCATTGACCTAACGACCAAGGGGTCCTTTAATTTCCTCTGCTAATAGCCAGGCTTGGAACAGGACCAAGACTACTGGTAAAGATGATGGATTTAAAATGCTGATGCACAACAAATACATGACAAGTAATATTACTATTGCTGTTACTTATTGTGGGTAAAAGGATTAACTGAGAGAAGGTGGTTCACACAGTGTTGGGTCCTTAAAGGAGCCTGAACACGAGACCTAGGCACACAGAGAAACATATTTGGTGGGTGGAAGTCCAAGCAGGTGGGGCAGGCTCCAGAAGTCCACACTATCTAGCAGCAGGTCCCCATGGCATTTCAGAGCAAAGTGGCATTTGTTGGACTCTAGTAGAGGATTCTAGTCCTCTACAGAAAGGAGAGGGAATGTTTATAAACACAAAATCAGGAGCAGCGGCATGGGTAATGCATTGATTTCTCTTAAATATGGGTAACATTGCCCTCCCAGTCCCCAGAGCAAGACAGAAGAGAGAGGAAGGATAAGAAGCTAATATGGTTTATCCAAGCCATCTCCAAAGTTATTATAAGTGTCTTAACTGTGGGGTTAAGGCATTCTATCCTACCTTCCCTGCTCTAAGATACAGGGAGAACAACATCCAATCAAACTCTATGTGCATTCCCACTCCCTCAATCAAAACACAGGTGCACAGGAATTGGACAAGTTGCAGCTTGCTTGTGTTGTTTCTAATATTGTGGCTTGTATTCTTGTTTGTCTTGTTCACTTTGGGGTCTATGTTATTAACAAGACACACACACACTGAATTAGGGTGACATCCACTTTCAGAATAGTGATGATCTGTGCCCATATCTCTTATGTATTTTTTCATATAATTTTCTCTTTGATTCCACTCTGGGGAGACTAAGACTTAGTATAGTCGTACGGATGGAATTAACTGATGTTTTCTACCCAAAGCAATGGCAACTTGAGCTGGAATCATTCCAGTATTCCTGTTCAGACTTACTCAGCATGCCCTCTGGTGTATTATAAAAGGTCAAGGTTCTCCATGGGTTGCTCAATTATTTGGCAAAGAACCCTGCCAACAAATATCAAGCCCTGACTAAATGCGTGGCTGGAGACACTGGTCAACCCCTCTGTGATTCTGCTGGGCGGGAAAGGTTTCTGAGCTAACCTCATGGATGAGGGGTAGGGGGATGAGTAGTTGTTGAGCTGAAACCTATCTTCTTGGTGCCCTCACCAAGATGGGACAGATGTCCCTCAATGGCATCAGGCCTGTGGCTGTGGGATTTGTATCAATATGGTCTCACTTCCCCACATTCTCTAATGTCTGGCATGCCTTCTCTGTGGTATAATGGCCAAATGCCTGGGTTTCAAAATCAGAAAGACCTGGATCTCCATCTTGCCTTCACTATTAAGTGACAATTTGACCTTAGGCAAGTCAATGTAACCTCTCCTGAGTTTCCCCATCTGTAAAATGGAGGGAACTGTATGGGTGAGAAGTGGGGTAAACAAAGGAGCATGCATAGCACACAATTAGTGGTGGTCATGTGTGTTCCTGGAGCCTACTTAGCTCCCACACTCTACTTACAGAGTGCATATTCTGAAATGATTAGTCTACCATGTCTCTAGGAGTTCCATAAACTAGCCAGTCCCTTAACATGTGTCACTTCTGTAGATCCTTCTGTCAAAGTTCTGAAAGCTGTCTGAGGCAGGATGGCGGGTTCTAAGGGCTGGTTCTAAGACTGTGAGTCCAGGGACCCATCCTTAGGGGCTGTGGCAGGTGGTCTGTGGCCCAGTTCCTAATGGGTGCTGAGTTTAGCGATCAGAAGTAGCCACTACCTAACACCCACAACCATGATCCTCACAGAGTGCTTTCACATTCTTTCTTCATTTAAGCATCAGCACAACAGATGGTGAATGAGAGCAGCATGATCCTGTTTCCATAGGGGAATCCTGAAGTCCACAGCAATCACCCATGAGCCCTCAGCTACACAGCTCGTAGGTAGAGGTTTTAAGAGGAGAACTTCAGGTCCTGCTCAACACCAACCTCCCTCTTTACTGCCTGAGGGAGGATCTCCAGTGACACCAATATTAGGCCAGTTACTTATCATTTTTGATCAACAAACATTTATTGCTCACTCTTCAATAAGAGGTCTTATTTAAGAACTGATACCCAGGCCTTTCTAGCTAAGGTCTCATTCACTTTTTACAACCTTCTGAGGGAAGTCGTCTTTTTCCTTTGCAGCACTTACCACTGTTTTTAAGTGCACATATATTGTGATCGTTTATTTTATTTTCTGTCCCCAATTACACACACCATAGTCTCCATCAGGACAGGTGTTATGTTTCCTTTATCAGTTTTATATATAGGAGGCACTCAACAATGGCTGCTTGTTGAATAAGTAAGTCATTGTTATCCTTTGTTTCAGATGACAAAACTGTACCCAAAGGTTATTTGCCCAAGTTCACCTTACTAATAAGTGGTAGATTTAAGTCTTTAGAGTTAGCTGAAGCTTTCTAGGAGTAGCCTCTTTCTATCAGAGCCCTTCTCACAGGATTTTCAGAGCTTAGTGATCACAGTGTGAGGGACCCTGGTCAAATGTGGTCAGTCAGAAACATCAAGAATATGCTGGTCATCTCTAGTGCCTAAATAACAATGTTACTACTGTCATTATGTACAATCTGTCACTTATCATAATGTTACTGGTGTAATCACATTCGTTTGGGGGCATCACAGTTTTCAGTACATTCTGATCTTGGGAAGCAGACAGAAAGATATTTTACTGGAAACTGAAACCTGTGAGCTGCCCATGATGATGTAACTGAGAAGCAGAACCAAGACTTAACTCCAGGTGGAATTTTACCTCGCAATGTAAGACATTTTAAAGTTCTTAAAAATGGAAAACCCATTCAATGGGTAAAGAAGTTGGAAATCTCTAATGCCCATAGACAACCAGTTCAAGATCAAATGCTAAGTTTAAAGGCAGAGATCCTATTTATTTAGAAGGTTGGACATCTGAGGAGAACATATAGAAAGGGTAGTATCGTTTGATTCAGGTGATTGTGGTGGATTACTCCTAAAATGGTGAGGTGGAGAGAAGGCCAGTGCCCCACATGAGACCTGCCTTTCGGGTAGCCAGGTGCTGGGGGACTGGCCCAGCTGTGCGCTGAGGCTCCAGCGGATGTTTTTAATGCTCTTCCCAACCTCCTGGCATGTTTCAGTAGAGGAGCCCAAAATAGAAGAGCCATGAATTTTAACTGCTAGGCAGAGTCTCAGTGTCTGGGTAGGCTACAGGCAGCAAGGCCACAGCCAAAGGAACAAAGGTCTCCGGGGAGAGAAAGAAGCAAGAAAAAAGCACAGCTTCAATACTGAGGGATTCGAATGACTGCCTCTAGAAAGACAGAAAGCATGGTTCTGCTTTATTGCATAATTAATGCATCTAATCATCATCACTAAGGCACAGGGTAGCCAAAACCACACCAGTTTTTACAGATGATGAAACTGAAGCCCAACTTGCTCCAGAACACACAGCTAATAAGCAGTGGAACCACAATTTGAATTCACAGCCTTCCTCTTCCACCCCTCAGGGCACATTGGAAAGGAGGAGAAACCACAGCCCAAGGCACGTCTGTGAGGGAGTCAGTCTGCCTCCTGAGTCAGTCTAAAAGCATGTGTCTCCAGAGAATGGGCTCCGTGAGAGAGATACACATGCTGGGAATGGTGATGACTGAGGTACCTGAGATACCGTGGCATGACAGTGACTATGGATTTGGGGAACAGAGCAAGCTGAATCAGATGCAGGTGGGCAAAGTATGGGGAGCAGGGGAAAGCAGATTCAGTAGAAATGAGGCTGGAGTCAAAACACATGAAACTGTCCTGGGCTCTAATGTGGCCTTTTATTTTAAAAAAAATGTTTTTATTAATTTCAGAGAGAGAAAGGGAGGAGAGGGATAGAAACATCAATGGTGAGAGAGTATCACTGTTTGGCTGCCTCCTGTATGTCCCCTACTTGGGATTGTGCCTGCAACCCAGGCATGTGCCCTGATCCAGAATAGAACTGTGACCTCCTGGTTCATGGGTCGATTCTCAACTGCTGAGTCACACTGACCAGGCTACTGTGGCCCTTTTAATAAGAGGTGCACTTTCTGAGCACCTGCAATCCTGGGCTGTAGTAATACAACATCATGATTCTGTTTACAAACGACCATATCACTTCTAAGTGTATGTAAATTCTCAATAGCATTTATGTGAGGGAGTCCTTGATATTTGAAAAGGTCTATTCACTGAAAAGAACCCAAGACTTTCCACTTATTTTTTTTCTCTCTACTTTTCCACGGTTTGTTTTTCTTTCTGTCCATTTCTTGCATTTTGCTGCATTTAGATGAGTGGCTTTACCTTCCTAGTAGGCAATAGCGACCTGCCCATTTGCTCAATGAAAGTCAAATGCCTCTGACACACACCAAGATTCAATTGATCTGAAAACAGCAAAGATTGTCAGCAAACACTAAAATGATAGCATTTGTTTCAGTTTGTGTTGGCCTCCTAGATAAGTAGATTTTAACGACTGTGACCCATAGTAAGGAGTACACTTTGCATGGGAATCCACAACACACAAGGGAACATGTATATGCATGTATGTGTTTAAGCAAGACAAAAATCACATGAAAAAACACAACAGGCTGACATATACACATAAGGAACTGTTTGACATTGAAATTGGGTCTCAAAAGAACTGTTGGCCCAGAAAGAAACTCACTACAGACTGATTCATTTGCCTTTCTGCATAACCATTATTGCTTGTCTCATTTTCGATTCTTATAAGTATATTCCCAGTAGGACATGATCTCACTCCTCTAGAAGAAATAGTGAACAACATATACTGATGAACAAGAACAGACCCAGAGATAAGGAGCCATGAGTCAAACTGTTGGACCTCAAAGGGAGAGTAGGGATAAAAGAGAGAGATCAACCAAAGGACTTATGTGCATACATATGAGCATAACTAGTGGTCAAGGACAATGCATGAGTGGGGAGGAGTAGGGGGGTGAGGACAAATATGTGATACCTTAATCAATAAAGAAATTTTAAAAAATAACAAAAACACAACAGGTTGCCCTAACCAGTTTGGCTCAGTGGGTAGAGCGTTAGCCTATGGATTGCAGGGTCCCAGGTTGGGTACCAGGTTGGGTCCCAGGTTCGATTCCGGTCAAGGGCATGTACCTTGGTTGCTGGCACATCCTCAGTAGGGGGTGTGAAGGAGGCAGCTGATCAATGTTTCTAACTCTCTATCCCTCTACCTTCCTCTCTGTAAAAAAAAAAAATCAATAAAATATATTTTAAAAAACACACAACAGGTTGTCACACATTGGTAATGCACACATTACATTTTCAATTTGATTCTAGTTCGTCTACAAACAACAAAACAAACAAAAAAGTGGAGTGACCCACTATGTTGACTTTATGATCCACTTATTAGTTGAAAGTTGTAATTTGATTATCACAATCCAGGCCCAGAAACTGGTGTTACAAGAACACCCAGCCCGAGGGGAGCAAAGAAGGCTAGGGAGGCCCCAGGAACTGCATCCACTCTTTCTCCTCTGTTGACAGCTCCAGAGAAAGGTGAGGTGAAGAGGAAGGCAGGGTTACATGGAGGTGATCACAGACCGAAAGGGTCCCATGGAAAAGGAAAATTCACTTAGAAACATAATTCTCCTGGCTAATGGTCCACCAGAATAATGTAACCCAAGAATCCCTCTAATCATTGTTGATGAGCCACATTATTAACAAGCATTATTGGCAGAAAAGTAATGTGAGAAAACAGATTTTATCTAAAGATGATTTAGAATAAGTATAAATTCTTTCTCTCAGGGTGTATGGGTGTGTGTGTGTGTGTGTGTGTGTGTGTGTGTGTTTAAAATAGGCCACGGGACGGTAACTGTTACATTTGTGGAATTTCCTGTCATTAGGCTGACCTCAGGGCAGGCAAGTATTTCAGGGAGCGTGTCCTGAATAATAATGGAGCTCTCAGCCGTGCTGTGCTGAAGCCAGTGAGCTATCTCTTGTGTGTTTTTGTGCATTTACTTTCAAGAAAATGTTCTCACTACTGAAATCCCTATTACTCCTCTCCCTTACCAAGAAGCTCCTCTCTGGGGTCCAGTCAGCAGCAATATTAATCCTCACTTTTCTTGCCAACCACTCAGGCTTCGGTTATCCAGCTCAGTGCTTGCAAAGAAAAATGCAGACACGGACATGATACTCGTACTACCCATTTCTTCTCATGCAAGTATAGCTCCAAGATGCACAATCCCAAGCCCTTTTCCTACCAACACACAATGTCTCCAGTCCCAGCCACACAGGGTTTGCCTCTATCAGTAACGTCTCTTATGAAAATCTTCAAAGCTCTCCTTTTGCGGGGGACAAAAGAACACGTGTGAGGGAGTACACTTCGCTCTTAGTACGAGGCTGCTCAGCTGTGAAAATCAGATGCTCCGTTTCCCTGTAGACATAAAGCCACTCATTACCAACCAGTCAAATGCACTGTTAGAGTGAACCCCCAACCTGTACGTCAGTCCAAATGTTTCACACTTAAATGAGCACCATCACCATCAAATATTATCGAAATAAGTTCCTTGGGGAAGAAAGTTAAATTTCCATTGGGCACTATTCCATAGAGGCTGAGAAGTGTATTTCCACCTATTTAGAACTGCAGAAGTGTGAAGGGAAAAAAAAATGATAAAAAGTGTTTTTCAGGGTCTCTTCCCAGGCCTCCAGGCAGTAGTCTGAGCATGACATAAACATTATAGTTGTTTTAGCACATTCTGTGTTTTGACACATTCTGGGACACTCTGAACAACAACAATAGAAACATGTTCTGGGTTTCCATCGCAACCTCAGAGTTCCCACAGCCAAATCCTGACCTCGGACCCTGAGGCTGCCAGTAGGAAGAGCACAACCCTTCCTGATGCGAGAGCTCTAGGGCGTGCTGCTGCCACTGAATCTGGTCCTCTCATCAGAAATGAAAGTGATGCAAGTTCAGATGGAAACTATGCTTTCCGGTCTGAGTCCATGTAACCTCTCCTTAGCTGGCTTAGAATGTCACCAATGGAGAGGGAGAATCAGCTTCTAGCAAATGGTGAAGTCCACAGTCTTCCTCTTCCTCATTTATTTTTTTTTCCTGGATGGACAGGGTCCAAACGGCCAGGATTTCATCACTGTAAGGAGTGGAAATCAAGCATGACTTGATATGCATAGAGAGACATTTACAATTCTGGTTATGATTCCCAGAATGCACTGGGAAACAGGTGTGGCCCAGAGTCTCGAATGTCTATGAAGAAGCTCAATGGCGCAATATGTTTGAAAGGAGATACTGTGGGTTTTCAGTCCTTTTCTTAACCATGACCCCAGAGTAGGAAACATATTTTATATACTTACTTAGTACACATGCAAACAGAAATACATACAAATGAAAAGAGTTTCATGAAACAATATTGACCCAACTATGTCGCTGTGTACTCAGACATTTTCTATTGATTCTATTATAATAAAAATAAATGAGCTGGTCATGGTCCACTAAATTGATTTCATGACCTCACTATAGTGAGTGGAAAGCAGCAATTTGAAAAAAACACAGAGACACACAACTGTACAAAAAGCTTTGTCTTGAAGCTGAGCTCTATTCAGAGATAAACTGCTTATATATAGGGATGGTTTGGGAAGCTTGGAGATTAGGGGAGGCCTAAAGCTTTAAAAAGATTTAATTTGAGAGTAACATGGCAAAAAAATGAAGAGATCTATACCCTCTTGTACTAGGGCCCCTCTCTCTTCCTCCAGTTTCAGAGAAAGGGGAGAAGGAAAGAGAGGGCCCCTGAGGAGGAGGAAGAGGGCATACCAAAAACAAGAGCAAAAACAGTAAGAACCCAAAATAAATTGCTTGGTTTAAATTTATCCATATAAAATTCTTGAATTGAAAAGTACGTTTTTATCACAAATTGACCCAAAGCCAAACTATAGTTATATTATTCTTTCTTCATAAAATGATGGTTCATTTACGACTAAAAAACAAATAATTAAGAGAACAAAATGGATGTAGTATTTTTTCCCTATTATCTTGTAACTGCACCAAGATTATTTAATTAACTAATTTCAGGTTTTCTTAATCATTTCAGGCAAAAATGACTATGCTTTACCACAAACATATCTGCAAGTTTAAAAAAAATAATTACATCAAAATCTTAACTGTGTTTACACTCTTAATTTGTAATAGGAAGGCTGCATTGAAATAGGTGTCTTTTCCTTTTTGTGTTTACTCAGAAACGTAACTTTATGCAGTTTGGAAGATCAAAGTTCTTGACTTTTGAAAATGAAACTCAATTTTAGCACCAAAAAATGGAAATCAGCACATATATAAGGAAGGTTTATAAGAAAGAATTTCCCTGGGCAAGTCAAGACTTTAAGTTCTCACAGAAAACACAGCTTATAGCACATACCTCGGACCCACTTGCTCTCCATTTCTTCGAGTCATTGATTCACATTTACCACAGAAACATCAAATAGTAGATATTGATTAAAGTGATTTATGATGATAGCAATTATGTGGTTCTAGGAATCATGCTCTTTCAATGGCTTTTATTTAAAGTTTTCTATAGGAAAAATTATTTATCAAATGTGTTATAATGCACAACTTTTGAAATAGCAAATTCAATTTCATTTCATAATGGATTGTTATTAATAAAGCATGGATTTATATGAGTGGTTAACCAAGTAGAACAAGCATAATGTCTTAGGTTGAACAAAATTCAATATTTTTCATTCACCAAACCATAATCCCACATCATGAATGTAAGTTATCATAATTTTCCCTTCCATTTTCCTCTATCTATCTCTTTCTTTCTTTCCCACCCTCCACATCCACCCCAACACGCACTGAGGTCCAAAGGGAAGCATAGCATCTCCAAGCTGGAAAGAATATTACATCCTATCACTACAAAAATCAAAACCAGAGTTCCCTGACCCCTAGAACAGGGTTATGTCCCTAACATGCTGCCTTCTGTAGCATACACAAAATGCAACCCCTAATTATAGATTTACTCTGCACTTGATTTTTATTAGTGTGAGATTCAATGGTGTCTACTGCCAAAATGGAGATTTTTTTAATAAAAACACACTTCAACATCAAACAGAAAATAGTTTACCCTTACCTGCCTTTGAAAGGGATAATGTTATGTGCAGCTGACCCCTGAACAAAACAGGTTTGAACTGTACGGTTCCACTTACAGATTTTTATCAATAAATATACAGTTGGCCCTCTGTATCCCTAGGTTTGAAATCCATTGATTCAACCAATCACAGACCGGTATTTTCTATCCTACAGTTGGGAGTCTGTGGATGTGGAGGGCCCACTATATGCATTGTTCTAGGGCCTAGAATCTAGGCCATCTTATAAAAGGGGTTGAAGTATCTGTGAGTTTTGGCATCCCCAGTTGTTCTAGAATCAATCCCCTGCAGATACTGATGGAAGACTGAATTTGTGGGAAGTAAAATGTTACCCATGGAGTTTGGACCACTCAGAGGTGGATCCCCCCCCCCCCCCCTTAACCTCACATTGTTCAAAGGCCAACTGTAAATCTATATATTACAGATGCCTGACTTGCCTAACATATCCTAATGTGTAAATTTTGACCAAAGGGAAAATATTACTGCCCAAATGACATTCTATAACCTCAAAAAATGAGTCTCAAACTCGGAGTCCACTCTAGCAGTTGGTTACACTGCTCCCAAACTGTGTTAGTGAAGAACCCTGGAAGGGGTGCCAAACCCTTTTGGAGCTCCTGATAGGAGAAAAGATGGGAGTACAGTTACAAATGGGGTGTACTAGGCCCTAAATCCCTCTACCCCCAAAGCAGGAAATATGGTTAAGGATGTGGTTTTATTGGTGAACTTGGAACTGGGGATATAAAAACCTCAGAAACCTGAGAGGGCACAGAGGGCTTTTTGCAATCCTGCATCCTTCCTAACATTAATGAAGTTAATTCTTACTGTACTATCACCGAATCCTATTTTACAATGCTCTCTATCTCTGAAGGCTCTCTGTCTCTATCTCTGCCTCCCCCTGGTTACTTCTAGCTCAAAAATTGCTTCTTCTGAGAAGTCCTGGTGTCAGACACACTTCACAGAGTTTCCATAGCACCAGACAGAGTTCTGTCATAAAACCAGACCTTATGCTCTGTGAGTGTCTGCCACCAGTCTGCCTCCCTGGCTGTGAGGTCCTTGTGGGAAACAGTGGAATCTAATTCATCTACATCTCCCCAGCACCAAACATTGGGTCTGGTAAGTAGTAGACAGTTGCTGAATGCAAAAGCACAAACGTATTAATATATAAATAATGCAAATATTCCTTCATCTTCAAAAAGCACAGTCATTTTAAAATATTGTTTTTACTGGTTTGAGAGGGAGGGAGGGAGGAAGAAAGAGAGAGTGAGACATCCATTTGAGAAACACTAATCAGCTGCCTCTTGTATGCACCCCAACTGGGATTAAACCCACAACCTTTCAATGTGTAAGAATAGCCACTTGGCCAGGACAAGAAAGCAGTCATTTTTAATCTTACCTGGGAATATTTTTTCTACTGATTTTTAGAGAGAGGGGGAGGGGAGGAGGGGGGGAAAGAGAGAGGGAGGGAGGGAGGGAAGAAGGGAGGGAAGAAGAGAGGAAGGGAAGGAGGGAGGGAAGGAAAGAGAAAGAAATATAGATGTGAGAGAGATACATCAATTGGTTGCCTCCTGCATGCACCAGGGAAAGAACCTTCAATCCAGGTATGTGTCCTTAACTGGGAATCAAACTCATGACCCTTAGATGTGCAGACGAACATGCTGCCTTCTGTATGAGCAATACCAGCCAGGACAAAAGCATAATCATTTTAATGCAACCATGACATTCATAAGCAAATTAGAAAACTGTAGTATTTCTTAAACAAAATAAAAACAAATAAATCAAGACATTTTTTTATGAAAGCAAAGGTTTATTTACTCATGCATATTCAAATCAAGCAAAATACTGAAGTATTCATCTTCATTAAAATGACAACTTACCCCTGGATGCCCATCCAGCTGCAAAATGGGGAGTGCTTAATAGTTGTGTTTCCCTTAATTTGCTAACGTAAACTAAGTCACGTTTGCCCACATGAATTTGCTGGGGAAAATTAAACCAACCCTGCAATAATTTGTACTATCTTGGTGATGTATTCCTTCCCACGTGATGCTACTATTCCTTCTGCACTCAGCTTCAGGAAGACAATGTGCATTTTCACATATTAAAATATTTGACAAAGACAAAGTGAATGAGATGGCAATACATGCACGCATCTTTTAATGAAATTTGTTGTCTGAAATTACTCCTGCTTGTTCGTCTGCATGAAAAGTACCTGTTTATAAAATGAGCCTAAGGACTTTGACAGATTTGATACCTAATACCAGTTTAGAGACAGCAATGAAAGCCAACTTCAAAGGTCAGAGGAGAATTATGATGGAACATCAGGGATTTAGTTACAGTAAATAAATATTTATTGGCAACTTGGGGTGAACAATGAATGCACTGTGTTCTGTATAAGATACAAATGAAACCTTCCCTCTCTCTCATTAGATTTCCATTATTTTATTTTAATTATGATACCTCTTGATTAGAGGGAAGAACTCTACCACATGTCCAGATCTCTAAACTAGGCCTTCTGAAGTGGTTACATATTTTTAATACCAAATGCCATAAAATAAGTAATAACCAGCACTCACTTTTTAATCATGCATCTCCATATTTATATTGAGGCTCATAAGAGGCCATGAATAATTTATTTATGATGTAAAGGCAGTGGAAAGTAAATCTGTTCAAAAATCTTAAGTAGATTTTTCTGTGTTGTGGTTTACATTAATGGATGGATACCTACCATTACTATAATAAAATTAATTGTGAAGAAATCTGAGCTCATTAAGAATTCAAAAACTTGCAAAATCAATTTCCCAGCATGTCTGAATTATAAGGGATCCATCCCTGCCTTCTTAGTCTTATAATGATTCTCTAATGACTCTAGGAATCTCTGCAGAAAGCTCATTTTCGCTAATAGTATCTAATAGAACTCACTCCCTACTCATCATGTTCTTTATTTCAAGGCTTTCAAGATCAACTGTACGGGAACAGATTACATTATTAGATGCATCCCACTTTCCAGGACGCATCCATTTCCAAGTGCTTTTTTGCCAAGGCCATGTCGAAGGCTGAGAAGAAACTGAAAGGGAGCAGTTGTTCTAACAAGTTGGAGGTGATACTTTATCAAGAACCGTTAATCTGCTGCCACGTGAGGGGCTCCCAGCACGTTTGCTTTCCATCCTGGTGAGAAAGTGATTTCTAATTATGGCTTATGGTAGTTTTCTCACCTGAAGTGAAACAGAAGTTTTAGGAAATGTGTGTGTTTAAAAAGTTATCATCCAGTCAGCTGGTAAGTAAGACACAACTATGCACAACTGTGCCTAGGCAATTTTTGGGTTTCGTGTAAATGACTGAATTATTATTTTTAACTAAATTGGGGGGGGGGGAAACTATTATACTTTATGAGAGAAGAAACTCTAAAATAATTTACTTAGTTAATATCCAAGTTAGATTACATATTATTAGCTTGTGAAATGGGATTTTGTTGATTATTTTATATTGATTTAACCTTTTGTTATGATTAACCACAACTGGGAACAAGGATTTCAAGCAAAAATGACCTTTGCATTCTTATGAAAACCTCATTTCTGCCACTTATTAGCTTTGTGTGCCTTTGGACACGTTACTCAACCATAGTTACCTGAGTCTCAGTTTTCTTATCTTTTAAGTAGAGCTAGTGGTTTTTAGCACCTCTTGGGGTTCACACACAGAACTTGGCAAATGTTAGACACAGTCTTGATGCTCTCTTGCCTCTGGAATCAGCATAATTATGCTTTTTCCTAACCAAAGAACAAACCCAGGACTAACTAGGTAGGTCTGAAGAGTCAAGGACCCCAACAGAAGGGTAATTTCTATACAAATATGTATTTGCTCACCTCTTCCACTTATGTCCCTATGCAACACTCTCCCACGTCTAATTCAACTATGGGAATTTTTTACCTTGTACTAAGCACTGCCTTATTCGTATAGACGTCCCTAACAATGCAAATGCTCCAGGAAAGGATATTTAAAGGCATTATACCTTTGTGTGTGTGATTTTTCTCCTAGACAGAATATCTAACATAATAATATTGGTACCTGGGAAAGGACAAAAGAGCTGTGAAAGAAGGACAAAGGGGCATAGGATATATTTCACAATTTTGCTTGAGTAAGCTTTGCCAATTAATCATGTATTAGGCATTAAAAACCTTCCAGAAGGAAACTGAAGAAAGTGGTATTAGTAGTTGCCTCTGTGGGAAGAAGCTGGGTAGTCAGGTACAAGAGTGGAGTAAGGAGGGCCAGACAAACTTGCAATGCAGATATTCTTGTGCCTTTTGAATTTGGTACTTCAGGCATGTATAATCTATTCCAAATTTTTAGTTAAAAAACCACACCCCAATCCTCACACCCTGTCACTTACTTTACTTCATCATTTAGATATTTGTTAACAGAACTTGGACATTTAGAAGTTGACCTTTTTTCCTCTACAAAGTAAGTTGGATTCATTTAAAATAATAATTGGATTATCAAGGCTAATGTGTTTGCTTCCAAAGTATCAAACATATTAAAATATTCATATTCCTGAAGATACAAAGTTATTAGACAATTAACATTTGATGACTTTCTGTATATACAATTTCTTCACTAAAACCAGAATTTCCTGCAGACAGAGCCTGTGCTTTATTAACCTTTGGAGACCCCACTGTGGCAAACACCGAGCTTTTATAGAAGGATTACTTTCTTGAGTTCCGTTCTTGCTCCTTTCTTCCAAGGAAGAAAAGTCATTATACATAACATGATGTTTTGATTAAGAAGGGACTTGTCAGAAATTTTATAAAAACAAGAGGCAGAGGAAAGGAAAGGGAGAAAAACCTATCCTTGTAATGAAACTTTTGTCACTCCACTGATTGGGGATGCTTGCAAAGCACCAAATATGTCATAATAAGGATAAAACTAAAGCTGATCTAAAATCATGGACACATCTATTCAAAAATATGTTTGTTGCATGACTATTGGGTGCAAGGTCTTGGGATTAAAATGTTGAACAAGCCCTAACTGGTTTGGCTCAGTGGATAGAGCGGCAGCCTGTGGACTGAAAGGTCCCAGGTTTGATTCCAGTCAAGGACATGTACCTTGGCTGTGGGCACATCCCCAGTAGGAGGTAAGCAGAAGGCAGCTCTGATGGATGTTTCTGTCTCATCAATGTTTCTGACTCTTTGTCCCTCTCCTTTCCTCTCTGTAAAAAATCAATAAAATATATATTTTAAAAAACATTGAACAATACAGACATGCTCCCTGTCCTCACAATTTTTATAATAGTGGGGGATATAGAAAGGTAGACAGGCAATTACTATGTGGTATGATAAGTACCATAAAAGGGAGTACAGAAGGTTATAGGTGCTCATAAAAGGGAAAGTAATGCCTAATATTACAGTGATTGGGACTAGAGCTTTAGAGTCCTGCAAACCTGAATTCAAATCCTGGTTTCCCTCGTTTCAATCTATAACCTTGGCCAATTTATTTAATCTCTCTAAGCCTCAACTTCATCTGCTTTAAAATAACAATAATGCTATGTTGAGCTTAAAGGATTGGTGTGAGCATTCATTGAAATGCATATCATAAATCTGGCAGCATGTCTGGTAAATGGCAAGCACCCAATAAAGATTAGCTAATAATATTAATGGCAACAATAAGCGGAGAACTGAAGCATGAATACAAACAGGTAAAGTGGAGGAGAGGAAGGAGGGAGATGGCCCTGGGCAAAGGAGAAATGCATACCCAGGAAAGCAATACGAGGCACCTGGGGTGTGGTCAGAGGTGCAGCTGGACCTGGAAAGGCAAACAGAGCTAAGCTCTTGGGTTTATCAATTTCACTAAAGGCCCCTCAAGACTTATAATCACAGGAGGGACAAGATCGATTTGAGTTTTAGAAAGACCAGGTTGGCCGCCATCTGGAGAATGGAATGCAAAGTGAGAAGACAGGAGGCAAGAGGTTCTGTGACGATAATTTTAAAATAATGCCTTGGCTGTGGAATTTCACAGTTAAGGAGGCAGGTGTCACATTTAAAAAAAAAAAAAAATATATATATATATATATATATATATATATATATATATATATATATATGTGTGTGTGTGTGTGTGTGTGTGTGTGTGTGTGTGTGTGGCAATCCAACAAGGGCCTTAATGTTGGTGTTAGCTAAATAGCATTTCATTCATTCACTTACTTAACAAGCATTTGTTCACACCAACCAGGACAGCAAACTTGTGCTCTGAGAGATTCAAAGAGAGCTCATTACTCTGCATGGCCTGTTTTCCAGCACCCCATCCAAAATGGCTTGGCTGGAAGGGCTGTAACTTTGGCGATCCAGGTCATGTGCAGTGGCAGAGACCACATGCCAGCAGGAAACTCAAGCTGGGAAGCAGTGCTACATAGCAGATTAGGAGGGAGCCTAAGGTGTGAGGATGACTCCCCGTCACCCGGTGCACGTTAGACTTCTTACTACTCTGGAAGGAGTAAACCTCCCATGGAACAATAACCAACATTCGTGAAATGTCCTATCCTATGCATTTCAGGTGGATTAATGAATTCATTACAACTCTATGAAATAGGTATGTCTGATTATGTCCATTTTACAGGTGAGAACACTGAGCAGGAGACATACACACACACACACACACAGACACACGAAGGTCACAGAATTAGATATAGTCTGATGTTTCTATCCACTACACTATGTGGCCTCTGGCAGTAGATCATCAGGCTGACATAAGAAAAAAGTCCATTTAAAATGTATACCTCAGAAATCTGACCGAGAAGAAAAATCACTGCCCACTTTAGTATCAGGAAGGTCAGAATTTGGAAGGTTGTGTTATAAGAATAAAACAAAATGGATGATTAAATATGTGACAGTCTCAACAGGAATTTGTACTACTATGCCCATCAAATAAGTATGACTTTTTAAGGATTTTAAAAATATATTTTACTCTTACATACAAACCTCAGCTCTGCCATATGGCCTAGGATATTCTAGAAAGTATTCAAAAGGAGTCCATGCTTACCACTTTAAAACAGTGGGGGTCACCTCACAGACTCAAAGATGGAGAGGTGTGGCAATGGAGATAAAAGAGCTATGAGAATGAGACCTGTTATTCCTTTGGTTTTCTGCAAAGGTAGGGTGACAAAAGCTAATAACCTCACTGCCAAATATATTATAGAATACGCTTTATTCTCTCGGAACATGTACGGTTCTATAACGAAGTAGTGAAGCATGTTGTAGAAGAAGCTCTGTGAGGCACTTGCAATATGAATTGAATAAAGACAAGAAGGGGGCAAAATCCCCCACCCCTCCAGATACAAAAGAAGCCACTAGCTTTTTGCAATGCCACTTGATGCCAACAGCAACACAGCGTCTTCAGCCTGGGCTCTCAGAGGGCAATGAGAAGCATCTCAGGACAGATGGTATTTTAAAATCCAATCTCACTCTACTTGTCCCTTCCCACCAGCCGACCTTGTGTTTAAAGCGATCACAGCCATTTTCACAAGCTGCAATATTTTAAAGTAGTCCCCATCCCTTGAGAACACAAAAAGCTCTCATTTGGTATGAGTCCAAAAATATTGAAAATAAAATTATGCAATATGTCAAACAACTATTTCTAATTAAACACACACACACACACACACACACACACACACACACACACACGGAAAGCCGAAAGGATAGCTTTTCAGCCTAGTCTATTTCATTCTCACATTTGACTCCAGTTCACCAACAAGCCACTCTCCTTTCATTCATTCACTCGGCAGTCCCTTCCTGAGGACTCACTCTCCACCGCTGAAAAGTAACTTGGGACGCCCTCAGTCTGTAGGCACCTGCACCCCGTTCATTCATTGGGCCCCGCCCGACGCCCAGTTCCAGGCAGAACTTGGAGGGTCCAGTGTCACCACCTGGCACTGCCCCCCGGAGCCCTCGCCCAGCCTGGAGCGGCACCCTTCCCCGCCCCCGCCCCCTGGGAAACCCTGTGAGTTGCGTATTGTCTTCCCTGCTCTGTAATCTTCACAAATAAACCTGCTGGTGAGATGGATTCCCACCCCACCCACCTGCTCGAGGCGCACCACCACCCCACTCCGTCGGGTCCCTTCCGAGGCGCCCGAGCTGCTCCCGCCCGGCCGCGGGAGGCGTGAACAATGAACTTCTCTCTCTTTCTCCCGGACTCGCGGGGACACACCCTCCCTCGTCCCCGAAAGGGAAGTTGTGAACTAGCCCGGGGGCCGGTTCCGCGATCCCCGGGCGGCGCGTCCCCGGCCGCGCCCCCGCGGCGCCGGGCGGGCGGGGGGACAGGCGGGCAGTTACCTCCTTCCTCCGGCTCGGCGCCCCGGGCCGGGTGATGAGCGCGGTCTCCTCGCACACCACGGCCACGTCCTCCACGAACACGCAGTCCGGGAGGCTCTCGTCGGCCGGCAGCGACACCACCTGCAGCCCCAGCTTGCTGCCCAGCACGTCCACGTAGAGCTGGTGCTGCCGCTCGGCGCGGGCGAAATCCACCTCGGCGCCCTGGGCGCTCCGCAGCGCGTGCCGGCACAGCGACTCGGGCAGCGCCCGCACCACGGCGTGGGTGGCCCGGCCGAAGGCGGCGGGGTGGCCGAGCGCGGCCATGGCTCCGGCGGCGGGAGGGAGGGAGGGAGGGAGGGAGGGAGGTTCCGGCTGCGGTGGCGGCGGCTGGGAGGTGCGGAGGCGGCGGCGGTGGTTCCTCCGGGGCGGCGCGTGCCCAGCTGCGAGCGCCCGCGGCTCCGGCGGCGGCGGCCAGGGAGGCACTGTGTGCGGAGGCGCCGCTCCCGCCCAGCCCTGCCCGCGCACTGAGCATGCCCAGAGCCCGGGGCGACGGCCCGCGCAGCCCGCGCCCACCCCGCGCGCCCGGTGCGCGGCGGCCCCGGGGGCGGGGGGAGTGGCGAGGCCCGCGCCCAGAGCGGGGTTGCGGGAGGCGGTGAGCACCGCCGGAGGTGGGCGCAGGTCGGGGGCGCTTCGGCACAGGGTCACCGAACCCAGATCTGACTTCACCTGCGTCCTGCCTCAGGTGCACACTAGGCATCTCCTCCTAGGGGCACTTGGGGAGCCGCAACGGGGGAGCCGGAGCGACCGGAGGGCTTCTTGGTTGGAGTTATTTTGTGGGTTAAATACTTTGACCGCTTTGCCTGCTCTCTTGTTCATGGGTAGCCCAGTATGTGTTCTCCCATAACCCCCAACCCTCCCGGTTCTTAGGGTGAGAATCTTTCTTCTCATGCAAGTCCACAATACCTTGACTTTCTTTGCAAATGACCCCTTTCCAGCACGTGAGACTCAATATGATTTAAAAATTGTATTTATTCTAGTCTTTGAGAAAAAGGACGAGTTCAAGAAACCCATACAAAGAGACAAAAAGAGACATAGGAACTCAACAGTGTTTCAAGGACAATCCCCTCTCTCCCGGCCAATGTGATTCTTGCATGTTTGTTTGGAGAGAGGGAGGCAAAGACCAAGCGTGCTTTATCCAAAAAAGACCTGAGCTCGCCTTGTGCGGGGTTGTGTAGCATCATAATTCTTGTCATTGAGTGTTCTCGGCCTGTACAGCTCTGTGGGATTGCCGTGGTCCCTGGGGAGGGCTTCTTTTACCATACCCCTTCGGGAGTGCCTTTCCCTTCCTTCTATTTTCCTCTCTCATATATCGAGGATTAAATAACCCCTGAGTTATGCTTTTTCTTTCTTTTTCCCTTTTTTGAGGGAAATATCCATTTCAAAAACCAGGTTATAACTACAAAAGAACCTCAGGTAATAATCTTCTTTCCTCATATTCTGTAGAACACTTCTAATTTAAAGATTGATTAGACCATAGGACCTTAGATTTGAATGGGACCAGGGAAACCCTCTCATCCAACTTCCCTTACACATGTTCTTGAATGACAGCTAAAACATCTACCACAGTTATCCAACCTTACCTTGGATGTTTTAAACCTCACTTACTTACAAAGTATATTCCACTTTTGAAGAGCAACATTGTTAAAAATGTTACCATTTGGGGCTTATATCCCACTCCTTCGAGTTCTGCCTCCTGGCATGATCCAACAGACCAGTATTCTTCATAGCATTCTCCTGTCTGAAGATAGGATATGCTGCCTCATGCTCCTTCCCACCCACCATCTGGACACCTTCCAGGTCTTGAGCCTGAACCACCAAAAAATAACTAGTGATTTGGTTTCTAAGTCCCTTCAACATTCTGGTCATCCTCCCTTTGAAGAAGGATTACACCAGTAATCCTTTAAAATCATGTTATCAGCAAAAACCCCACAATTCTTCCTGTGTGGTCTGATGCCACACAGACTACAGAAAATCCTTTGTTCCAGATGCTAGGCTTCTATGAACACGGACTGATATTATATTTGCTCTTTTTGGTGGTTTGGTGCCAAGGAACAGGTCATCATAGCCTTCTTACCAGAACTCTGATCCCAGTTTTGAGGAAATAAGGGTTTCTAGGAGCAGATCTAGGATGGTGAGGATGGTGAAACAGTGGTCCCAGCTGAGCCCAGAGAAGTTGGGATCTGCCTTCTCTCCCCTCTTCCAAGGGTAAAACTTAAATTTATCCAGGTGATGTAGATAAATTACTGTCATAAATTAAGGCTCTTAAGTGAAGGACAGCTCTAACCCTGACACTGGGGAATGGACCAAAAGGAAAATAACAAACCTTTCTACTAGGTTCTACTTCTGAAGTACAAATTAAGGGGACCCAGGCTGCCCTATTGGCACCAATCTAATGTCAAATCACTGAATGGTATCATCGGACAGTGCGTTCCGACTAATGCTACAGGTAAAAGTTGACCCGTGTGCTGAGCTTGCCCAGATAAAAATATGGACACTTGTTTACCCCTTTACTCAAAATTAAAATAAAGCTCCATCCGCCTCCAGTTTGCCTCTACAGAGCAACCTTAATTCATGCTTGACTTGTTAATGCTTGAATGCTTTGGCTGACACCCAGTATCCTGAGCCCAGTCATCGACCTCACTATGAACAGAGACTTGTATGCAACTTTGGGCTCATTTCAGCTTTGCAACCAAGCTGAAACATTAAAACCTGAACATTTTCCCCTAAAAATTGATATTAACCATATATAAATTGGGTTGCTGGGTTTTAAAGTCTAAATTCATACTCACCCCTATTAAATGTTACCTGCTTCACTCCAGCTTGTCTAGTTTTGATTCTGCCATCTCGTGCATTATTTATTGCCTCTCATTTTGTGTCATCTGAAATTTGATAAGTATGCCTTCTGTCTCCTCTAAGCAGTTGTCAGAAAGTGTTAGAATGTGTATATTAGTGAAGAGAATAATAAAAACACCCACTGCAGTAAATTATAGTGTATATGCTTTCCTTCCTGAACAATGAAGGTCTGTTTTTAGGAAAATGGATTTTATTGAGCCTAATGTATTTACAAACTCATTTTTCCAACAAATATTTATTGAAAATTCCCAAAACATTAACACCATGTTATGCACTTCAGAGTCAGACAAGAAGCATAAAAACATGATCCTTGACCTTGATGAGCTCACAATCTCACTGGAAAAACAAGACATCCAAAATTGGAGCTATGATATGATAAGAGGCAGAGGCAAGTAAAAGCTACAGGAAGTTGAGGAAAAGAGATATCACTGTGGCTGATGGGAATGGAATAGAACTGCTTGAAGGCAACTGGACTTTATTTATGCATTGAATAATTTTTAGGATGTAAATAATTGAGAATTTTAATGAAAAATATGTACTAAACCCAGGAACAATAGTGAGAATCAGTTCAATTCACATATGTGTCATTTAAGGTAACTCTAGCTGCTATAACAAAACAACATCAACACATATAATGGCACAAAGTTGATAGAAGAGTATCTCTTGTTCACTTAAAGTCTAACACACATGTCCCTGATTGTTGTCTCACTCTTCTCCAAGCAACATTCAGGGTTCTAGCCTTCTTCCATTTTGTGGCTCCAGCTCTTCAAAATTTGGCACCACGCTCACCATGCTCATTTTCCTCAAGCAGAAAGAACATATAGTATCATGTGAAAGACTCAATGGGGCAGGCCAGGAAGTGATGCACATCACCTTGCTTACATTCCTCTCTGGAACTTGGTGACATAGCTATAATAACCACAGTGAAGGTCTGGAAAACATAGCTACTGTGGACCCAGAGATGAAACAGGTTGGGGGAATAGCTGGCTTCCTCCCCACAATACAATGGGGAAATAAAGGTAGGTAGGTGAGCTAAACTTTCATCACTTGAGCATATTGTATTATCTTAGACGGGTCACATAATAGCTCTTTGACTCAATCTCATCTCATCCGTAAAATGGGAAACAATGTACCATTATCATTGAGTTATCATAAATGTTAAATCAATAACTTAAAATGCAGAGAAATAGTCCCTAGCACCTAATAGGTGTTAATAGTCCCTAGCACCTAATAGGTGTTATTATCCCTTGACAGGTTTGAACAGAAGGCTTTGAACATGATTTTCTACCAAAGGCCAAACTACATATCCACACCTACTGAATTATCAGAGTCATACAGGTATGCTAATGCTTTCCAACAGAACCTGTGCTCTTCCTAAATTTTATAATAGATTCAATCCATGTTTACTGAACCCATTTGTGAATGAGAATGTGGGGCATAGGGTCAACTTGTTCCGTCTGCTCTTCTACACATTTCAAGACCTTTGTGACTAATTCCTTGTTTAATTCCCTCTATTTGAAATACCTAGAGATGTTTCTGTTTTCCTGGCTGAACACTGATTGATAGAGAGGCAGTTTTTCTTTTTCCTTGGAAACATTGCTGGTACCTACATTGAAAGTCAATTTTAGATAACAATTATTTAAGGTTTTAAGAAACATTCTTGCCTTATTCGTTTCTTATTCAATTTCTAGTGAATACAAGATTTACTTTTATTGGTGATGGGTGTTTGGGGTGGGAATCCTGAAGGAGAATGAGGACTCAAGGGTGTCCTCGTCCATCCCAAGGGCTAGAGGTACTGGATCAATAAGCACTATAAGTCTGTAATATGACACTAAGTTCTAAGTGTTCCCACATGAGAATCATTAAATTTGACACAAAAACCTTTACTGTGACAGAAACCCATTACATCCAAGGAGTGAGTGATGTTTGATCAAATGAGCAAGCATTGGGTTATAGACAAGGAGGTGGTTGGTTTCAGGATAGCTAGGGCTCTGGTTCCTAAAGTTAAGATATATAAACTCCTAACCTCAGTTTCTTCAATTTTCACCTGAAAATGTATTCATTAAACAAATAATTACCAACTACCTGCAATATGTATGGTAGAGGAATACATAAAAGCAGTGACTAAGGCATCATGTACCTGACTTTGACTCCTGGCCTTTCTGCATTCTAGTTGTGTAAAGTTGGTGTGCCCCAGACCCATGCTCCTCCATTTCCTGTCTTGTTCTAAGCCCTGGAGGACTGACCTTCATGGACTGTTTCACCTGAGATCCCATTATTGTTGGCTTTGGCCAACGGGAGACGCTTGCAAGAGATTGGAGGGCTAGAGGTGAGAGAAGTCAACATATTAATTCCCCTCACTCCCTTCCTGCTTTTTTATGGTTCTAGCAACAGCTGCATCCTTCTATAGCTACAGTTTTCGTAACTAACCCCTATTTGGTTAGTTACAGGACTACCTACATGGGAATAAGTAGCACATATTTCAAAGTCCACTTTTAAGTACACGGCATTATGAATATTTTTAAAAGATGCAAAAAAAAAAAAAGGCAACTCAACATTTTCAGAAAGAGCATTTGGCAATATTTAGTGCATAAGGAGACTATGTGTGTGTGTGTGGGCGGGGGGGGGGGGGGGGAGGAGAACCATCCACTCTCACCAGCTTCTCAAAATGTTTCCTGGCATTGCAAATGTTGGCATTCTGAATGTTGATGAGTAGCTGCAGAAGTGATAGATGGATCTGACATAACAGCCGTCATGTTTGATGTAAAGATATTGTTGAAAGCAGTAAATCTAGAATTCCTGGCTTTTATTCTCGGTAAAGAAGTGGCCAATTTTCTACACCTCAGCTTGAACTGTTTGATGATGTCCTTTGAATTGTCTACATCTAGAAGTGGTAATGGCTTCCCGTTTTTGCTAGTCCCTGGGTGCCCCCACATCCCTCGTTGGTTTGCTTTATCCTGTCTGTACCTCTAAAAGTATATCCTTTATTAAATATTCTCTTCTAAATCCTGAGCTGAGCCCGCCCAGTGTGATGCAGTGGATTGAGCTTTGTTCCATGCACCAAGAGGTTGCTGGTTAGATTTCCAGTCAGGGAACATGCCCAGGTTGTGGGCTCAATCCTCAGGAGGGGGCGTGAATGAGGCAGCCCATTGATATCTCTTTCTCTCATCAATCTCTCTCCTCCTCTCCGTTACCTCTCTCTGTTTTTATTGATTTCAGAGAGGAAAGAGAGAGGGAGAGAGAAACATCAATGATGAGAGAGAATCCTTGATCAGCTGCCTCCTGCAGGCCCCCCAACCCAGGGATGTACTCTGGGGATCAAGCCACAACCCAAGCATGTACTCTTGACCAGAACTGAACCCGGGACCCTTCAGTCAGTCCTCAGGCTGACACTCTATCCACTGAGCCAAAGCAGCTAGGGCAAAAGCAACATTTTTTTTTTTAAGTAAGTAATTCTTAGCTGAGTATGCAATTTGTTTTTATCAGGAGCCTTACTTGGGTCACTTGAATTTATGTGTAAAGGGGAGTTCCAATACCTTGCTTTCTGAGTTGTGTTGAGGCTGAAATGTGACAGCATGTACAAAAGGTCTTTCCATTGCCCCGGCACCAGGAAGCATTTGATTAATGATAACCACTAATATTAATAGCCGTTGTAAGTTTAGTGCCAGGCCCTCTGATGAATACCATCGATTCCATCTGCCCCTGTGTAAAATGCCCATTTCATTCACTTAAAATATGCTCACACTCTTCAAATGAGATAAAGTGCCTGCCTCAGTAATGGGCACACTATACGCACTCAGTAATGTTCGTAGCTCTTCAGAGCTCAGCCTTCTCTTCCCACTCTCTCCCAAACAAGCAACATTTCTCTTTTCAGAATTACTGTGACACTTTCTGTTTCTTCTCTTATGCTGCTTATTACTTTCTCTTAGCAGAGTAATAATCCATTGATTCCAGAGTCATTAATTTCATTACAACCACATTAGGGGCTAACGAGATCATCAAAGTATATTGGAAAGTACAAAGAACTGTAAAAATGTATGGAGTTTGAATGACAAGTTTGTGATGGATTATGATGCCATGCAGAGGTTAGTGTGTACCTAAACTGTTAAAATCCTCACCTGAACATGTTTTTATTTATTTATTAAATAAAAGAGAGGAAGAGGGGGAGAGAAACATCAATGTGAGAGAGAAACATTGATTGATGGCCTCCCTTACATTTTCCAATTGGGGATCGAACCCACAATCTTTGGTGTACAGGACGATGCTCCAACCAACTGAGCCACCTGGCCATGGTGCCCTAAACTTTTATATAATTCTCTCTTTTTTTCAATTTCTCAGAGCTTTTTGCAACATTATCTTTCCACAAGTGTTTTTAACAAATTTTTTCTTACCAAAATGTATGTTTGTGGGTGAAGAAATGGATGAAGAGAAGAGCCCTTTCAGATTTTAAATAGTCTAAATGAATAAAAGAAAAAAATTATTTACAGTTGAAATATATATATATATATATATATATATATATATATATATATATATATATGTGAGCACGTGCACGCGTGTGCGCGCACATACACATACACAACACACAAACACACACACACACACAAAGCACACATTCCAGAGCTCTGATTAGCCCCCTTAATTTTCCTTATGAAATTAAGTTACTTCATTTCCTTATGAGAAACAATGAAATGTCAGTTTTGCAATACCGGGGGATTTTCATGTTTGTTTCTGTGGTATCAGCCCACAGTGGTTTTGACATTGCATTAGACACACATGCTCCAGGCATCCTCCCTCCTGCTTTCCTCTTTTGCGTCAGTGGCATTGTTCTCCCCTGCTTCCCAATTTATTTCTTTTAAATGTTGGTGTTTCCTAGAGTTCCCTGGCTTCACTGTCCCTTCCTCCAGCATTGCATGCTCCCTCTTGTGGGTGAGCCTATCTGAGCCCATGACTTAAAATATCACGTCCATCCTCACAAAGCCCAAATCTTCATTTCTGGCCCCGTGCTCTTTGCTGAGTTTCAGAACAGCCTGGAGGACATCCCTGCTTGTCTGTACCACAGGAACTTCAAAGTCAACATGTGCAAAACTACATTCACTGTGCTGTGCCCAGAATTGCTCCTTCTCCCCTGCCATTCTCTCTTCTATTCACACAGAGAATTGCTCAAGCCAGTAATCTAAGTGTTGTCCTTAATTTCACCTTCCCCTTTGCCTCCACATTAAATCACTCATCATGTTCTGACAGGTTAATCTGCTTAAAATGACTCAAATCCCTCCATGTCTCTTCACCCGCTCTGTCACCACCTCGTCTGGAATATAATTAGTAGTCTCCTGGATTATTGCAACAGCCCTCCTATCCAGAGCGGTTTTCCTAAACTGCAAATATGACCATGTCACTTTCTTGTTAAATCCTCCAGTGGCTTCTCAGTACCCTCAGAATGAAGTCCAAATGTCTTACCATGGCTCACAAGAATCCCTTTCCCGTCCTCATTCTGGCCACTTCCCCATTCTTTGCACATGCTGTCCTATAGACTTGAATGTGGTTGACCCATCCCTAATCTTCCTTTAAGTAACGCCTAATCCTCCTGTAAGACTCAGTGATGCTGTCACTCCTTCCAAGAAGCCTTCTCCAGCCTCCAGCATGATCCTTGACCTTGGGAGGACAGGCTGTATCTCTGTTTATCCTCATCACACAGCGCTGTATTATTTACTAGTCTGAGGAGCAGACAGACACATTTTATTGCTAAATCCTCAATCCAGGAATTCAGAGAATGGCTTAAAGCAATGGATGGCATTCACCTCTCCGTACTTTCATCATCCCACCTTCATAAGAATGGGTTTCACTTCTTACAAAAGAAGAGGATTGTACCATGCCCCCTTCCATCTCCAAGAGCCTACGATTCTTTTGCTCCAAATGCCTGTTAATTGTCCTGGGGTAGTAGAGAGTTCATAGTCTGGGTTTGAGTCCTAGCTCTGTCACAGCTGTGTGACCACACACAATTTTCTTAACCTTTCTGAGCTTCAGACCTTCGTATCTAAAATGGGAATAGTGATCCCAATCTTAGATGGATATGAAGAGGATAAAATAAAATAAACAACAAATGAAACATAATTTCCCTATCCTTTCCAATAGTGATGATAGTCAGTAGTTAGATAGGCTTTTGTTCAAATCCTGGCTCTAACACTTACTCCTGCACAATCCTGGTTAGTCAGTTTTATACACAGAGCTTTGATTTTCTTCATTTGTGAAATAAAAATGACACCTATCTTATCTGTATACATAAAAGTCTAAGCGACCACTCTACCATTTGACCAGTAGCTATGACATGCACTGACCACCAGGGGGAAGACACTCAATGCACAGGCATGGAAACATGGAACAGATTGATAAATCTCAGAGGGATGGAAGTGGGGGAGGACGGGAAGAAATTAACCAAAAATCTTATATGCATACTAGAGGCTCAGTGCACGGATTCATGTACTGGTGGAGTCCCTTCGCCTGGCCTGCAGGGATTGGGCCGAAATCAGCAGTCTGACATCCTCTGAGGGGTCCCGGATTGTGAGCCAGCACAGGCCAGGCTGAGGGACCCCACCAGTGCATAAATCCATGCACTGGGCCTGTAGTGTGTTACAAAGCTGAATGAGATGATCCACCCAAAGCTTTATAACATATGAATCAAATAAGCACTCAACAAATATTTCTGGCTTCTGTGATAATGATAACATTATTTTCCTCATTATGAATTTACTTTTCTCACTCTTTGTTCTAGTTATGTATTGTTGCATGACAAACTGCCCAAAAACCTGGTGGCTTAAACCAGTCATTTTATTTTGCCGATGATTTGTGGATCAGGAATTTGGGGAGGGCTTGTCTTGGTTCTCAACCTTTCTAATGCCGTGACCCTTTAATACAGTCCCTCTTGTGGTGACCCCACAGGTTAAGAACCACTGCTATAGAGTCTAATACCATCAGAAAACACAGACATTTACATTACAATCATAACAGTAGCAAAATTACAGTTATGAAGTAGCAACAAAAAGAATTTTATGGTTGTGGGTCACCACAACATGAGGAACTGTATTAAAGGGTCATGGCATTAGAAAGATTGAGAACCACTGGTCTAGAGGGTTTTCCCTAATCCATGAGAAATTGGTTGAAGCAGCTGGATGGGGGATTCACTCCCAAGATGACTTCTTTACTCACATGTCTTGTGCTTCAATGTTCCTTAGCCTCTATCTCTCTCCACATGAGTCTCTTCCTCCAGGGCCACTGCATGTGGCTTGAACTTCTCGTGACATGGTGGTCTCGGAGTAGTCTGGTGGTTGGCTTCCCAGAGATGAGATGTGGAAGCTGCCAGCACATGTAAGGGCTGCACACAGAACCAGCTTGGCATCTCTGCTGCCGTCCTGGGTTGGTAAAGGCAGCCACAGGCCTGTCCAGACTCAAAGAGAGAAGAAACAGACACCTCATGATGAAAGGAGTGCCCATCATTAAGTAGCCACACACTCACTCTCCAGGTTCTGTTATTGTTATTCCAGGATGGTAGTTCAATAACCCTTTCAGAAAATTTACCTTACATTTCTGAGGTTTTGCTAACCTTCTCTGAGTTAAAATCAGGGCCCATTCATATAGACTTATTTATACAACTGGCCCTATTTAGTGATTAGTGAGAGACTCTTTAATACTGTCTAGGGGAAAAGAGATATAAAACAAATAATCATGTAATTAAATACTTATAACTAAGTGCTGTAAAGGAAAAAAAACTGGGATACCCTGTGCATATTTAGTAACAGAAATTCCATATATTTGGTAGATCAAGGAAGGCTTCCTGAGGAGGTGACTTTTGAGCTGAGACTTAGAGGATGGTCTTAACTAAACCAAGTTAGGTATTAACTAAAATTGGAGAGGACATTCCAAACCAAGGAAATATGTGAGCAGAGGCAAAAGGTGAGAGGGAGCTTAATGTGTATGAGAAAATAAAAGAAAAATAATGTGCTGCAGCTGGAAAGTGGTTGATATTGTGAACCTTGCTTTGAAAGTGAGGAAACTGAGAGTCAGAGCCCTCAGGGCTCCACCAAGGGGGCCTCCCTAACTGATGGGCAGTTTGCGAATGATAAACATGCCCTCCGGCCCCTTCCATGGCTTTTTACAACTAGAAGGGCTACCCCTACAAACCTAAAGCTGCCTTATGTGAGAGTCATCTAGACTCAGATAAATCACCCTAAGAAAACATTATCTACAGCAAATATAACAGATTCTGGTGGTGCTACAGATAAAAGTGTAGTTTAAAGGTAAATCAAGACTAACTCATGCCAAGATTATCTAACTCTTTAAAGATGATATGTGATTCACACTTCTATCTCCATCACATATATTTTAACTTTTATGTGACAGCTAGAGGAAAATGGTAATTTGTGTTCATATAGATCACATAAGTAGCTACTTACTAAATTTTCCAGAATTCATTTAGACACCTCAGCAAATCAGTATATGCATTAATGTAAAACACTGCACAGATGATCTATAATTTACTTGTCTAGGAAATTTTATGCTTTTATACCCTATTAATATATGGACTACAGTTTTCTATTCAGTTCTTAAGTTATAAATTTAATATATTAATTATCATTGGAAAATTAATTAACTATGCCATCTGCCAACTCAAATGTGAAAAAAAATTTAAAGGTTTTTAAAGAAAGACTTTTTTTTTTTTTAAATATAGAAAGAAAAAAGGAAGAAGATTGACTTGGAAAACAATTTTTTTCCTGTGGGAATGCCGTGATAGATACATTATTTTAGGGAGAAAGAGCACACAAGGAGTATAAAGTAGGCCCTCCCACCTATCCATGATTTCACTTTCCACAGTTTTAGTTACCAGAAGTCAACACCAGCCCCCCCCCCAAATTAAATGGAAATTACAGAAATAAAAAAATGTCATGAGTTTTAGGTTGTGAGCTGTTCTGTGTGTGAAATTTTGTACCAGTTATGTCCTGCCCCAGAAGTGAATTGTCCCTTTGCCCAGCGTAACCACACTGTATAGAAGCTACTCACCCATTAGTCACTTAATAACGGTCCTGATTTTCAGATCAGTTATCAGAGAGAGACCACATTCACATAATTTTCATTTCAGTATATGTTATAATTGTTTAATTGAATTATTGTTGCTGCTAATCTCTTCCTGTGCCTAATTTGTAAATTAAACTTTTTCATAGGTATATTGTTTAGGAAAAAACAGTATTATCCACAATTTCATGCATCCACTGGGGGTCTTAGAACGTATCCACCACATATAAAGTGGGGCTACTATATAGAGAAATCAGAATTTCACTTTTATGGAAAACCCATGAGTTCCCACAAAAGACCATACAATGCATCTTTAAGAAGAAATGAAAGAAGTTTCAACTTTAATTTGCTTTGTGCCAAGAACTCTTTCTGACATCTTAATTAAAATTAGAGATTATCTTTTCAGTTGTATCTTTACTTTTGTGACTTAGTTAATATTTCATGAGCTTTGCAATATTGCCTGCTTCATTGCAACATCGTGATCCTCATCAGAAATTGTCATTGATTGATAAGGCGGGGACCTGGGGAAAAAGCTGGGCATTTTCAGGAAAGACTGATGGATGTCAACTGATGAAGAAGGGGCTGTTAACATTTTAGGGAATAGTCCTCAGGACCTTATACCACTCTATAATATTGTAGTCTATATAATTTATATTACTTTATAATATTTAGTCCAAGGAATGTGGTAAAAGTAATACACCCTGTAAAAGGAATTATATTTCCATTGCCTTTTGAAAGCTTAAACATAATTTTTGTTTTACTTTAATTTGCATTTTACTTTTAAAAGATTCATGGCTCAGTGGTTGAGCATCAACCTCTGAACAAGGAGGTCACACTTCTATTCCCTCTCAGGGCACATGCCTGGGTTGTGGGCTTGATCCCCAGGAGGGGGTGTGCAAGAGGCAGCCATTCAATGATTCTCTTTCATCATCATAATCGTTGATGTTTCTCTCCCTCTTCCTTCCTCTCTCTGAAATCAATAAAAATATATTCAAATAAATAAAAAAGATTCATGGTTTGCAATAGCGTAAGAGATAGTCACTAAAAAACTTAAAGTAGTAAAAAAAAAACCCTGATATTATTTTCCCTCCCTCCCTCATGTTTCTCTTATAAAATAACATCAGAAGGAAATTTAAAACTTAAATTAAATTAGCTGAATATTACTATTACCATGAAAAGTGTTTACGCCACTATTTTTTTTATTATTATTATGACAATATTCATACAGTGTAAAAGTAGGGAAGGTTTGGGCACAAATCAAAACAGGCAGTATTAGTATCAGCAAAATGCCAGACAATTAAATATTGCTGGTTCAGTTTGCTGAGTCTTGTCTTAATCCCTTGAGGGTGAAAATGGTGCTTCATCTGCTTGGGGAGCGTCCTGTGGGTTGGCCTAATCGTATTTCCTGGAAGAGTTCATGTAGATCTGATTTGGGAATTCCCAGAAATGAGAATACTCATCTTAACACAGGCTGGAATCTAAGAAGGTAATATTTCTTTGTCACCTTGCTCTAAAGCAGTCATTCAATTAAATTCAAAGAGCACATGTCTGCTCTCGTAGAAACAACTGCAAACAGCGAAAAGAGAAAACAGACCACGTGACAAAATAGCTACTTCTTCAGAGGAGTGGGAGCATCGAAACCATTGCAGACAGTTCAACATTTCCATCAGTAAATCAAACTGTGATACGGTCAAAATTCATCTCAGAAGTTCTTCAATGCTCCCCCTCCCAACCCTCAACTGTTAGCAATTCCCATCCCTGCATAGCCCCTACCAGTCTGGGCTTAACCTGCTCCCGCCCATAACAAGATGTACTGCTCTGGAGTTCATTCTCTCAGATTCCTCCTAAGCGACTAATTAAACCTAGTAAACTGATTTGTACTAGAACCCTAGTTGATGACAATTACTTTAATCAGTTCAACACTTTTTAATTGAGTGACTAAGTAGGCTTGGCACTGTGGCTAATAACCTGCTTAAGAAACAGTTTCTCTATCTAATAAATTGGGAACAACTAGGAAGCCCTACAAGGGAGTAGTTAAATAAATCATGGTACATGCATACCTGCAGGATTCTCTGAAGCCACTAAAAAGAAAGCTTTTGAAAATCGTGCTTCCATCCATTATGGATATTAGCTAAACTTATTGTGGCAATCATTTCACAATATGTATGTACTGTATATCATCATTATGCTGTGTATCTTAAATGTATACAGGCTACTATATCCATAATATCAATAAAACTGGGGGAAAATGACAATAATGGCTTTAGTATTTATGATACCAGTTGAATTTTAAAATTGTGCACAGGAAAAAGATAACAAAACATAATAGCAACTTTGTTTATCTTTGAAAAATGGAAATGTATGTGATTTTTATTTTCTTCTAGTTTTTATATACTTTCCAAATTGTTTTTTTCCCCCCAATTTTTCCCCCCAAGGAGCATATACTTGGGTTTTAACCAGAAAATAAACATAATTTCTAAAGACAATTTTTCTCTGGAAGAGTTGTCAATCTAGTCCAGATGATATTAATTTGAAAACAAACTATTAGTATGTGTTATAGTTTGTACAAGGTGTTATGGGAACCACTAACTACCCAGTGTAGGTGATGGGAGATTTAATGTGCTATTGCTCCCAATAATTTTGTAAAGGTCTTTAGTATTATAAGGAAAAGTACAGTTCACAGTTGCCTATCTGAACCCTTTGGTGCCATATATGTTTCAAAACTTAAGACTTTTGGGATTTCAAAAAGGTAATAAGGTGAGTATATGTATTTATACAACACCATCCCCCTTCCCAGTGGGTCTGGGGCAGCACCTCATATCCAATACTATATTGATTCCCATTTAGTGAGAATCAGGACTAAGAAGCTTCTCATCAGGTTAGGCCAAATTTGTTACTGAAAGTCTTGCATCCAGAGCCCTTTGGATTTCTGAATTACATATAAAGAATTGTTCACCTGGATAAGAAATGTGGGGACTTGGTACCAGAGCCTGTGCAAGGTGATGTTTCTTACATATTTCTCAGCTCTGGGTCATCAGGCCTAATACTTGCTCTGGATGTAGGAGTCATAAAACTGCTGTTGATTCATGTTAGAGTGTGTGATCGTGTTTGATCATAGATACACACTCCAGCAGTAAAAATGCTCCAATTTTGTCTTAAAAACATGAGTACTTAAGGGGTCTGGAGTTGTTTTAAAAGAGAAATAGACGTTATCATACACATACTTTACAAATATATTTTTAAAATGTCAAAAATATGTGGGACTTAGAAGAAAAAAATATTAATATAATTGGCAAAACGTATATCTCAGAACTTTTAAAAATTTTATTGAACTTATTGGGGTGACATCTATAATAATAAAAGCATAATATGATAATTAGATTGCATATCCTCCCAAGTCAACCTTCCAGACCAAGGGAAGCCTGGGTCCTGGGCGCCTGCCAGCAGCCTAAGGGAAGCCCAGGTCCCGGGTGCCTGCTGGTGGCTGGAGGGAAGCCTGGGTCCTGGGCCCCTGCCAGCAGCCTAACGGAAGCCCAGGTCCCGGGTGCCTGCTGGTGGCTGGAGGGAAGCCTGGGTTCCGGGGCCAGAGGGAAGCCAGTGCTGGCAGCTGGGGAAAGGAAGGGGAAAGGAAGGCTACTCTTGCAGAATTTCGTGTATTGGGCCTCTAGTTGGTTAATAAAATTATATAGGTTTTGCCCTGGCCAGTTTGGCTCAGGGGATAGAGCATCGGCCTACAGACTGAAGGATCTTTGGTTCAATTCCAGTCAAGGGCACATGCCTGTGTTGTGGGCTAGATAACCTATGTGGGATGTACAAGAGTCAGCCAATCAATGATTCTCTCTCTTCCTCTCCCTTCCTCTCTGAAATCAATAAAATATATTTTAAAAAGTTACATAAGTTTTAGGTATACAATTCTGTAATAATCATCTGTGTACTGTACTATGTAGTCATCATCCCAAGTCAAGTCTCCTCCCATCACCATTTATTTAACTCAGTATTTTTTAAGGGCTGTCTCTAAGTCAAACATTTTCAAATCTCTCATGGGAGAGCACTGGCAGCTTAGTGACCAAAGCTGTGGTTTCAGATCTCAGCTGTAATACTGCTCAGTTTATTGATACATAGCCAGTTTAGGAGACATTTTGTATATTTATACTGTATATTACATATATGTGGGGGTTTTTTTCAACTTCTGTTGGATACAATGAATTGTGTGCAATGTCTGAGCTAATACTATACCATGGAGGACCAGTAGCAATTTCCATGAAGTGACAGATAAGTATTTTTGTGTCTTATTTTTGGAGTCGGGGGAGGTGGGTAATATGCTCAGGATAATTCATTTGAAATAAACTTTGAGAGGTTTCCTGCTGACAAGGCTGAAAGAAGGGAGGACTAGAACAAAAGGTAAATTCTTCAGTTCTAGGAAAACTGCTTTGTCTTTAAGGCCGCCTCCTCCAAGTTCTGCTAGTCCATCAAGATGAACTATTTGATTTTCTCCACGAAATAAAGTCAGGCATACCATACTGAGCTCTTGACACACACACACACACACACACACACACACACACACACAAAAAAAAAAAAAAAAATTTCTCGATGGTTTTACAAACCATGCATTCAATGAATGTTGACTTGTTAATGCAAATTGATCATCAATATTTATAATCCCTCAAAATGGTTTAGCAATCATTGCCAGCTTCTTTTTGAATAACCTTACTACCAGAACTATTAGTATTTAGAACATTGGTTGATTTGACTTCCTATATGCCTTTCACCTCTGGCCAAGCAGAAACATGGTCCTAGGGAAAAACAGGTAAGCAACTTAAGGGACACATACGTGCACCTTATGAGTCATTGAGAATTGGCTATTTTGAACATTTTTACCGTTTTCACATAATACTAAACTCTTTCTTAGCAGCTGATAAAGGCTTCTGTGTGCTATGAACAACACAAGCAGAACTTCAATACATTTTTCCATGTTAAATTCACATTTGATCAGCCTACTATAGATTCCTGTCTTTAGCATCATCATTCTAAAAATAATTATTCCCTGTTTAATATTATATAATGCTATGTAGGCTCCATAGGAAAAAAAATTAAAGATACTTGGGTCTTGTCTTCGGGACCTTACAATTTTCAACAGAGAATGACACCAAACAGAGACACATAAGCTATAAACAACTTCATGAATTAAATAAGGAAATCATTACATTGAGAAACAAGACAGCTTTGGTAGACCTTTAGTTGATGAATGAAGTGGCAATTATAGAAGCAACCCGCAGGGAACTGCTGGTTTTTAAAAAGGGCTTAATTAATTATTTAATTAAGACACTCTTCTGTAGGAGGGCAACTCTGGAAATGGTGCAGATTTGGCAACTGCAAAATAATCAAAGCTCTGGGGTGGGAGAAATATTTCAGGACCCCTATTATTTTAATCTCTAAACCTTGAAAGAAATGGCATCAGAACTAAGGTCCAGCAAATTCTGTTGGCTTTAAGTTTTGCCTTTGTCCGCATGTTACTAAGAGCAAATGTGCAATGTATATTGAGAAAAGTGTCAGGGTTGTGTTCAAATGTATATTGAACTCAAGCTTGTGACAATGCTCATTAAAGTGAATACAAATAATACATTTTAATGAAAAATTTACTTTTCATAAAACTTCCAAAAACAATACCTAGTGGTATTGTTTTATATTTTTTTTTTGCAAAGTGGAGGACAGCTGGATTCTCATATCACCTTCCACATTCAACCTGTTGCAAATCTTGGTGTACTGTTGTTGTTTTTAATGACAATTGCATCTGCTTAATGAGTAAAGCATTATGTTTTGATATCCATATACATGGTAAAATGATTACCACAATCAAGCTAATGAGCATATCCATCTCATAACACATTTACCATTTATTTTTTGTGGTGAGAATGCCTAAACTCTTCTCTTAGCAAATTTCTAGTATGTAATACAATATTTTTAACTACCGTCATCAGGCTGTACATTAGATTTCAAGATACTGTAGAAAATGAGTACTTAGATATTAGACATATTAATGGACACATTTCAACAGCATCAGTCGAACAATTGAAGTAAATGAACTCAGAAAACACATTATTTTGAGGCCATACTTATAAGCATGTCTAAATAGCTGGTGTTGAAACATTTATTTTATCTACTTTGTTCAGGATAAACTGAATTAATGAAAGATAATGGGCCTAATGCAAAAATCTGTTTCTTGACACAGCTGAAACCCTCCAAAATTAGCCCTTTTCATTTGGAAAGTGAATTCTTTCAGCTAGAAAATTGTAGTGATCCCCCCCATCCCACTGCAAATTGCATACCATTTAAAAGAACATGCTTGAGAAAGACACGTGAGAAAGAGATCTATCTACAAAGTGGAACCGATGACCCTGCTGTCACTCTTGCTCTCTGGCAAGCAGATGTGGATCTGAGGTTCTAGCCAAAGGCTCACTTCCCCAGGGTGATTTCTATAGATATGTACCTTTACCACAAAGCATACAAAATGTGATTTTCTGGAAATAGGGATGAAAATCTATCAAATTGAGGGCCATCCTCTATGTTTGGAAATGTAAGGAATAAAATGCTTTTAAACAGAGGAGATCCTCAAAGAGATGCTTTAGGATGAGAATGTCCAGCAGAGTTTTCAAACCACACACACACACACACACACACACACACACACACACACTCACACACACACACACACACCCCTACAAAATAGAAAGCTTTCCAAAGAATCAAAAGGCTCCTGACAGAATTCAGATCTTCAAGTCAATGAGGGGCTAAATAACACACAACTCAGAGACTAAGAATCCTCCTATGAAGCATTTTCTATAACCATCTGTTAGGGTTTTCTTATGGGGTACTATGATATTTTTGTCATTAACGTATCAGCCAGACTGTATATTTATTCATTCATTCAACCATCAAGTGCCTACTGGAAGCTAACATTGGGGATGCAAAATGAATATGCTATGGCCCCCAAACTTCTTGAATTTGAGGGGTGAAAACATTCACTTCCATTTAGGGGAGCTTCATCAGAAGAAACAAGTAGAAAGGTGATCCAGGCAATGGAAATGGCATGTAAGAAGGTCTGGGGCAGAACAAAAGGTACTTTGGAGTCATGGCAAAACTGCTCACAGTGAGTAGATGGGAGTAGCGAGTTAGGCAGAGGCCAGATGGCCAAGGGAAAAGAAATTTTTAAAAATATATATATATTTTATTGATTTTGTACAGAGAGGAAGGGAGAGAGATAGAGAGATAGAAACATCGATGAAAGAGAGTCATCGATCAGCTGCCTCTTGCACACCCCCTACTGGGGATATGCCTGCAACCAAGGTACATGCCCTTGACCAGAATCGAACCCGGGTCCCTTCAGTCCCCAAGCCGATGCTCTATCCATTGAGCCAAACAGGTTTCGGCCGGAAAAGAAATTTTTGATAGATGTTAAACAGAAATAGGATAATCAGAAATTTATTTAAAGAACAACCTGAGGTAGAATAATGCTCCTAAAACAACTGGATGCTCAATTTGCCAAAATAAGTTGTTTAAAAAGTTACCTTTATGCCCACAGAAGAAGCATGGAACTCTTTCAAATGAAGAATTAAGTCTTTTTCTCAGCAGCTGCTGTCCTTGAAAATAGGACCACCAACTGAGGAAGATTGAAGGAGAAGGCTTTACTCTCAGAGACTGTGTTAGCATTGCTGAAAGTACCTGCAAACCCGTGGCCATTATTTTTTCAATCAAGTGCATATTCTGATAGCAGTAACCAATGCAGACCCAAAGAAAAGCCAACAGACAATAAGAACTGTCTACACTGTCATGGGGATGATTAAAGAACTGACTGAGAAAGCAATTTAGTACACTACTCATATTCCTTCATCTTCTTCAAATTGTGCCTGCATCAAATGACAACTAGAGCTATAATTATTCCATTAATCTGAAGTCTTCTTTCAATATCATCATTTATTTCAATATAATCTTGTTTTATAATATTTTTTGTTATTATTATTTATTGAAGTGGTAGCACATTCACATAGTTCAAGCATCAAAGGTATAAGAAGTCCTAGCCAGTTTTGTTCAGTGGATAGAGTGTCAGCCCAAGGACTGAAGGGTCCCAGGTTCAATTCCAGTCAAGGGTACGTACCTAAATTGCAGGCTCAATTCCTGGACCGGGTCAGGCATGTGTGGGAGACAACCAATTGATGTGTCTCTCTCTGTCCCTCCCACACCCTTCCACTCTCTCTAAATATCAATGGAAAAATATCCTTGGGTGAGGTATAACAACCACAAATAGTATAAGAAGATACATTTATACCATGGAATACTTTTTACAGCAGTAAAAAAGAAGAATCTCTTACCCTTTGAGACAGCATGGAGGGACCTGGAGAGTATCATGCTAAGTGAAATAAGTCAGTCAGAGCAAGACAAGTATCACACGATCTCACTCATCTATGGAATCTATTAACAAAATAAACTGATGAACAGAGTGAATCTAGAGACAGAGAGTGTGGAATCTCGGAGGAAGGAAGGGGAGGGTAGGAGGTAATCAACCAAGGAACTTGTATGGATATTTGCATGGCACATGAACATAGACAATGGGGTAGTGAGGACCAGGGGAGGGGGGCAGAGGTGGGATAGAGGGGATCAATGGGGGGAAAAACAGGGACATATGTAATACTTTCAATAATAATAATTATTTTTAAAAGTATAAGAAGATGTACAACAATACCACTTTTCCATTTCTTTTTGTTTGTTTGTTAATCCTCACCCAAAGAAATTTTTCCCATTGATATTTTTAGAGAGAGTGAGAGAGAGGGAGGGAAAGATGGAGGAAGGGGGAGAGAGACAGACAGACAAATAGAGAAAGAAACATAGATTTGAGAGAGATACATTGATTGTTTGCCTTCTACCACTCAGGTCCGTGTCCTTGACTGGGAATTGAACCCGTAATCCTTCAGTGAGCAGACCAAGGCTCTAACCACTGATTGACACTGGCCAGGGTTCAACTTCTGTCTTCAATCTGCCAAGTTCCTATGCCCCCAAAATAGGTAACCAACATCATTAGTTTCTCATTTACTTCCCAAGATTTTAAATATATACAAGCCAGTACAAGTATAGATTATTTTCTCTCTATTTAATCCTAAGAGTACACTATTTTGACACTTTTTTTTTCTCTCCCTGCCTAAAACTGAGAGACTGTATCAGACAGCTCTGGCTATCATAACAAAATCCCATAGATTGGGCGCCTTAAACAACAGAACTTTATTTTTTCATAGTTCAGGAGACTGGATATCCAAGATCAGGGTGCTAGCATTTGGGTTCCAATGAGAGCAATCTTCCTGGCTCACCATCTCCACACTTTTCATTAGCAAGCTGGAAAAGAGCCAAAAAGAAGAAAAAAATAACTCAGTGAAAAGACAAACTTAATTTTTTTCTTTTTAATCAGAGTTTACATTCAAAATTATTTTGTATTAGTTTCAGGTGTACAGTAGAGTGGCTAGACAATCATATACTTTACAAAATAGCCATAGAGATGTGAAGAACAACATAGGGCCTATAGTTAATAATATTGCAATAACTATGGTATAGGTGGGTACTGGAAATATGGGGGAAAACACTTTGTAAAGACATGAACATTTTGAGGTAAAAAAAGAAAATAGTCTAGAAATATTTATGACCTGAAAGTAATCAAGGTAATCTTGAATTGAGGGCCCAACTGGCAGAAGAATTGTGAAACGAGTGGGGAAAGGATGATGTTGGCAAAAAAGTAGAAACACTGACTCTGTCACAAATTCTCCAGATCTCTAATACAACAGTTCTCCCACTGATATAATGGTGAGCGAACACTGATGTACTGGAGTCAAGAGCAAATGACCCCAGCAAAGAATTTAAGAGAAGTTCATTTACTTTATAATTCAATTTCTATGGCTGTTATGAGCTCCCATCCCCAGCCCACTCTACAGGAAGGAAAAGCATTGAGCAAGCTGTTAAAATAATGCATCCCCACAGGACAAAACATCCTGCCATTTTTCAAACAGGGATGTCAGTCTGTGGTCCAGCCTCCAGCCATCCTCTGTCAAGAGTTCTGCTTTTTCTGGAATAGTACCCAAGTGTTTATAACTTTTCCTGTTAAAAGGTATGCATATTAAGAAGTAAATTTAGGTTTGTGCTCTAGGAGCTAACATGCTGGGAGATGAAAGTGTGACAGGCTTCTCTTCTTGGCTGAAAAGTCCACATGACATGTCCTTGTGGACCTGGTGGTGCTTTAACCAATACTTGAGATTCTAGTCTTTTGCCACTTTAAAACTAACTCTACTATGAAAATATTAATTTCTTTATTACATCTCATAGAAAATAAAGGAAAATAAAAGTTATTATCTTTGTTTACTCAATTCACCTCCCTCCATAACACACACACACTAAAAAAAATTCTAATGACGAGGGTGGACATGTGGTCTTGTTTGAGCCTATCATTCATATTACCCCGTCTTCTTGGCTTGGTGATTGGTTTGGGGAGAAGTATGTGACTTAAATTGATCCAATGCAAGTAACTCTGACTGGAGCCAAAGAGAGATAGCCAAATAGTCAATTCATCATGGTAGAATTGCTGCTAGGATGAGATGGAAGAACAAGATCATGAGGAGCCATGTTCCTCATGGCATGGAGAAAGCCATCTGCCACAAGAACCAGAAACACTAGTCCGAGATAGAGAGTGAGAGCCTTAGAAGTGCTCCTGGGGCAGAATCCAGACATCCTCAGGACCACTTATATCAGGTGCTTGGAGCCTGACACAAGTCAGTCCTGATGTGTGTTAAATACAATTTTGTTGCATGAATGAAAAAAATAAATGATTTAAAATGAACACTTATTTGGGGGTAGTGATTCTTAGAGCTTCTAATTTGAAGTAACTTTTATTTGAAAATATCTTTCAAAACCAGCTAACTAATAAAATCATCATGAAGTAATAATACTCAATCTATAGCCAACTATTGAAATATACTACTATAAACAAAATTGAAATCAAAGAGTAGTTAGAAGTCTGTCTAGGTAGCAAAATAAGTATCCTATCTAATAAAAGAGTAATATGCAAATTAATCATCACTCTGCTACAACCACAACCCATGCCTACAAGCCAATCAGGAGGTGAGTACGCAAATTAACCCAACCAAGATGGCTGTGGTCACAGAGAGCAGGAAGGAGGCTTGGGTTTCCCAGGTGATGGAGGAAGCCAAGCTTTTCACACACCCTGGCTGGCCCAGGCCTCCACTTAAGGCTTACAAAGTGTTAATTATAGAAGATAAATAAATTTCAATAGAAATGGCTGCTGCCTCAGAGCAAGCAGAAGACTTGGCTCTGCTCCAGGCTACAAAGTTTCAATTGTAGAAGGTAAATAAACCCCAGATACCAGGGCCTCCACTTGGGTTGCCTGGGGGTGTGGCTGGCCTGCAAACTACCACAGGCCCCTTGCCCAGGCTGCCCCACAACCCAAGGGAACCCCCACCCTGTTCTAGGACACCCTTCAGGGCAAACCAGCTGGCCCCCACCCATGCACCAGGCCTCTATCCTATGTAATAAAAGAGTAATGTGCAGATTAACCATCATTCCAACACACAAGATGCCTGCTCCCATGTGGTCAAAGATCCTGCTCCCATGTGGACACAAGATGGCCACCACAGAATTGCCAGCAGGAGAGGGCAGTTGGGAGGAACCAGGCCTGCAAGGGAGGGCAGTTAGGGTTGACCAAGCCAGCAGAGGAGGGAAGTTAGGGGGGACCCGGCCTGCAGGGAAGGGCATTTGGAAGGGCCCAGGCCTTCAGGGGAGAGCCATTGGGGGAGGGGGGGCAGGCCTGAAGGGGAGGGCAGTTAAGGGCAATCAGGCTGGCAGGCAGAAGCAGTTAGGGGCAATCAGGAAGGCAGGCAGGTGAGCAGTTGGGAGCCAGCAGACCTGGATTGTGAGAAGGATGTATGACTGCCTGTCAAACATCTCTTGAGGGGTCCTAGATTGGAGAGGATACAGGCTGAGATGAGAGACCCCTCCACCCCCAGTGCATAAATTTTGTGCACAGGGCCTCTAGTTTAAAAATAATATCAGAGATAGCTGTCATTTCGAACAAATATAGCACACCTCTTAAATGGTGAAATTTAAATATTTTCCCTTTAAAACTCTGACATTCCAAGAGATCTGTTCATAAGGTAGAAATGTAAAAAATTGTGGGTTCATACTTGGAGCCAAATAGTTATTGACTATAATTTAGTTAAGCAGGTGCCCAGAATGCTAGACTTGCTGCCTTTCACAACATTGCTTTTGGAAGTCAGCCTTTCTCCACTCTCTTTCCCCAAGATGTCTTTTTCAAATGGGAAATTGATTGATGAAATCTTAGGCATGAGTAAATGCTAATGCATATAATAAATTAAAATTTACTATATGCATTTTATAAGAAAGGTTTGTTGGCTAACAGTACTATTATTTCTAGTAATTCAAAGTATAGTATTTAACTTACATAATGAAAAGAGGAAATCAATTATTCTGTCCGTAGTATGGTAAAACTCATTTTCAAAATTATGTTTTCAGAGACAACCAGACTGACTTATCCACCGACTTAAAATGTAGGGTGTCACATTTGAGCAGCCACCCCCCACCCCACTTTCAAATGTATTGAATAGTGTCCAAACTATGAGGAAGCATTTTTGCATTTTCCTGGACCGGGATGTGTACAAGTTCATATCTAGCTAATAATTCAGATTCATCCTCCCCAAAAAGCGTATTCTACAAATAAAGTAGTTCTAGTATTTATGGGGTGGACAGCTACCAGAACATCTCTTAAAGGCTGCATAATAAAAGTACATTAAAGCTGCCTAAAATAATTAACCATAGATAGTGAAATGGATTCAGCTAATGGATTCTGCCTCCCAGAGAGTGCCCTTTTTTAATAATAATAAAAAAGGCAAAACACGTTTTCCTCCTCTTTTTTTTTTTTTTTTTTTTTTTTTTTTTTTATCACATCCAGCCACCTGACCAGGGGCTGCCACAGCACCTCTGAGCCAGCAGCAGGGAGAGGTCACCTGGCGATCAGACACTCATGCTTCTCTCCAAGGGCAAATGGGCTGCCTCAGCAGCTGTCACATCCTGCTGCCCTTGGAAATTGGAAACTGCTCTAAAGTTTCAAACTTATCTCCCGCTTTGCATTACCAAACCGGCAGCCTTGCCAGATCCTTGTAAATGCCCGTTATCTATGAGGGTGATGAAGGCTGGAGAGGCTGGTGAACAGGGAGAGGGCATTTGTGTTTGGGAAGGGGCACTCCCTGCCGAGCTCAGCCAGCCTCCATCTATCAGATGGTTCTGGGGATGAAACCAGCCCAGAGAAAGGGGAGGGCGCACCAGGTCATTTGGTCTCTCGTGTCAGTAGGCAGACTCACATCCCCATGCACGGTTGAGGGAATAAGGGGTCTTGTGAAGAGGCTGCTAGTTACCCAAGGCACATAACGAGGACCTTCTACCATCCATGCCAGGGACTCAGAAACCACAGTGACTCAACCAGCTGTTCAGTAAGACAAGCCCCTTGTGTTCCTATGTTCCCCCACGATGTTCTGTTTCGACCATCTCTTTGCTCGTTAGCAGTTCCAGCAGAGGGCAGGCAGGGGAAAGGAGAGCAGTGATATATTACAGCAGATAATCTAGAGTCTTCTAAACATGTTAAGGCAAATTGTCTCGGTTACTAAGAGCAACAAAGGTCTCTCTGTCCAAATTTTTTTCTATTTGTGTGTAAAAAGTGACACCAGTTCTCAGGGTCTCTTCTCTCAAGGAATTTAGAGACTGGTTTGACAAAGCAAAATGAAGACACACAAAATAGTGAAAAAGAGTGCTTTAAAGCTAAGCTACCCCAGCAAAGTCATGGGTTTCAAGAGAAGGAAGAGAGCTCTCTCCGGGTGCTGATGCTGGTGATAGCACTTGTAGATTAAAAGGATACATTAAGCCCTAGCCAGTCTGGCTCAGTGAATAGAGCATCGGCCTGTGGACTGAAGGGTCCCAGGTTCAATTCTGATCAACGTCATGTACCTCCATTGCTGGCTCGATCCCCGGGTGCGTGCACAGGAGGCAACCAATCAATGTGTCTCTCTCACATCAATGTTTCTCTCTGTCTTTCTCCATCCCTTCCACTCTCTCTGAAATTAAGAAATAAAGGTGGGGGTGGGGGGGGGGAGAAGTATACATTGAAGTAAATAATTAGTGCAGAGAAATAAGAGTCAGTGTTGGAACAAATACAATTGCTGAAAATTCTCTGACCAGGCTTGGGTGGCAGCCTCACAGCGAGGACTCCTAGGCTTCCTATTGGAATTTGGCTTATGTAGAACAGGTTTTATGGATCTCAGTCCCAGGTTTTCGTGACGATCAGCCACAGTGAAGGGGTGGTTGGTAAGTCAGGACTGGTTGGCATTCCAGGAGGAAAAATACACAGTACCTTTCCATCTCATTCATTAAAGTCTGTGTGTGTGACAGTGTCATGAGCAACTCACCATGGGGAGGTCTTCATCAGATAAACAGGGCTGCAAAATTCATGGCCAAGGAATGCGGGCTGGAGAGGCACTCCCAGGCACAGCTGCCACCTGAACACCCAGGCTGGCTGGGGACCAAGGAGACATGCTGAAACCGGGAGCCTCGGTGGCGAGCGGCAATGTTACAGCTGCTTAATCCTGGAATGAAAAGTAATTGCTTCTGGCTCAGAGAATAAAGGGAAAGCAAGAGCAGCCTTGGCTGAATTACTTTTTCTTCTTCTTCTTCTTCAAAAACAACCATGCTGTAGACCAGGTTCTAAAACCCACTTAATATTTGAAAATGTGAGGAAATTGATGTTTTCTGTCAATATAATTTAAATCCACCCAGGTGGACTGACATATTAAAAACACTTGAATGCAAATGCATTTTTGATCAACACGATTAAATCAAATGCTTGCTTTTCCAAGGGATGACATTTAACTTACCTGCATATAATTTTAGACTGTCGTCCCTCAAAATAGCTGTCGCTTGTTTTTAAAGCATTTTCTACTGAAAGCTACCAGAGTTCTTTTTTTCTATACAGATGAAATTGCTACGGGAGAAATATAGAAAAGGGGGGGGGGGAAGGCATGTCAATACTTCTAATATATCCCTATGATGGAATTATCTTCTTTCTAGACTAGGGGTGTCGAACTCAATCAGAGAAGGGGCCAAAATCTAAAATCCAGCCTAAATCGCGGGCTGAATGGTTTACTGAACAGTCATAAACTGACAATGTCATAAACTGACAGCGGAGTGCAGTGATGACAGCGCGGTGCGGGCCACATTGCAAGGCCTGGCGGGCTGGATTTGGCCCGCGGGCCTTGTGTTTGACACATGTGTTCTAGACAAAAGGACTCATCATAATTCACAAAGGAACAGCTGCAAGCTTAAATTATTGTTAGAAGGATCTAAAGATGATTTTAACACACAAGTAAGTTAAGTAATATTTTGCTTATCGAAGAGGCTACAGAATGGCAAATGTCAGATGACCTGATTATAGAGTCGCCATTTCCATCAGAGTAAAGGAGCAATAATAAAGAGTAAAAACAAAGCAAGAATGAGAACAAACGGATCTTGCCTTTCAAATTCCAATTCTTAAATTACATGTATTTATCTTATAAATATCTGTGGCAGGCTCACAGCGATGTAGAGAGAACTAATTAAAGTACATCTTGTCTCCTGGAGCCATATAAAACTGCCAACACAAATAGCAATTTCAAATGGTTTATCATAATCCCTCGCAGGATTGTCATCAACCAATAATAAGGAACAAAACCCAGTGTGTCTTCCTGCCATCAACCTGTATAAACATTAATATTACAAAACTAATAGGACCATGGTATCTTCTTATGGCTGCTGACATTGAGGACAGTCCTCGCAGAAGAAAATCCAAGGCCATGTATAAACATTACTCATAGCTTATGTTTCTGCTTCATTAATTCAAAACAGACAAAAATAATTTTTATACCAGAAGTTTTCTTTGGGTACTACCAGTTTTTTCGATTTAACCTAGCAGAATAGCAGGGTGACACTGATAACTGTGGCCACTTTCCTATGACCTCATGCTGGTGGACAGCTGGAAGGCCAACCACAGACCCAATAACTTAAGTGCACAGTAATCACAAACACAAAGGGCTTTTTAAAATGAAAGGTGTCATACAGTCCATGAGGTAGAGAAATAGTTATGACAACACTAAGCACGCAAAAAATATCCACAGCTGATGAGCTGGGCTATCTGCTGGTATGTGACACAAAGCCAGTGGCCCCAAAAGCTGCAAAATTTCCAAAGATGAAGGACTATGGTACATAGTAACACTTTGAGTATATTTTTAAAAAGCAATCCTTTCCACCGAAACTGGTTTGGCTCAGTGGATAGAGCATCGGCTTGTGGACTGAAGGGTCCTGAGTTCGATTCCCGTCAAGGGCATGTGTCTTGGTTGCGGGTACATCCCCAGTGGGGGTTGTGCAGGGGGCAGCTGATCGATGTTTCTCTCTCATCGATGTTTCTGACTTCCTGTCCCTCTCTCTTTCTCTCTGTAAAAAATCAATAAAATATATTTAAAAAAAATAAAAGCAATCCTTTCGACACCAATACTCTATCATTCTATGCTAAGAAAGGGTACTGAATGTTGAAATGGCCCCAACTTTCTTTTCTTCATGGAGCATGGGTCAAATGTTAGCAACGTTTGCATTTCCATTATTGAGAAGCCTTATCAAACCTTCCTATTCTTATAAAATGTGAGACTGTCCCCCCAAATGACAGATTTAAAGTATAAACATATAGTTTAATGGAGATAAACATATAGTTTAATGGAGATAAATCGCAAACATTTAGATAATTAGGAAGTATATGGTATATCGTTGAAAGCAATTTTAACCCAAATATGTCACTTGCAAAGTCAAGACAAGATCAGTTTTTTATGCAAAAACTAGAGGCCTGGTGCATGAAATTTGTGCATGGGTAGGGTCCCCTAGGCGTGGCTGGAGATCAGTGCCAATCTGTAGGGTAACGGTGAGGTGATCAGGGGGCTCCCACTGGCACCCACCTTGGCCGGCCTGGTGCCACTCGCTTGCCAGCCTCACCCCCCACTGCTGCTGGTTGCCTCCCTCTGTGGGACAGCTGGTGGGGAGGAGGAGAGAGGGTTCACTGGCATCCGCCTTGGCTGGCCTGGGGCCTGTGGGATGGAGGCAGCTCCTGCATTGAGCATCTGTCCCCCTGGTGGTCAGTGTGCATCATAGCAACTGGTCATTTCACCGTTGGGTCTATTTGCATATTAGGCTTTTATTATAAAGGACAAACAAACAAACAAAAAACCTTAATATTACAAAAACAAAATCTCTCATAGCAAATATTATTTTTAAAAGATCATCAATGACACATTTCAAGTAAAAACTCTTTCTTTAGTACTTACATTTTACTTTTTAGAGCTAGAACTAGAATTACTGACAATTCAAATATAATTTTCCCCTAAAATTGCTTTCTAAAAATAAATATATCTTTTCAAATTATACTTCATCAAAAGTGAAGCTTAATGAGATTTTAAAACACAGGTTTAAAGTAATTTCATTTTCCCCATCCCCTTGCCACTATTTGCCCTCCTTTCTAAGCATCCTGTTCTCCTCTTTTTCTAGTATGAATTTTTAAGAGATTCTGAGGACTAGCCATTGGCACAGCAGTTGTGACTTCACTGATTGCTTTACCCAACCCAACAGTTAGAGGTTGTAAAGCACTTCACATGCCACATTTAAAAAACAAAGCAAGCACCTCATAGTCCAATTTCTGAAAACCAAGAATCAATGAGAATCATCTTAATAGTAACCACAAAAAAAAAAAAGACTTATTCTGCTCAAGATATAGCAGAATAATAATACTGACTTCTCAACAAGCCAGAAGACAATGGAATAACATGTCTAAAGTGCTGAAAGAAATAAAACCTATTAACCTAGAATTAAAAGCATAGTAAAAATGTCCTTCAAAAATGAAGGAAAGTAAAATAAAGGAGAGAGAAAAAGGGAAAGAGGGAGGGAGAGAGAGAGAGAGAAAGAGAGAGAGAGAGAGAGAGAGAGAGAGAGAGAGAGAGAGAGAGAGATTGCCAAATAAGCAAAAGCCAAGAGAATTTGTCAACAATAGACCAGTACTAAAAGAGATGTTGATGGACATTCTTTAGGCTGAAGGAAGTGATATCATATGGAAACTCAGTCCAAAGGAGAGTGGTCTTGAAAATTGAAGAGCTCTGGGAGTGGTAATATGTGGGTAAATAGAAGTTACTTTTTTCCTCTTAATTATAGAGCTGCATTTTTGTTAGACATTAATGCTTCATATCCTCCCTCATTGGTACATACTTAATAAATTATTCCTTTTATCACTGATAATCACCTCAAAAGGGCTATATTTTCACTGCATCTCAAATTAAATGTACATATGAATCACCTGAAGATCAATGAATTTATTAAATTCAACCACAATAGTAAAGTCATTGTGGTAATGGTAAAAGGATAAACAAATAGAGCAGTGGAACAGAGATATATCCTTTATCCCCTTTTGCTTCTAACCTATTGGGTCTTTATACTTATACTTTATAATTAAAGCATCTATCTCTCTTATAAACTGTATAGCGTTGGTGTTTATCTTTTTGTTCAGTTTTATAGTCTCTGCATTTTAATTGGAGTATTTAGTCCAATTACATTTAGTACACTTATTCTTGTTGAATTTATATCTAACATATTTCTATTTGTTTTCTCCCACCTGTTTTTTTGTTACTTTGTTTCTTCTTTCTTTCCTTCTTTTTTGGATTTGCTGAGAAATTTTAAGTATTCCATTCTATCTCCTCTATTAGCTTAAAAATGATGCCTTTTTGTTTTACTTTCTAATGGCTGATCTAAGAATTGCAACATGCATTCTTAAGAGCAGTCTAGCCGAAACCGGTTTGGCTCAGTGGTAGAGCGTCGGTCTGCAGACTGAAAGGTCCCAGGTTCGATTCCGGTCAAGGGCATGTACCTTGGTTGCGGGCACATCCCTGGTAGGGGGTGTGCAAGAGGCAGCTGGTCGATGTTTCTCTCTCATCGACGTTTCTAACTCTCTATCCCTCTCTCCTCCTCTCTGTAAAAAAAAATCAATAAAATATATTTTTTTAAAAAGAGCAGTCTACTATGATTTAATATTACATCACTACATGTGTAGTATTTAAAAAGTATACTTCCTGTGGCAACTTGCTCTTGCACTATTGTTTCATACATCATATTCCTACAAATGTTAAAAGCCCCAAAGTAAGTTACTATTTTTGCTTTAAATAGTCAATTGTCTTTAAGAAAATTTTAAGTCAGTATTTGAGCCATCAGGGGAAACTTCCTACATTTACTCTCTGTGTTTGCTATTTAAAAAAAATCCTTAAACACATTTATAAGAACTATTATAAAGTCCTTGTTTTGCTAACCTAATATCTCTAAGTATGTTTAATTCTTGAAAATAACACTGAAAGATAAACAAAGCTCAAATGACAACAAAACCAGTAACTTAGGCTGAGATTACACACATGCTCAAATGCTGAAATTCCATGTCCCTGTCCCTTTATTTCACATGGGAGAGCGTACCTCGACTTTTGTGGCAGGGTTCAGGATCTGAAGGAGGGGCTGATGCACAAATGAAAATACTATACAAGAAATATGAATTTAGAAGGCATTAGGGGCTAGGTGGAGTCTTTCTTGAAGAGACACACCTACTTCTGGCCTGGTCCACCTTTTATTTACTTGAATACACATTTTTCCCTTTAGCAATGCATACAGGCATATCAAAAGTAAAGTTTGGTAAACAGTAAAAGGATCATTAGGTTAGGAAATTGCCTTGAGACACCTCTATCTCAACAGACAAGGTGCTTAGTGTCAGCCCTGCCAATGCCCAAGGCCCATCAGCCTTCCGTGTTCCTTGGTGACTCTGGCAAGTAGTGACTTCCTGGAAGAGCGTGTGGGGTCTATGCAAATTGGCTGAACGGCAGAATGACTGGTTTGCAGAGTGTGGGGCCAGCAAGTGGGTGGTGCCAGGCCAGCCAAGGTGGATGCCAGTGGGCAGAGGTAGGGGCTGGCATGGGGGGGGGGAGGCAGTGGTGACCAGTGGTAGCAGAGGGGTGACCGGGGGACAGGGCCAGCCACTTGCCAGTTGGTATCATCTCCCCACCCCCATTAGCCCACTGCCGTTCGCCTCCCACAGAGGGAGGTCAGACTGTGGTTTAGGCTTGGGGTTGCAGGCCTAAGCCATCAGTCAGACATCCCCATAGGGCTCCAGACTGCCTGTGACCGGGTACAGGCCAGGCTGAGGGACCCCCCAATGCATGAATTTTTGTGCACTGGGCCTCTAATAAGAATATAATAATTTAGGAAGTGAATGACACAAAATGATGTCAGAGAGACCAGCCTGACCTTACAAAGCTCCTTACAAAGCTAGGGCAAAGAGCTTCGATTTATTTTTAAACACAGTGGAAAGCATTGGAAGATTTCAAATGGAAATGACATTCCATGATTACATTATTAGAAGCTGTATGTGTGTGTGTATTTCAGAGGTGGTAGAATGCATGACTATTCACACCTAAATACCCATCTCATAAAAAAAAGAAAAAAGAATTTTCTTCTAGAACACCACAATGTCTTATCACATCTCAGAAAATTAATGTTAGTTTAATATAATATCATAGCATTTAATATACAAACTCACATTTAAATTCTTTATCCCCCAAAGATTTTTTTTAGCTGTTTTTATCAAGCCAAGGCCCAATAAAGGTTCAGATATTGCATTTGGTTGTTCTATCTCTACAGTCCCTTTTAAGCTAAAACAGTTCCCTTACTCTTTTTCTGTTGCTGATAATGACCCTTGGAAAAATCCAAAAGAACACTTCACATCTGAAATACCTCTGTAGGTTTTCTTATAATTTGTTTGTTCTTTGAGTCCCTGTAATTCCTGTATTTTTGAAGTTAGGTCTAAAGACTTAATTAGATTCAGGTTAAATTTGTTTGTGTGTGTATTGTTTTTAGCAAGAATAGCTCCGAAACAATACTGTAAATCCTATCTGCATCACATCGGAAGGAACACAATGCAAGAACCACATATTTGATGCTAAGATCAATCACTTGGTCAGAGTGGTAACTGCCAGATTGCTCCTTTGTTGCCCTTTGCAATTAGTAATAACCTGCATGCTGATGCTTTGTCACTGTGTGAATATCCAATTGTGAAATACTCTTGCCCCATTGATAATCCTTGCCTGAATCAATCATTTCATTGGGGGTTACGAAATAGTGACTTTTAAGCACTACCACTCCTTCTTTGGCATTCTTTTCCAAAGATGAATTTTCCCTCACCAACTAGGATGATATACACTCCCTCCTAGAAAGGCTAGGTAAATGTTTAGTTATTTCTTTTTATTACCAATTTCAGAGTAAAGATTTATTGAATAGTCACCTCCAATGAAGCAAATGCATTTTTTATCCTTCCCTTCACTTTTTGGGGTATCACTATGGACTCACAGATCTTTATGTATTCAATGTTTACAATAATTATAGTCATCTTCAAATTGTCCAAATGTGTCTAATGGGAGTCTTTTCAAAGTAGTTCCTGGGTGTTTCTAACATGTCCCCATAAATCACCGAACCCTTCCTTAGTTTCTGGCACAATAAGATATCCTAAATTCACCCCATAGTTTTCCTTCCCAACAACTAGAGTCAGCTATTTCTCCAAAGATCATTGCTATTTTTAGTAAGTAATGATAAGTGAAACCAAAAATTGGCTTCAAGGTTCTTTCAGTAAACTGTGTTCTTTCAGTAAACTATGTTCTTCAGTAAACTATGTTCTTTCAGTAAATACGGCTAAGAAGGATGGGTAGATAGATAGATAGAGACACACTTGCATGTACTTCTATTCAGGAGTCCATATAAATACTTACAATTCAATTTTTATATTATAGTTTAATATTACATATATTTTAATATTAGATGTTTTAAAGGAAGAAAGAACAGAAATGAGTAATGAGTTGGATGTTGGCAAGGAAAAGAAAATATCAAGAATGACTTCCTAAGTTCCTAGCATGAGAACCTAAGATTTCTATAAAGAAGCTTACATTTCTATACTTATATTAAGTACCAATTAATATTCATCTAATATTGGGTATCCTACAAACACCAATAAGGAAATCACTTTACCCCAATAAGTGAATGCAGCTTCAAACCTGAGTATAACTTATTAGGGCAAGAATATCTAGCTCAAACAAAGAAGGAAAGAAAAAAAAAATGAAGGTGAAGATCTTTTGGGAAGTAAAGAAGAACCCTTAAAACAATCCTGGATCCCAAGCCAGTTTGGCTCAGTGGATAGATTGTTCGCTTGCAGACTAAAGTGTCCCAAGTTTGATTCCAGCCAAGGGCACAACCCTGGGTTGTGGGCTCGATCCTCCCCATTAGGGGAAGTGCAGGAGGCAGCCAACCAATGATTCTCTCTCATTATTGATGTTTCTATCTCTCTATTTCTCTCCCTTTCCCTCTGAAATCAATAAAAACAAACAAACAAACAAACAAATAAATCAACCCTGGATTTAAAACATGGTAGAGTAATTTGCTAGGGCCGCTAGAATAAACTGCCACAGATTGGGTACCTTAAGCACAGAAATTTATTTTCTCACAGTTCTGGAGACTAGCAGTCCAAGATCAAGGTGTTAAAAGATTGGTTTTCTTCTGAGGCCTCTCTCCTTGGCTTGCTAATGTTCACCACCTTCTTCTTGTGTCCTCACATGGTGTCCCTCAATCTGTGTTTTTGTGTCCTAATCTCTCTCTTTTTTTCCATTTGATCAATTGATCTTAGAGAGGGGAAAAGAGGAAGGAAGGGAGAAAGATGGAGGAAGGGAGAGATTGATGTGAAAGAGAAACATCATTTGTTTGCCTCTTGGGTGCACCTTGACTGGAGACTGAACCTGAAACCTGGGCATGTGCCCTGACCTAAAATCAAACCCACCACCTTTTGGTGTATGGGACAGCGCTCCAACAACTGGGCCACATTGGTCAGTGCAAATCCTCTTTTTTTAATAAAGACACTAGTCAGACTAAATTAGGGCCCACCAATATGACCTCATTTTACCTTAATTGCCTTTTTAAAGGCCCTATCTCCAAATACAGCCATATCCTGGGTACTACAGGTTAGGACTTTAATATACAAATTTTGGGAGGACACAATTCATCCCATAACACATGGGAATTTTTAAGAAGCTGTGTGATAAGAAGATACATGCTTGAGAAAGTTAACAAGTCTTCTCAATAGCTAGGTCTCATTTATGACTGGGCAAAGACAGTTCAATAGCATTGTTACTTCACAGTGGCTTGAGCAAGTTTGAGATGATGATTAAATGATGAGCCACACATCTATCCACATTTCTATGGTCAATGATGAATATACACAGAGAAAATTAGAGGCAGAAGAACATATCCACTCCGTTTCCGCCAAGATTTTCTAGGCTTTGAACTTGAGTCATTATGCTTAGCTTGCTTTCTGCCATGGGGTTGGCATTTTAATCATTGCTCTTCCCTTTTTCTTTCAGGACAAGTAGCCCCGTGCCAACTGACTCATCTGATACCAGCCTTAACTGTCACAAATGATATGGGAGTGGCAGGTTTCATCTATCTTAGCATAGGAAAAAGTAAAGAAGAGGAAATCAAGTTTTTTTAAGGATGCTGGAGATTGGCACTTTTACAGATGAGAAAATCAAAGGCCACGGGTGGGGCTGGTGAACCGACTTGCCCGGGGACTTGGGGACTTGCTCAGCTAGCTAAGGACACAGCGAGAGCTCCCTCTTTTGACTCTTATCCAGTGTTCTTTCTACTTCGCCACAACTAACTAGCTCAGGGTTTAATTTTTTTTCTGTTTTAAAATATTCTTGGAAGTATTGCTTACCAACGACTGAAAATGCCAAAGAACATTCTGGTATAGTGGTTAAGAGTACAGACTGGGTAAAACAAGCCTGTATTTGAATCACAGTTTTATCATTTACTACTACCTAGCCTTAAAAGGGTTGTCTAATTTCTTAAAGCCTTGATCATCTCAGCAGTGGAACGGGGATAAAAATAGCACCTAATTCACAGAATGGTCCTGAGAACTTTAAGTTAAAGCATTTATTTGAAAAAAACAAAACAAAACAAAAACCCACCAAAAAAAAAAAAAAACACACATAAAAAACCGCCATGAACATCATAAATATTCAATAAGAAAAAGGTGTTATTTATTATTCATTATACTACCCTAAAATTGGTCAGAATTCAAATTTTCCATTCTGATTTCCTAGGTAAAATGAAGCAAAAATAAATAAATAAATAAATAAATAAATAAAGCAAACAAATAAACATCATCTCCGTTTCATGCTAAGAGAATGTTTATTACAACATTCCAGGACCTAGCAGTGGAGCACAAGAGCAAGGAAAACCAAGTATAATAATTGAAAAAAAGATTTTACAACTCTAAAGATGGAAAAACAGTCTCAGGAACAAACCAAAATCTCTAAAGCAGTAGAGTAAGAGAAACAAAAGAACGAGCCTGGGAAAAGAGAAAGTATACTATCAGATCTACGAGCTCAGCAAAAGCATTGGTGTGCTCCAGGAGTGAAAGAGACCACTTCTCCAGATAAAAGATAGAGTTAAGATGCCCAAAGAAAGTGAACGTTATTTCCAGCAAAAAAGACTCCTTGTCTTTCAGAGCCTGGGATCCCTTAATGTGAAGAGGTCTGTTCTGATGTATAGTCACAAGGGGAACTGGTCATTAAATCCTGATGGGCCTGCTTCCGCGACTCCAATAAAATGCCAGGTATTCCCAGAGCCCATGCAATTGAGCTTATGCTAATTTTTTTTTTTTTTTTTTTTTTTAAATCATGGATTTCTGCCAAGAGTTGGGTTCTAGGGCTGGAAAGCCTATCATTCAAAATTAATGAAATGCTATTAGTATTTTAAAGTATCTAATTGTGCACCTGGGAAACTTTAGCTTCAGTTGAAGGAATAGAGCATTTTAGAATGCATGTGTAGTACAAGGGATACTAAAAAGGCTATTTATTTTTGTCAGTCTTTATTGCCTCAAAGGATAAGAAGTAAGGCCCCAAAGTAAAAGCACAGACTGAACTTATCCACAAAGCCATAGAGAAGACAGAGCCAGAGGGACTGTTCTGGAACAGTTTCTCCCATTGAAATGAAAGAAAAAGGCACTTTCAGTTACGTGGTCACTTCAGTTCTTTGTTTTGATGAAATGGTCACCAATGAGCCAGACCCAGCCACACATTTTGTTTATTCTTTTCCTGCTGGTTTTAGTTCTTGTCTAAAAGCTTCATTGGGAACATTTTACAAGACAATTTAGCAGTATTTATAAAAATGTTTAATGTGATTATCCTTCAACCAAATAACTACACTTCTAGGAAATTTTCCAATATTAACTTACCACACCTCTCTAAGCTTCAAGTTCCTCATCTCCAAAATGGGGCTTTTTTCCCACATGTGGTTCTTGTAAAAAATAGATGAGATAAGCTCTTGGCACACAGTAATCACTCTGCAATGTTAGATAGCATCATTGCTATGTAGGCATAAAAAATGTGGATGGGACCACATTACTGACAGAGATATTCAAAAGATATATTTGAGGAAAGTGAGCTGTACAAGAGTGTGTATAGTATAACAATTTTTTAATGAATGAAAAGGGGAAAAATACGTATTTGTATTTGCATAGGGAAAAATGTTTGGATAAATACCAGAAGATTGAGATTGAACCTTAGAATTTTTAAAAATATTGTGTATTTTTAAATTTAAAGTGGTAATCACATTAGGAAGATAACTAATGTTTATTGTCCAAATCAGTGTGGAAACAAAAAGGAGATAAAGAAATTATTATTCATAAAATGACCAGAAAGAAAAAAAAGCATTGAAAATGTTGTCAAATAAAAAATTCTAAGATGGTAGAAATAATCCCAAAGAGGGGTATAAAAAGGATATTAACTATATCTGTAATATTTTATTTCTTTCTAACAAAAGTAAAGTATCTGAAACAGATATTTGTCTCTTAAAATCCTGATTTGTTACATTCTCTACTTTTCTGGGCATATAAAAGATTTTTTAAAAATTAAAAACCATTTTTTAAAGAACTGTACTGAGAATTTATAGTTAACATCAAAGGATGATATCCTGATGGCACATGTATTTTAGATTTCAGAAAAAAATATAATTCTAAAATTTTATTTTATTTTTTTTAAATATATTTTATTGATATTTTACAGAGAGGAAGGAAGAGAGAGATAGAGAGCTAGAAACGTTGATGAGAGAGAAACATCGACCAGCTGTCTCCTGCATACCCCCTTCCGGGGATGTGCCCGCAACCAAGGTACATGCCCTTGACCGGAATTGAACCCGGGACCCTTCAGTCCACAGACCGATGCTCTACCACTGAGCCAAACCGGTTTCGGCTATAATTCTAAAATTTTAAAGTTAAACATGAAATTAGAACAGACAGACAAAAAATGTATTTCTACTTTCTATTCATCAGTGAAGGTCACCCACCTATTAAACAGTGAATCTAGGTTAAGGAAGATTCTGTTTGAAATTGCCCAAAATATATACATGAAAATGTTTTAGAAGACCAACAGAAACATGTATGCACATTTAATAAGTTCTTTAAACTTTGTCAAGAAACAAAGGAGCAACTGGAATAGTGATTAAGTTTCTCAGACAAGATTAGTTTTGAGCCACATTCTGAAGGAGAAGAGGTACATGGAGTTCTAAGAGGGCACAGTTCAGATAGGAAAAGGGACTTTGCTGAGGCACAAACAAGAGATCTATCTCATTAGCAGAATGCAGGGGACAATAGTAGGCTGAAGTGGTTGGAACTAATTTCCTTCTTGAAGTCCTAAGAAGCTATGAAAACAGCTTTAGGTGTTTACATGGACATAAGTATAGGAAAATGTTGATATACAATCAAATAGAAAATTTAGGCTACCAGGAAAATAGATCTGGCATCACAGACTTACATTGACTATGACAGTCCCCTTCTTCCCTTTGTATCTGCTAGCCCCAAAGCCACAGTTAAAATATAAAGCATAAAGTAGGCATTTAAGAGTTGCTTTGAAAGAAAAAAGGGAAATATTAATGAAGAACCATGAGTGAGCCTCAGTTCATTTTCTGTTGGAAGTGTTAGAATGGCCTCTCTAGGGTTAAATATAATTTATTAGATTAACACAGACAAATATCTCCCCCCCTCCCCCCCAGGACAATCTACTTTGAAAATACTCCATTTAATGCCATCAAAATATTCTAAGGTTGGGCTAAATTCACCTGTCTGTCTTCAAATTAATTTGAAGGCTCAACCTAATTGTTGTTGGGGGGATTGGCAGTGGCCATGACCACTAATGGGAAATTTGTGTCAGTCCAGATTTGTGGCTGATAGCATGGAGGGTGCCGTATGTGTGGCCTAGTCAGTCGCCAGGTTCTGCTGCCTCTGCCCGTTCATCACTGCTCACATGCTGAGTCCCACCTCTGTTCCAGGTCTGGTCCGTGTCATTTTGCCCAATCACTGAGGCAGCTTCCCCATGGTCTCCCCACCATACTGACCATCAGAGTGACCTCTCTCTCTCTTTCTCTCTCTCTCTCTCTCTCTCTCTCTCTCTCTCTCTCTCTCTCTCTCTCTCTCTCTCTCTCTCTCTCCCTCTTCCACTTTTTTCTCTTTACCTCCTTCCTCCCTCCTCCCTCTTTCCCTCCCTTTCTCCCCAACCCCTTCAATCTGAACAGATCCCTGCTGTGCTTAAAGCCTACCGCAGCGGGCCTCACAGCGGGGTTGCCTCATGCTGCTGAGTCTCTGTGAGTTGTTAGGTGGGTCATAAGCCATGTGTTACTGATAATAAAGGCCCAAAATTCCAATGACGTGCTTTCCTCAGCCTGCGCCTAGAATGCCTTCCCCATGGCTCAGTCCCTGGCTCTGCTGCCTGGCAAACGTCTCAGCTCAGATGCTGTCTCCACAGTGAATCCATACTCCTGACTTCCCCCAAAAGCACACGTTATTCTCCCACGGACTCGCTGCACTTTGGATGGACTTCTGAATCGCTTGCATGCAATTGTTTATACTACCGTCTCCCACTCTATTGTAAGAAAGCTCCTCAAGGACAGAGCCCATGTCTTGGTTCTTTTTACAGTGCCAGTAAATAGCAGCTTCTGGTACATTCTAGGCACACACTGAACACTAACGGATGCTGAATGAATACATTGGTGCTACCACTGATATATTGGTGCTACCACTGATATACGGTACAAAGATTGCCCATCTGATTAGATCAACATTTCCCCATGTCCCCTGCTACCTGTGGCAGCAGGGGAAAACCTTTCTCCCTAATTACGTCATAAGATGCAGCCCCATGAAGTCTGCATTTTGAGAGTAAACGCTAAAGGAAATTATTTTCCTTTATAAAAGTAAAGACCTTGATTATTGGCACAGAGAGGATACCAGATTCATTAGAAGAGAGAGTGGTGTAGCAATCTTTTCTATGATTCTGTAACTAATTACAGATGAGTAATTAAAGAAAATTAGCATCCATAAAAAGCGACCGCATACCAATAAGGATGGTGAGTTGAATCATGAAAATTCCCTGCTGTTTATATTTCCCTCCACACACACTCAGTTGCATTTATTTTAAACGGAAAAGTACAAATATTGGGCTGAAAACATTTTAACTACAGAAACAGGAAACTCTAAAAGCTAATCCTGCCTAAAGGGCAGAATTTTATTCTGTCCTAAACTACTGTACGTGGGATTAAGAGAGGCGTGGTTAACCAAACTTTTGATAACAAGTAATTACACTGACTCTCTCTATCACATAATTGTTTCACACATAATTTACATAACAAGCCCACGGGGGGGCGGGGGGGGGAATAAAATGCTGTTTAAAACATTTTTTTCCAGCCACAAGTTCTCCAGGCTTACTTTCTTTTTTCCGTATTGAAAATTATTTACTCCTATGGTCTTGGGCTGAATAGCAGTGGGATATTTTTTCTCTGATATGTAGGGACAAAGAGAAAACATCTTTAACCTGTTGTTCTTGACTGTGTCCTCCGAGCCCATCTTTGTCATCTAAATGTGGAGAAGCATGGTCCCTGTAGTTGGTTTATGTAATACTTTTAGTGTAGAATGGGCACGCAATGAAATATTTTATACATTTACTTGTTCATTCAACCGATATTTATGAAAAGAAAAAAAAACACACAAAAAAACAAACTTCTATGTGTTCAGAATTGTTCTGGGCTCTCAGGATACCAGTGTACCAATCCTTGATGGCTCACAGTTTAACAGCAGAGACAACTAAACCAACGCTGACAATGATAGAAGGATACACAGGGCATATGGCAGAGATCTGACACCGGTCTGGGATAGTCAGGGAAGGCTGCCAGGAGAAGTACTATCTAAGCTGCATTTTCAATGACCTGGAGAGCCCTGAAGGAGGGTGGGGAAGCACAAAATGCAAAGCTGAGGAAAGAGCTGGGAGAGATCAGAGTATCAGAATATGTGTGGGGGGAAACGGGAGTAGACGAGGCAGGACGATGCTTATTGATGGAGTAAATATTCACAAACATATGGATAAGTAAAACATTTCTGTGCTCAGAGGCCAAGCAGCATATCCTCCAGCCCTCCTTCCCTCTCCACCAAGGACACCTGTGATAAAGAGAAAAGCTAAGAGGCCAAGTATGTTTAAGAGACACATTAAACTACATGGCGTCAGCATCTTAGTTGGGCTGGGCATTTCCTTTCCTTTCAGCGTTTTGCATGAGGCAGGGAGAGATGTGCCATCAAACCATAACTCATCTCCACCTCCCGCATCACTCTGGCTGCCTGCAGTTCAGGAACTGGCCAGAGCCTTACCTGGGGTGAGGGATTGAACCTCATTGTGCCACAGTGTCTCCTCTTTAGAACAGACTGCAGGAAGAAGTAAGTGTATATAATGAGCCCAGAACAGAGCCAGGCACAAAGCAAATGAGCAATAAATGTTAACCATTCTTATTTTACTGCACATGTAGAATGTTCCGATGAAGCTAGCTACATAAGTATACACAGCACACCCTTGCTAGGAACTGGGCTCAGGAGTAACGTTTTGTTGTTTAATTATATCTTTGGCACTAACAGGTGATTAAGAAAGTTAACTCCGTGAATGCGAAGGCTGAACTTCGGTGGATTTTCAAAAGAGTTACAACGGAAAATTTTGTTCATATCCATTCATCAAATGTTCATTATCCACACCTTTATTGGGTGTCTACTGAATGTTGGGCCTGAGGGTACAAAGATATCTGAGTAGGACTGAAAATTTATTATTCATTCAATACAGGTTTAGCAAGTCCCCAGGAAGTGCAAGTCACTAGTGAGGATAAAATGATGCCCTAGACCCTCCAGCAGAAGGTGACACATGCTACAGAGAGGCAGGGGCAATAATAGCGAACACTTGCTGAGTGTTTTCTTTGTACCACGTTCTGTACTCAGTGCCTCACCCTGATGGCCTCCAATTGCTAGGGGAGTTGAGAAGATGGAGACATAGTTCTGAGCTGGCGTGATTGAAAAAGCTTCATTGAGGTGGGGGCATTAAGGCAGTATCTAGCCCTGGCTGCTGTGGCTCAGTTGGTGGAGCATCATTCTGTGCACTGAAAGGTTGCAGTTTGATTCCCAATTGAGGAACATACCCAGGTTGCAGATTTGGTTTCTGGTTGGGGTGCATGTGGGAAGCAGCCAATCAATAATTCTCACATTGATGTTTCTCTCTCCCTCTCCCTTCCTCTCTCTCTCAAACCAATAAAAACATTTTAAGAGTATTTTAAAATAAATAGAAAACATTTTACACACACACACACACACACACACACACACACACAATCTTAGAAGACTTCTGGAGCAAAATGTTCTAACCTGATTTTACAACCTAATGGGACCAATGGCTTTTTCTAAATCTATTTCTTGGTACAAAGGTTATTTTAAACAAAATATCCAATACAGCCCTGGCCTGTTTTGCTTAGTGGATGCAGCGTTGCCTGCACACTGAAGGGTCCCAGGTTCGATTCTGGCCAGGGCACATTTCTGGGTTGCAGGCTTGATCTCCAGTGGGGGGTGTGCAGGAGGCAGCAGATCAATGATTCTTTCTCATCATTGATGTTTCTATCTCTCTATACCTCTCCCTTCCTCTCTGAAATCAATTAAAAAATTCCAATACAATGGGATACTTTCTGCTAAAAAATTCACCTGACAACAAAACAGAACTACTACCAACCTGAGTTAAGAGTCCAGCTGTTGCTTAAAAATTAACAACTTCCCATTACACTATCGAGGCTGATAGTCATCTCACGTGTCCCAAGGTTTCCCATTCCATTTCTCCTGCGTGCTCCTGCTTTTCCGCACGCCACAGGGAACACGATTGCAGCACACTCCGGCATCCTGTTCCCAATTATTGGTTGTGTAATTTATTGATAAAGCAAAGCCAAATATGAGTAAGCAGGAAAGCCTAATTAGAATTGAAGCACTCAGTGTCCCAATAAGGAAAATTTCAGGGCTTCAAAAATAGAAAACCAGTGATGCATAGTTTAAGCCCTTGTCACTAAAGAAATAATCCCAGTACTTACTAAACCAGAAAATGGATCAAACAGATGGGGCAAAGCTATCAGTGGCAGAGAACGGGCACCTACAGAGAAATCAAACGATTTAGAATCAAAATGACCCTGCACACATGAAAGGATATCGATTTGTGTCCTGAAATGAATGTTGTAGAAAATCTGTATGAAAAGGAATATAAAATCAGCCACGGGTTATGGGGCCGATACAGAAATGCTAGGATCCCTTTTTCTGATTAATTAGCCAATTTAGTTAAAAAGTTGATTGGTATGACTTTTTTTCTTTATTGAATTGACCACTCAAGTGAATCAACCAAAACAATAACTTTTAGTAGAGTGTAAATATGGCTTTATCCTGATAAACTTGCCCTTTAATACATGGAAAACCTTTTTTTTTTTTTTTTTTTTTTCATAACAGAGAAACCACCTCAAAAGCACAGGTGTCTATATATTCCACTTTGCCTACCCCTATCTGGACATGTTTCTAATTAGCTGACCATCTACCCTTAGGTAACCTCCTAGGCCCTGCATTTTTGCCTTATGGGAGAAACAGCAAAGGCTCGGTATGTTTAAAAATGAAAATTGTGGGATCAAAAACTCAGTTTTGTGTGTCAGTGAGTTGCTAGATGACCCTTACTGGATCACTTAGCTTCTATGTGTCCTAATTATTGTATGGCATGATGAAAAGTATGATACACACACACACACACACACACACACACACACACACACATACCCCACTCTAGAGCACTGAGAACAGTAGGCTGATCAGGAGGCCGTTATATCTGCAAGAAATGGAGAGCTAGAGACAAGCAGAAAACACAGCCTCTGAGCGATGGCATAACAAGTTGCTATTTATAGCCCCTCTTCCATCTGCCGATGTGAACTAAGGGTCTTTCCCTGCCAGAGAATAACTTTAGGGAATGAGCTTCCTGGTGAGCTCACAGCTTAACACTGCCTGTAATCACCATCTTGAGTCAGCAGTGGATAACGCTGTGCAGAATAAACTAATTTTAGTCATCTGTGGGATCCTTGTAAACACTCCATAGTGACTCTTTTAGCAGTCAGTGTGAACTGGCTATCTCTGCTTCACTTCCTGCTCCCAATAACCCACCGGGGATATTTTTAGGGAATGACATCTTACAGGACTCGACTAGGTGGGTTTCTCTGTTTCGGAGCTGGCACCTGAAAATTCTGCCACAGATGCCAACGCCAGAAGGTCTTCTGGTTAAATGAACTAGAAAAGTGACTAACAAATATGGCAACAAGGGACAGGGACAGGGACAGGGAAGTGTCCTGTACATGACGTAGGAAAAAGTGCTGTGCACCTTACTCTCACATTAGCAACATTTTCTGTGCGTGCTCCCCTTCCCCCGCCCCCGCAGCTTCCTGGAGGGAGAGATGAGGCGAGAACAATGCTTACCTGCCTATCCCTGGAGCAAATAGTGTTCCCTCCAGCTACCTATTGTACATTTGGGATGTGACATGATCCCTCAGCTTCTTAATCATCTCCTCCTTCTGAGGCATCCCTGAACTCTGAGTCACATTTCATTGGCAATCACATGCTGAATATAGAACACTTCTGACTTGTTCAGGATCTCATGGGTCACCGGGAAGAAATAGGGCCTGAGGACAGACTCTACCATCTCATCTCCCAGATCCAGGTGCGTTATCACGCCCTTGGTCAAGACCTCGTTTCATGTGGTGAGAATTGTGTGTAAGACCGTCGCACGTGGGTTTGGCTGTATTTATCACGGAATATGGAACCAAGAGGAGGGGCTGAGAAAGGAAGAGGGGTCAGGAGAATTCTGGGCAAATAATACCCCCGAGGCTGTCAGTGAATCACCCATGAGCTGGAAAGAATGCGAAGGCACCCAGTCAGGAGGGAAAGAAGATTTATGGCTTTTGTCTTCTCCTTCTTGAAAACCTGCCACCTGTGTGATAGCAATTGGTCTTGCTCTAAGAAGAGAACAGAGAACTTTAATGAAGTGTACAAGAAGCAAAGGGAGGAGAGAAAGAGGGAGGGAGGGAAGAAGCAGAAGCAGAAATATTAATAGGGGAAAAGAGGGAAACGGTGTGTCCTGTAATTATTTTTGTAAGAAAGGCAGCAAATAAGAGCTCCAGTGTAGAATTTCTAGTTCTTGAATTCGTTAAAAGTTAACTTGAGACTCCTGGACTCTGGGGGGCGGGGACAAGACTTTGCTATAGGAAACTTCATTTAAATGCCTCTTTCCAAAGAAAACACACATCACACCAAGATATACAATCTCTGTGTGGCTTTGCTGTGCTGCTGGAAACTCAGCCCCACTGATTGATTCTTCTTTACCAAAAATCCCAGTGTCCTCATTTACCCTCCACGAGCGAGTCCGATGGTCTCCGGCGGAGCGGAGCCAGTCTCAGAGCAGAGGCAGCGGCCTGTCTGGCCGGGCTGCTAATGAAGGGCGTGTGCAGTGGTCTCTGAGCCGAGCGGGCAGTGCTCCTGCAAGAGCCTAAGAAACCAACCTTTTGAGGAAGGCTGTGTTGAGGAATGTCTGGAATGTGTTTAATCCTGAGAGTTCCCAGGAAGCCTATACCATGATGAGCATTACAAAGTTCAGCAAGACCAGTTCAGATCAGAGAGCGCTCAGGGGACCAAAACCATTAAGACGAGGGATAAGATGGTTCTTCACCATTAAATGCAATCTGGGACTTCTCTGTGATTCCAGCTGCATCACACAGACCATCTACTATGGTCCCAGACTAATGAGAGGGTTGGTGTTAAATAGGCTTCGAACTAAAAAAGTAGCAACTACCTACAATTTTTTTCATTTAGTATATGAATGAGTGAGCACTGTTAAAATATCAGCATAACTGCACCTTTGATATTACATTATTAACAACCGTTATTCATAGAATCAGGAAATTCTACTTCTACTTATATTTTAAAGGCTTTAAATATATTTAAAAGGCTTTTTTTTTTTAACATTCTATTTATAGGTAGGTGTCTGTGTGCCCATGTACATACACATATATGAATACATTTTGCCTGAATGCCTCTTTTGTTTATTGTAACTGTAAATTTGTTAAGGCTATAGACATTGCTTTAATAAGAATATTTAGTATTTAAAATCATATTTAGTATGTAGAGTGATGTGGTCAATTTATTTTTTTACCTTTTATTTTGAATATTCTCCATCTTAAGATTTTGCAAATTTTTCTCTGTATTTCACAGTAAGAAATACATTTTAAAAATTTAAATTTTTTATTCCGTACACTCACATGCATATGTTTATATGCTACTTACATACATATATGAGTATATGTGAATATATATATATATATATATACACACAAAATAAAATTTAATAAAATAAAACCTACCCTTACAAAGTATGATATACTCTGGGCTTTTCTATTCTATTTCTTCATTTGTATAAAATATCAATCATAATAATTTCCTACTCACTAATGGTTCTTGACCTGGAGTTTGAGAAATACTATTCTACCTGGCACTTGAAAGAATTTCATAATCCTATTTAAAAATAAAGTTATAATATTGCTACCCATTTGAATTATTCAAAGAAATAAATGAGTGCTAATAAAGGACCTGTATCTTTTCCAAAACTAAATTATGATCATTATTGTTATGTTATCATACTCTGGAGAATATTAACATTTTAAAAATGAGAATAGTCATGTAACAACCCCTTTCTTCTTTTTAAATAACATTTTCTACCACCTTTCAAATTTAAAAATTAAGCTACCTCCTTTTTTTTTAGGTTTCTCACCCTCCACCTCAATTTTTTTAAAGAAAAGATAATAATGCTGATTAGAATACAAAATGAAGAGAAAAAGTCTGGGTCTTATAATAGACTTCTAGCTCACTGTAGAATTATATAAAGGGCTGTATGCAGCACGAGGATAAAGGCAGAATCATGCGCTGGGCACTTGGTTCCTTAGAAGTGATCTATAAATTTAATGTTTGAAGGTAAGATCAGACATTAATTACCAAAAAAAACCAAAAACAGGGTCATTATTAAAGAAACTTTTTGGTGACTCCATCTGTGCAAATGGAGCATCATCCTATGGTATGAATGACTCCCTAACACAGAGGTCTTCTTCTTGTAAATTTGATGGTTGGTCAGAACCCAGTAAGCTAAACATGCGAAGGAGACTAATTTTGAAGTAGACAGTATATTCCACCTCAACATATCTGCTTTGTACTTTTAGGTTTTTGCATTTTGAGTAAATTAAAATGGGCCCTCCTTGCACTTTTTCTTGATGCTGCCTACAGAGCTGGTGTTGAGAGGTGTTTGAAAATGCCAAATACCACAATGTGATTCTCTGGACAGCAAGATAGACTCTTTTTTTTCTTCTTCTTCTATATTTTATTGATTTTTTTACAGAGAGGAAGAGAGAGGGATAGAGAGTTAGAAACATCAATAAGAGAGAATCATCGATCAGCTGCCTCTTGCACACCCCCTACTGGAGATGTGCCCGCAACCAAGGTACATGCCCTTGACCGGAATCGAACCTGGGACCCTTGAGTCTGCAGGCCGACGCTCTATCCTCTGAGCCATACCGGTTTTGGCAAGATAGACCCTTCTGATAAGAATGACCCTTTGAGAGTCACCTTACTGGACTGCACCCTTCCTTTGGCAGGTGGGGTGGAAACACTGTCCACGCTTCTTTCCCACCCAGAGAGGACACTTGACTACACAATCCTCAGTATGTCCTTCTGTGCCCCATCTTCACCTGGCTTTCTTCACACAGGCACATCCTACCCTGACTCATACCATGGTGCTCACCAACCTAAATGCCTACTGACTTCTGCCTTCCTCCCTAGACCCTAAACAGCACGGGGCAGGCAGTCAGGTATCTATCTTGTCCACTGTTGCATCCCCAAATTACCACAGTGAAGTGGGCACATTTGGGGACACTTCATGATTATGTGCTAAGGGAAAGTATAGGTGAGTGAATGAATTTTAAATGAATTACTCACTCTAACTTATAGCACCCTTGAGGACTCAGCCTTCTCCATATACCTGGCTGAGTATGAAGTAAGTGCCAAGTGCTGTCCTGGGAAGTTCCCTGCACCACTTACCCCCCAAAAAAGCCAGCAGGGAGCTCACTTCCAGGGGGTCTCCAGCCACCATGTGGCCCCAGCTCCGTGGGAGCTGCCTGGGTGTCTCTGAGAGGGCGGGAACTGCTGACCCGGCTGGTGGAAGATCCAGAAACAGTAGCGGTGGTGGCACCCAGAGTCTGAAAGAACAATTCAGATGTCTTTTATTTATTTTTATTTTTTTTTGCCTTATCTTCCTGCAAACTCTTGCAGCAAGTATTTCATTGCTAAAATGAGAGGAAGGGAGGAGATGTTTTGCAGGTAAATGGCTATGGGCAGCCTTGTCCGAGGCATGTAATTAGCTTCCATAAATGTTTGTTCAATGAAGATACAAAGTGGGAGAATCCAGTCACTACACATGAATTGCCCTCCTTCAGGTATGGTCAGGAAGAAGCACCTGAGCCATGTGGACACGAATGGCATTTGCATTCACTGTCCTATCAGGCTGAACCATATGAAACTGTCATGTTAGAAGGTTGAGCCAGTCCAATATCAGCAATGCCATATAGTTCAGTCTATTAATGGTTCCAACGTGCTGCCTCATTGCTAGAAACAAGTCAAAGCTGATAATAAGGAAGCCCGACTGGCATTAGCAGGCCGTGAGCAGCCTTTTGGGAGAGCTAAGGGCTGAAGTGGAAGAAGGATGCACCAGTGCCCTACGTCAGTTCTTCCAAAGTGCATTCTAAGGCACTCCAGGTCCATAAGACATTTTATGAGGAGAAGAAGAAAATGATTGATTTAGGGAATGCTGCAAACAATATTCCTTTCCTAAAATTTCCAAATTGGTATGAAAGTATCACATTAACATTTCAAAGAATCCAAATGGTTCTATAATAAAGAAAGCCACTTAACCATGGAAAGTCACTACACCTTCTTTAACCATGTTTAATCCAGGTCATTCCAAATGTATTTGATTACTGAAGCCTTGTTTGAAGGCTTCTAGATGCCTACTGTCAGTTAACAGCGTCGGACTAACAGGACAATTCTGTGCCATGACCCAGGCCTCTTACAATCCCTGACTCCTTAGACCTCAATCCACTACATACTCTACTCTATACAAGACCCAGTGCAAGGATCTCCCCAAGAGAGGTCCATTCAATTCTCCTCACTGTTTCTCAACAATGGGAAAAAGGCGGAAGCTCTGGATCCTCCACATGTTGATACATAAGTTGCTTTCTACTAATTTTATATTGTTTGTGCATGTTTCATAATGCCATCAACCCAGCATTTGGTATTTTAGTGAGTAATATTAATAGAGACTTAGCATAATAATAATAATAATAATAATAATAATAATACCTGCCATTTATTGTATATCTGCCATGTACTTTTCGCACTATACCATGCTTTATATTTTCAATATCTCTACTATACATTACATTGCTCACGATGCATTGGGAATTAGGTATTTTGCCCCTACTTTATAGACAATCTTTAGTGCCTCAGAGATGTCATGTTTTGTGGCCCCAAATCCACAGCTGGGATCCTATGCTCCCTTTACCACATCAATAAGAGTTACATTTATATTGTACTTATAAGTCAGACCCCAAGTTTTAGCTTATTTATCTCATAATAAACCACTAATGGTACTATTACCATCCCCATTTTACAACTGGGGACACTGCCTGAAGAAGTTAACCGTGAGCCCAACTCCCTCCCCTAAATCCATACACTTCTAGCCTCTACCAATTGAGTCCATGCTCTCTACCACTATGCTCTCCCTGCCTCCTAGAGACCCTGTAGTCTCCATTAGCATGTCTTACTAACCAAGCTCCCCCCACCCCCCATTGTAAAAACTAGAAGGCAAAAACTGCCCATTTGTACCATTTTTTATTTAAATTCTTTATTATTTAAAGTATTACACATGTACTTTATGTGTAATTTCCCCCCATTCCATTTGTACTCTTGATTCTCTCCAAAAGCCATATAATGTGACCAAATCAATACAGCACATTTATAAAGGTTAATGTAAAATAAATGATTTTAGAATATAAAGTGACTTTTAACGCCAATGTTCATATAGAGAAAAATAATATTTTATGTTTTGAGGAACTAAAAATACTAAAAAACCCCTGAAGTCCCTAAGGGCCCTGAAGCCACAAATTACATTGTGAATTATCAAATAATTCTAGGAAGGTCGTATAAAAGAACTAAATTCAACATGTCACCTTCAGTTTCACCACTGTCGGGACCCATAAAACCTACCACTTATTGGGTGTTTATTATAGGCCAGGCACTCTGCTATGTGCTTTCCATAGATGATATTATATCACAACAGCTTTATGAGATAGTTATTCCCATTCTATAGAAGCAAAACACAAGGACGTTTAAGTCACGTTCCCAGATCATTCAGCTATCTAGCAAGCAGAGGAGCCAAGATCTGAAGGGGAGAACCTGGGTTTTAAATGTCTCCAGCCATTTTAAATGCTAACTCTGGGGTGCACGAAGCAAAGTCAAGTATGAGCCCCCAGGTTCCAACAAAGTGATCATTTGCTTTTTGCAAGCCCTACATTAAAAGGTACATGACATCTACCAAATAGTTACCCTTGGGGAACCGTCAAAATCTGTCAACTGGAAATAAGAGTCCAGATGGGGAAACCCTAAAACCTTTAATTGCTCCAAGATGATATGTTGGTTTGGCAGATCTGGCTCATCTTAAAAGGAAGCTTTTTTGGAAGACATAACTGAATAATATGGCATTAAAGAAACATGACTCGAGTCCTCATGCTTATAAAATCATAGTTGTCATTTCTAAGTTTCCCAAAGACTGTTCTGCAACCTTTTGCTAAGTTGGGGAAAACCAATACTGTACAGACTTAGGTACATTCTGAACTTTCCTTCCCTTCACCAAAGAACCTCATATGGCTTTTTGTATTTTTAGTGACTCAAACCAGTCCAAAAAAAGGACTGTTTGTCTCTATAAAGTCATTAGAGGAAAAAGTCACTTTATACTCTAAAATAATGTATTTTACATTGATCTTTACAACTGTGCCACATTGGTTTGGTTACTTTATAAAGCTTTAAGAGAGAATTAAGACTGCATTTAAAAAGTATTAAGAAATCTAAAATAACTGGAAACTCAAGCAGTTTTACTGTTTTTCTTAAAAACCACAGATGGATTTTTTCAAGGAGGTAGGAAATGAAAACAGGATATAAAAGTGATGATTTAATGAGGCATAGAGATAACCTTGAGAAATTGTGTCTAAAGAAAGTCTCTAAGTAAAACACACACACCATAGAATAAATAATCATGGGAGGCAGTATAGCATGGGGTTAAGAAAAAGGCTCAGCATCCCTCAGCCTGGGTTCACTCATTAGGTATGTGACCTATGTGAGATACCTATCCTCCTGTACTCTTTTCCTTTCTATTTAAATAAGGTGGTTAATAAGACCTACCTCACCAGGTTGCTTGCTGTGAAAATTAAGTAATATAATTTGTAAAAAGCCCGTAGGACAATTTCTGGTAAGTGCTCAATAAATGTTAGCTATTAAAGGCAGAATATGTCATTATCATTACAGCACCAATGAATGGGTATGGAGAAGGTAAATTAAACAGTGGTAAGTTAAAAGGTAAGTTGAAACAAAACAGGATAATTATAGATCTACTGCTGACACCTCAGTAATAGAAATGGCACTATGTAGGTGTTTAGGAAATATTGAATGAATGAGTCTATGAATCAGTGAATTAATCGATGAATGGAGTCACAGAAAGAAAAGCTTACTTTCTAAAAAGCTAAATTCTTTGCCTTCTGCAGGCCCCTCTATCCCCTCTAATGTATCCAGAAAACATAATTCATAATTATCTTTCTATTCCTCACACAGCATCTCAGTTCAGTGCAGTAATTTAAACTTTTCCCAAAACTAAAATGTGCACATAAACTTATAAACACAAATGTGCACATAAACTTATAAACACAAACCTGTGACCTTAAGTGACCTCAGCATCATGACAGGAGAAAAAGATACAAAAAAATGAAATAATATTTAACACATATTTCTGTTTAAATAGTGTGATTTAAAATGTACAAATGTCCTGTAAGAGGAGGGGATATATATATATATATATATATATATATATATATATATATATATATGAAAAAAGATAACTTTAAAAGAAAAAAAATTGTGTTGAGTGAGGGAGTGAGGAGAGAAAGCCTGGGATATTGGTTATTTTCTGCCACTTATTCTATTATTCCTTCCGTTCAGTTATGTACCTTCAGAAATTAGTTTCGGCTTCTTTCCAATCTGAACCATGAACAAAATCGCAAACACATTCGACAACAATATGTTCTTCTTGCGTAAACATCTCTTCTAGGCCACATACATAATTAAAATCCTGTTGACTCAGGAATAATGTCTTAGAACTGAATGTCCAAACTCTGTAACTTGCTTCCTCTTCTAACCAGACAGCACAGCTGCCAAGAGCTTCTGGGCCCTCTGCCTCTTTTCTCGGTGTATAATTATTATACATTATGTAGCATGCACTTGATTTGCCAAATCCTGCTGGAAAATGTTCCTGTGACTACTTACTTGAACTTTGTTGTGTACACATGTGACCAAAAACATGGTGTACCAAAGCACGAGGAACAAGGAGGTAGGGTGGGATGCAGGGAACAATCCCTTGTCCATGGAAAGGAGATGAAAGTTTTAAGGCAAAACAATATACACATATTGTTTTGCAAAGCAAAACTCACTTAAGCTGAAAGAACATTTTAGAATTAACGATGCCATATTACAGCATGAATCCTTGATTTCCAATGTTTAAAACGAGGAAATAGACTTTAAAAGGTCTTCAAAATACACACGAGGCATAAAGTAAAGCACCTTGGCTTTTCTTCACCTTTGAGCAACACCAGATCTAAACCAGACATGAAAATCTGCCCTATTTTTAAAGACCTCCAGAGAAAGAGGTTGCACAATGTTTCTTAGGAAGTTGTTCCAATATTCCTCCCAGTCATAAAACGCTTACATTCTAACCTAAATCCCTCATGCTCTAGTTTCAGCCCATTTCCTCTTGCTCTAAGTAGGGTTAAAGAACAGTTGCTCACTTACCAAATCAACCTTCGGAGGATATTCCCAGGGCTGTGTATTTTTTTCAGCAATGGAAATTAAGCACATAGCCTGCGGTTGCCTGGATCTCCCTCTATCCCTTCAAAAGAAATTTTCAGATGTAATACTGAAAGTTCTCCATTCTTCCACAAGTTTTCAGAAAGTCTAGTCCATCTTTTAAAGGCTTTGCTCAATTATTCTAGTACGTACCCATAGGCTACAAGTAATTGCAAATTACAGTATATCTAGTTAATTTGAAATGTTTTAAAGTTCCTTACTTACGCTCAGTTTTTGTAACTTATTCTACAACTTATTTCTGAAAAACAGCAGTCCTCAAACTTTGGTGTGCATTAGAAAATTAGGGAAGCTTTTTAAAAATAGGATGCCCAAATCTTGATCCAGACTTAATAACTTATAATCATTTGGGCCATGGCATCTTTCTTTTCTTTTTCTTTTTTTAAATTTTTGTTGTTGTTGTTAATCCTCACCTGACGATATTTTTTCATTGATTTTTTTTTTTTTTATGAGAGAGTACACAGAGACAGAGATAGATGTCAGAGAGACACGTCAATTGGTTGCCTCCCACTCACTCCAGTATGGGACCCGGATGGAACCTGCAACCTAGGTACCTGCCCTTGACTGAGAATCAAACCTGAGATCCTGCAGTGTCTAACCACTGAGGGACCACATCAGCCAGGGCAAGGCTCTGGCATCTTTCAACTGCTTTCATTCAAAAGTCTTAACTTGGTTTAGTTACCAGGGGCATTTTTAAAAAAGTTATCAAGCCCATTATTAAAAATAGAAACAAACACAATCAAAAGAACATTTTTTTAAAAAGTGTGCTTTCTTTCTTTTTGGTAAAGCCAATTCTGCTTTGCACTTAAAACTGACACAGTAACGGAGTCAGGTATTTGGTGCTACACTGAATGTAGACATCACAATCTCCATTAGCAGGAAAATCAAAACCCGAGATCATCCATGCCTACAAGTTTCCCACACTAGAACTAGCTGCACTGCCAACAGGCTCTTGATGTATAATACATTATTGCATGAAAATGTGATTATGACAAATACGAGACTACCACTGTCTGCAAGTATGTAATGGATTCAACATAAGTCACACAATAACATTTTCAAAATCCAGTGGATCTGAGCTCATTTAAAGGACCTTGAATTGCAAGGTAAAGAAAGAACCAATTACTGTATAAAACAACATGGAAATAGAAACATCAACACATTGGGAAGAGCTGAGAGGCAAGAGCGCCTTTTCCGGGAAATTTTAAGGTGAATCAGGGAAAGTCTGTGCTGAGATCCTAACCCATGTGATATTTTTATTAGTGTTGGGTTGCCATAAAAGGGGAACACCGAGGCCTGCCCCAATGATTTGCCCAGCGGGGCTTGGTTCACTTCTTTCTCAGACATTTCTAAGCACGTGTTCTATTACTTTAAGGGGCTGCCTCAGACAGTCTGCTCTGCATTTTCCCATAAGCAAACAGGCAGGAGAGAAAACAAAACAAAGCAAAACAAAACACTTAAAGTTACTAAAGCAACCACAGAAAGGCAGGTCAAATTATAGGGTTCAGAAATTGCTGGAAAAGGAAAAAGTGAGAGCAGCAAAAAGATGGCAGCTGAAGGCCAAGAGATATTCAAGGACAACTCATGTGTGCAAAGGAAAAGGTATCTCTTGTGATATCTTTTAATAGGTCTTTTAACATCTATTTTTAAGAAACTTTTAAATATACAATACAGTCGTATTAACTAGATCTCCATGCTGTACACTATGTATGCAAATAGTGAATCATTATGGTGTACACCTGAAACAATTACATGTCTTTTTTTTTTAATCTCAAATAAAAGAAAGGTACATAGGTGTTCATTCCAATTTGTCCATTTGTGCCTGTGGGATCAATTATACTAGCTTTTCTTTCTCTTTGGATTCAGAATGATAGTCATTATCTAGTTCTCCAAACTCATATTCTCTCTCTGTTTTTTTTTTTTTTTTTTCAATAAATTGTGTACATGTTGTTTTTCTCTAGAGTTTGCATTATTGGCAGGTGTACCGGTTAATAATGCAATTTTTTTTAATAGATGGAGTTATACATATGTTTATATATATGTGATTTGATATGTATGCTATTTTGTTGTATTGATAGCAAGTTTCAAAACTTCAAAAATATCTATGAAAGTGTTAACATCATAGATATTTTTTACACTTAAAAATGTCAAATTTCGTGCCAAAAAAAGAGCATTTGAGGGAAGTTTTAATTCATTACTTTATTATGAAGAAAAGTGCTGCTGAAAGTTATTGTATACTTCAGGAAGCTTATGGTGAACATGCTCCATCTCAAGATACTTGTGAACGCTGGTTTAAATGCTTTAAAAGTGATGATTTTGATGTGAAAAACAAAGAACGTCCAGGTCAACCGAAAAAAGTTTGAAGCATTATTGGATGAAGATGCAAGTCAAACTCAAAAACAACTTGCAGAAAGATTAAACGTTGCTCACCAAACAATTCCCAATCATTTACAAGCAATGGGAAAGATTTTTAAAGGAAGGAAAATGGGTGCCACATCAACTGAATGAAAGACAAATGGAAAACCGAAAAGTCATAAGTAAAATGTTGCTTCAACAGCATAAAAGAGTCTTTTTTGCATCGAATTGTGACTGTTGATGAAAAATGGATTTATTGATATTTTGAGAATCCCAAATGCACAAAATCATGGGTTGATCCAGGTCAACTGCATCATTGACTGCAAGGCCAAATCACTTGGGAAAGAAGACAATGCTCTGCATTTGGTGGGATCAGTTAGGTGTGGTGAATTATGAGCTTCTAAAACCAGGTGAAACCATTAATACTGATCACTACCGGCAACAAATAATCAATTTGATCATAAAATGACCAGAATGGGCCAGAAGACACAGCAAAGTAATTTTGCTTCATGACAATGAACCATTACGCATTTCAAAACCAGTTAAAGACACATTAAAAGATCTTGCCTGGGAAGTATTAACCCACCCACCGTATTCACCAGACCTTACTCCTTTAGATTAGCACTTGTTCCTATCGATGGCACACTCACTTTCTGAGCAGCACTTCAAAACGTACGAAGAAGTAGAAAATTGGGTCTCTGAATGGTTTGCCTCAAAACAAGAAAAGTTCTATTGGGACAGTATCCACAAATTACCTGAAAGATGGGGGAAATGTGTAGGTAGTGATGGACATTACTTTGAATAAAGCACTTTTGATGTTTCTCTTGATGTTACAGTGTTTTCTTTGATTACAAAACCTACATTATTAGCCAGTACACCAGGTAATTCTCTTCTATTTTCCCTCTACATTACCTTTGTTTAGAAATCTTCTCTGGTTTCAACGATCACCTAAGTGAAAAGGAGTCTAAAATTACATCTTTAGCACCATTTCTTTTCTAAAATGAAATTACAGATTTTTAAATGCCTCCCTGCCATCTCCATCTGGAATTGGATTTATTATGTCCCAAATCAAACATATCAATGTTACTTCCATAGCTGCTGCCTCTCCTGTAATAAGTTCCTGATCACCAATTCCATCGTGGGTGTAGGAGGTTCCCTACGCCACCAAGCAATTCTCAGGACACCAGCTGGTGTCCTACAATTCAACTCAGTTATGTCATAATCTACCAGAGTTACCACCAGATTCTACAGGTTAAGGCTTCAGCCCTACAAAACTGGCCCCATCTCCACTCCCTTCAGATGCCAGTCACAAGCCAACTTATTACTTATGCTTCTACCAGCCGGCTATGCTTCCTACAACCTCCTCCTTGGGTTAGATTAATTAGCTAGAGCAGCTCACAGAACTCAGAAAAACATTTTACTTACTAGGTTACCAGTTTATTATAAAAGGATATAGTTCAGGAACATCCAGATGGAAGAGATGCAGAGTGTGAGGTGGAGAAGGGGCAGGACTCCTATGCCCTCTTCTGGTGCACCATTCTCCCCAGACCTCCATGTACTCACCAACCTGGAGGCTCTCTGAACCCTATCCTCATGGGTGTTTATGGAGGCCTCGTTTCCTAGGCATGGTTGATTAAATCATTGGCCCCCAGTGATTGATTCAACCTCTGGGCCCTTTCCCCTCCCAGGAGGTCAGAAATGGATTGAAACTTCCAACTCTCTAATCACATGATTGGTTCTCCTGGTAATCAGCCCCCATTCTTAGATGAGGCCCAAAAAGCTCCCCATTAACATAAGAAGGGACACCTACAACATTCTCAATGCTTAGAAAATTCCATGGGTTTGGGAACCTGTGGCCTGAATGAACAAATATATACTTTTCTTATAAATCACAATATCCTATCTGATAGCGATTTCTGTTAATCCTCTCAGTCATATCTAAGTCTCCCTTTGCTGAATCCCATTAGTTAGCAAGTCCTGTTAATAACATTTCCAAGGCTAGGCACAGGTCATATTCATTTTTACTGGTTGTCCCCCAAAGTAGCCCTTCCTTACAGTGTAGCACAGGGTGAGGCAAAAGTAGGTTTACAGTTGTGAGTACTCAAAACAGAGTTTATTCAAGGATTATTATTTATTAACTGGAGGCCTGGTGACGAGATTCATGCACTGGGAAGGAGGGTTGTCCTTCAGCCTGGCCTGCGCCCTCTCGCAGTCTGGGACCCCTCATTCCTTACTGATCAGCCTGCAGCGAAGGTGGGAAAGGCTCTCACCATCACTGGGGCGCTCGCTAGCTAGAAGCCCAGCTTCTGACTGAACAGCACTTCTCCTGTGGGAGTGCACTGACCACCAGGGGGCAGCTCCTGCATTGAATATCTGTCCCCTGGTGGTCAGTGCACATCATAGCAACCGGTTGTTCTGCTGTTCAGCCAATTTGCATATTAGGCTTTTATTATATAGGATTATTCTATTATTTTCCATACAAACAACTGTAAACCTACTGTTGCTCCACCCTTCAGTATCCCAGATAGGTCTGTCTCTAAAATGATTCTTGAAATTGGCAGGCGATTTTGATGTCATAATTTGATTCATTATGTTCTCTTTTTAAAATCCTCCTGGACTTCTCCATTGACTATCAAACTTAGTTCAACTCTATAAAAATAGTAAGCTTTTTGAGCATACTATGTGACCCGTGCTGGACATCTGTTATTTTACTTCTTTCTCCGAAAAGCTTATAAAGTGGGTGTTTGTGTATGAAATAGATAAGTTTAATTATGATATTTTAAACTATTTCCACCAATCTTGGATATACCAATAATTCAAAATCTCTTTTTAGGCAATACAGATGAAACTAAATATACACCTTAACTGTAAGATTTTTCTTTATTTCAGAAACATTAAAATGAGGGCGGTGGGGAGTGACTCTTTTCAAGAAAATAAAACATCAACCCATTTTATACCGAGTAAATGCTCTTTCCAGTATACTACATTACCTTTTCCTTTGGCCTGAGGTTCAACTTTTAATCTTATTTCCTTCTCTTCTTGTCATGTTCCTTTTGTCCTTTCCTGTGCCTCGGCCTTGATTTTTCCTATGCCAGAAATATGCACTACTTCTTATTCCACGTGTTCAAAGACAGCTATGCTTCAATGCCTGACTCTAACATCCGCTCATCATTAACTTTCCTGATTGCCAAATGAAAAGGAGCTCTTATTCCTCTGAACCACCATACACCGTGCACTCTCAGATGAAACTACTGCTTGTTATATTATAAGAGGCTTATGTATACTTGATCTCTCCACTAGTGTGTACATTTCTTTGTGATCCAGATTGTAACTCATGCATGTTTGCACAACTATCCCAATGCCTTTCTCCTGTCTTCATTGTAAAGCCTAGCAACTTCTTGCATCTAATAGACATTTAAATGATATGTATCAATTGGATGACTACTGAGAACACAGTTAGTGGTTTTCCTCTCATTCATGAAAACCAAACGAAGACTGATGGCCCCAAGCATTTTGCTACTACTCTGCCAAGAACGGAGGGGTAGTACTTCAGGAAAAGTTAATTCTCCTGCCACAATCAAGTCACAACTTGATGGGCCTACGCAGCTGCACTTTTTCTAAGTGGTACTTTTTTTTTTTTAATTTCTTTTAGATTACAACTTTTGGTAAAAGATACTCTTTAGAACTCAGACTAAATGAAACCTTCCATCTATAAAAACCTCCTAAGCAACAAATAGAAGAAATGCCCTGTGTGTTCCAGTGGAAACTTTTTGTCATTTTGTTCTTGCCATTGCCTGGAGGGGAAGTTGTTGCAGGAAACCTAACCATGCCTCGGCCTTGGCCCTTGCTCAAATATTTCATAGGAAAGTGTTCCATTAAAAAAGAAAAGTATCTCACAGTCCTTTATTTGTATTCCTCATTATTAGAGTCTCAGACATTAGGAAATGTGTATAGGTTTTTGTTTGTTCATTTGTTTATTTATGTTATATAAAATACAGAAAATCCTGTGATCTACTACTGAAACTCTTCATTTTGGTGGTAGAGCTTGCAAACATTTAAAAACATGTTTTGGCCAAAACCAGTTTGGTTTAATGGAAAGAGCGTCAGCCTGTGGAGTGAAGGGTCCCAGATTCGATTCCAGTCAAGGGCATGTACGGGCACATCCCCAGTGGGGGGCGTGCAAGAGGCAGCTGATTGATGACTCTCTCACAGATGTTTCTAATTTTCTATATCTCTCCCTTCCTCTCCGAAAAAAAAATCATTAAAATATATTTAAAAAACAAACAAACATGTTTTGTTTTGTTTTTCTCATTTAGTTGTTAAAACAATTCTTTGATGTAAGTATTAATATACTTAATTTATGATTGGATCAACAGAGGTTCAGAATTGTTAATGAATCCTTTTTCCTAAACCATGGCAGAGGTGGGGTTTGAATCCAGATCTCCTTATTCCATGGCCTAATTATTGTCCATAATTCTATGGGAGGTCATTTGAGAAACTGGTGATTTTAGGTATGACACCATTCACATAAGCATCTGACAAACTGCTGTTATGTCCTGACCTTTGAAAAGACACCAAGAGTGGGAGGAGAACCGAGATGGCAGCATAGGTAATCACCTACATTTGCTGCCTCTCACAACATCAAAACCACAGCTAAAGGGCAGAACAACTATCACCCAGAACCGCGGGAAAGCTGGCTGAGTGGAAGTTTCACAGCTAGAGATGTGAAGAAAGCACATTGAGACTGGTAAGAGGTGTGGAGGCACCTGGGTGTGCTGCTCTTTTAATTGGGAGGGAGATAAAAACTCCAAATTGCTCTGAAATCCAGTTCCGGGAGAGACTCTGGGGGACCCGGGCACATAGCGGGAGAAACTAGACTGTCTGGCATGGGACAAGAATGCAATGGTGGCTTTCTCTCAGAGGTGCTCGCAGTGATCATTGTTCCTGCATGGGGGTGTGGGACACAGAGAACCAGGGGCTTCTTGGGTTCAGGGCTGACTGTCAGCATTGCTGTTTGCTCCGCCCTGGTGATTCCCAGAGATCCTGCCCCACCCAATTTACAGCCCCACCCAAGTTGTGCACATCAACTTTTGCATATGAATGGCTTGTCCTTTCACCTAAAAGCTGTCAAACTGCAGCTGAGTCAGAGAGCCCCAGAGCTTCCAAAAGAAGGCCCAAGGCCTGGCAGCAGCAGCAGCCTTGCTTCACAGCTGAGCCTTATCTGGGTAATTCTAAACCCCATACAAAGAGGAGGAATCTAGATATGTCTCTGTAGCTCCTGAAGGGTGGCCCCAGACAGTGGCTGACCTTATACCTCCTTGGAGATCCAAGAGTTAGTGTACCTAGTAGTCAGAGTGAGACCATACCAGATTACAACTCTTCACATTCATAAGAAACACACTCAAGGGGCAGACTTAGTGAGCACCAAAGCCCTACTGAAGCAAGTCATGCCCCATAAAGGGTGTCTCCTGCACAACAGATCTTCCAGTGTAGACACAGCTGGTCATCACAACCAATTGGCCTGGAGGTCAATTCCTCCCAGTGATACCAACAGCAATCATGGCTTAACTACAAGACTGTGCACAGAGCCCACACAGAGGTGCACTAAGAGCGTTCACCTTAGGTGATTAGGGAGGTTGAGCCACTGGGCCCTATAGGACACCTACCATACAAGGCCACTCTATCAACTCAAGGAGACTTAGCAGCTACCCAGTACATAGAAACAAACACAGGGAAGCAGCCAAAATGCGAAGACAAAGAAACAAGTCACAAATGAAAGAAATGAATGAAAGAAAAATACTGGATATAGAGTTCAAAATCATGGTTATAAGGTTACTCAAGAATCTCCTAGAAACCTCCAAGAAATTCAGTGAGACCCTCAAGGATATGAAAAAAGACCAATTAGAAATTAAGCATACACTGACAGAAATAATATACAGAGATTCAACAGCAGTCTAGAGGATCCCTAGAACCAAGTCAAAGATTTGAAATACAAAGAAGCAAAAAACACCCAACAAGAAAAGCAAAAAGATTATGAAAATATGAAGATAGTTTAAGAATCCTCTGGGACAACTTCAAGCGTACCAACATCTGAATTATGGGGATGACAGAAGAAGAGAGAGAGCAAGATATTTAAAATATATTTGAAGAAATAATGACAGAAAACTTCCCTTATCTGGTGAAAGAAATAGACTTACAAGACCGGGAAGTGCAGAGTACCCCAAACAAGAGGAATCTAAAGAGGACCACACCAAGATACATCCTACCTAATAAAAGAATAAATCCAACCTAATAAAAGAATAATATGCAAATTGACCATCACTCCACTATACCCACCAGTCACACCCACCAGCCAATCAGAGCAAGTATGCAAATAAGCCCAACCAAGATGGCTACAGCCACAGAGAGCAGGAGGAAGGCGTGGGTTTCTCAGGCAACAGAGGAAGCCAAGCTTTCCACCTGCCCTTGCTGGCCTAGGCCTCCACTCAAGGCTACAAAGCTTCAATTATAGAAGGTAAACAAATCCAAATAGAAATGGCTCCCAGCCATGGAGTGAGCAGAAGGCTTGGCTCAACTCCAGGCTACGAAGTTTCAATTGTAGAAGGCAAGAAATTCCAGATACCAGGGCCTCCTTTTGGGTTGCCAAGGGGCATAGCTGGCCTTCAAACCACCACAGGCCCCTCGCTAAGGCCACCCCATGCTCCAAGGGAACCCTCACCCTGATCCGGGGCACCATTCAGGGCAGAACAGCTGGCCCTCACCCGTGCACCAGGCCTCTACCCTATCTAATAAAAGAGTAATATGCAGATTGACCATCACTCCAACACACAATAGCTGTCCACATGTGGTCAAAGATGGCTTCCCCATGTGGACACAAGATGACCACCACAAGATGGAAGGCACCAGGCCTGCAAGGGAGGGTAGTTGTGGGTGATCAGGCAAGCAAAGGAGGGCAGTTGAGAGGGACCAGGCCTGCAAGGGAGGGCAGTTGTGGGTGATCAACCATGTAGGGGAGTGCAGTTAGGGGTGACCAGGCTGGCAGAGGAGAGAAGTTGGGGGCAAATAGGCTGGAAGGGGAGCAGTTAGACATCAATCATGTTTGCATGGGAGTGGTTAGGGGGTGATCAGGCTGGCAGGCAGAAGCAGTTAGGGGCAATCAGGAAGGCAGGCAGGCGAGCAGTTGGGAGGATCCCACTGGGATCAGGTCTAAATGGGCAGTCGGACATCCATCGAGGGTCCCAGATTGGAGAGGGTGCAGGCTGGGCTGAGGGACACCCCCCTTCAGCCCCGTGCATGAATTTCGTGCAGCGAGCCTCTGGTCGTAATTAAAATGCCAAGGGCAAAAGACAAAGAGAGAATCTTAAAAGTGGCTAGAGAAAAGCAATTAGTTACCTACAAAGGAGTACCCATATGACTGTCAGCTGATTTCTCAACAGACACTATGCAGGCCAGAAGGGAATGGCAAGAAATATTCAAAGTGATGAATAGTAAGAACCTACATCCAAGATTACTCTACCCAGCAAAACTATCATTTAGAATTGAAGGTCAGATAAAGAGCTTCACAGACAAGAAAAAGCTAAATGAGTTCATCACCACCAAACCAGTATTATATGAAATGCTGAAGCGTATTCTCTAAGATAAAAATTATGAACAACAAATACATATCCATCAACAAGTGAATCTAAAAATCAAGTGAATAAAAAATCTGATGAACATAATAAACAGGTGAATATAATAGAATCAGGGGCATAGAATGGGAGTGGACTGACAATTTTTGGGGGGAAAAGAGGTGTGAGGGTTGCAGAAAGAGATTGGACAAAAATCTTACACCTATGGATGAGGACAGTGGAGGGTGAGGGAGTAAGAGCATGGGGTGGGATGGGAACCTGGTGGAGGGGAGCTATGGGGGGGTGGGGAAGAGGGACAACTGTAATAATATCAACAATAAAGATTTATTTAAAGAAAAGAAAAGACATCAAGAGTGAATAATCCTAAAGGCTTATACTTGGACCTGCAAGAATCTATGTGATTTTAAAATATGTTTCCTCAGCCCATTACTGCATAGATTCTGAGGAAATCAGAAGTATCTGCCTTCTCAAATCCCCTCTCCACCTTCCCCTATTTTTGCCTATCTAGCTTGGAATTCCTGTCACTAGAAAACAGGCAGTTTATGTCACCTCAGGTCTCAATTTCTGAAATTCTTCCAACATCATAAATCCAGATGTGGGGATCCAATAACTAGATTAATAGTTTCCCCGTAAAGGAAAGAACCCTCTGTCTATCCATACCCTCAGCCAACACACTGATTTGTGAAAAGCATACAGACAGTGAGAAAGTGATGGCACCAGTACTCAGGCCCATCTAGTCTAATCACAAGTATACTTGCATACACATGCCTCCAGCCACCGTCCAGGCCCTTTCCACCATGGCTATTTGGCCTATAATTGTTAAAGAGGAAATGGGAAATTACAAGTTTTCAGACCACAACAAGAAATCATTGAAACAAATCTAGGTTGGTTGACTAACACTGGGTGATTTTATAAAAATTTATGAAATATATGCTTAATCTTTATATAACCTTGAGAAATGGGCATAATTATTCCCCCCTTTTTTAAAATGAGGATACTGAGACTCAGCAAGATTAAATAATTCATACAGCTAGAAAGTGGTAGAGTTGAGATTCAAACTATCTTTTTTCAAAGTCTTTGCTATACTGCTTTGATTCTACCATACTGCTTCTCAGATTTATTTTTACACTAGAGGCCCAATGCACAAAATTCGTGCCTCACAGCCCCAGCTCCGGCCCCCTGGTCGTTCCAGAAGTTCGCTCTGCCAACCTATCTAATTAGCATATAAGCTCTTTATTATATAGGATGGTATTAAAATGTAGATGAAGGCCAATATAATATACCACCAGATTATCCTCACAAGGAGCCAGTAAAATGTGGTTAAAAAAAAAAAAAAAAAAAAAAAGACAAAGAATGATTCAGACCTCCCATTGTTTTCCATTTCTTCTCTTGATTAAATTTTTAATCACAACTATCTATATACATATCTAACGCATTGAGCCTTAAAAACAACAACAGCAACAGTTCAAACATTCTATTGTTTTGAAGAAAACAGCAACTACAATATGTGAAGGGTCCTCAGAGATCTGGGTGACAGGCTTCTCCCAGACGATATGAGGCACACTTGTTCATAATGCACACAGAAAACCCTCAGCCACATTTGCACCTGTCTTCCCCCAATTTCTGTGGTTTGGGACTTTTGACCAATGCCAAGAAGTTAATCACTGCAAGAAAAGATGCTCAGCCCAGCCACCGTGGCTCAGTGGCTGAGCGTCGACCTATGAACCAGGAGGTAATGGTTCAATTCTCAGTCAGGGCGCATGCCCAGGTTGTGGGCTCAATCCCTAGTGTGGAGTGTGCAGAATGCAGCCAATCAATGATTCTCTCTCATCGTTGATGTTTCTCTCTCTCTCTCCCTCTCCCTCTCTGAAATAAATAAAAATATAATTAAAAAAGAAAAGAAAACATTCCCATAACAGCATGCAATCTTGATATCTGGTCATTCTTATAATGGTTTAGGAAGGTTGAGAGAACTCTGAAGAAAGAAGCAGCATAGCATTTAAATTGGTCCTGGTGAAACTGGACAATTGGTGGGCACAATTGTTCTTTTTGGACAGCTTGGTGCTATCTTTGTTCAAGAATACTTAGTTAATTATCTGAATGTTTGTTGGGTTTTATCTATATACGCAAATGGGGCTTAAAATGGAAAAATAAATACCGATACTATTGATAAGAAGGGTAAAGTCTCATAAACAACTCAAATAAGATGAAGATGGAAAACTGTGGCCAAGCCAAAATCAGAGAAATCTTTGCATCAATTGGATGATGGTTGGACTTCCGCCAGCATACCATGTGTTTAATGATGAAGGGAAAGAATTAATGCTAGAAACATGTAATTAAAGACTACTTCTAAGAAATAAGATGTATACAGGGATTTTACAGCATTTTAGTTCTCTGCTATTAAGAACAGGTAAATCTAATATTTCAGTCTTGTAGATTTGTTCATATTTTCAGTAATGCATTAAGTACAGATGTACATAGAGAACTGCTTGTACTTAGCTGTTTGTATCCACGCTTGTTCATTTTAAGCTAAGCAAACAAACTGGATGTCAGAGGGATGAAGACTGCAAAATAAGCATAAGAAAAGTAAAACAGCCTTAGAGCCAGGGCGAGCATCCAGATTTCTACATGGGGAACAGCTGAGGTTAATGCAGCTGCAAACCGACACCCAACAGAGGCTCAGGCACACACAGGCGGCCCGGCTTGATGGACAGAAAGCCTTCAGGGTTGCTGCTTTCTTTCAGATGTTGTAGGGAAAAGGAACTAGATACATGAATTGCATTCAAGTTCACATTCTAAAGAACTGCTAAATAAACAGCCTCGGAGCACCATGCCCAGGACTTTCTTGAGCTGAGAGGAACATCTGCCAGTGAGTGCCCAAGTCTGTCTCTAGTTTGCAGTCACAGTTTTCTTCTTCACTCAGACACCCGTGGTTTTATCTGCTAGCCCTGTCTATCCTCATCGAGTGCTTCCCTCCCACTGAATAAAGTGGAGAGAAAATTTCTACCACCCACCCCCTCACCAGGGATGACAAGACTCCACTCACTCCCTGAAAACCTCAGGGTGGATGGAACACGAGTCCTTTTAACTACCTGGACACAGCAGCTGACTATCAGGAAACTGCCTGTGGCTTCCACATGTGGCCACACTATTGACACAGCTGATGGAAGTATGCCCTGGTGGAGGAATTCGGCTCTGGAGGATTCCCCTAGAATTCCCAAAGGACCCATTCACCCTGTCCCACCGCACAGATGCCTGTGGAGATGGGAACAGTGGAGTTCATTTTCTAGCTTCCTCTGCAACACACGATAGTTCTACACATTTATTTAAAAGTTGGAGGGTGGTCGGAGAAGAGCCTGGGGAACTGCAAAGCCTACACTATATGAGATATTTGCAAAAAAAAAAAAAAAAAAAAAGTATTTTAAGTAGAGTCAACAGCCCCCTTCCCCTGCCACTCAAACATTCCTCTGCTCCATTCAGCAGCCTACACTCCTGCCCTTCATGTTCCTAAGCTTGAAGCAAAGCTAGGATGACACTCCCAACAGAAAACATGACACCTCCAAGGCTGAGAGAGGGAACCTCAGAAAGTCAGCCAACGCTCAAAGCAGGGTGGAGAGAAGAAGCCTTCACATTCCGTCTCCTTTAATAATTTAAAGCCTTGCTATTAGCAGGGGCAAAGAAGATACCAGACACATGATTTTATCATGACAGGAAGACACAGCAGAGGCTGTAAGATAGAGGGAGTAATTTTCTAAAGCTTTTTAAAAGATAAGGATCCATTTTTATTCTGTCAATTATTAAAACTTGTTAGAAATGACTGTAAGCTCTTAATTTCTCCAAGTCTCGCTACTAGCTGTGGCAGCGGTCAAGTCCTGCCAGCAGTGGGGCGTGCTTTTCCCAGCTGTGAATACCCTCTTTCACTAAGAAAATTGCTCAGGAAACAACTCTCCATTCGGGAAAGAGGTATATATGAGATATAAATATAAATCCAGAATGTTCCCTTTCTTAATTTTCTTCTCTTCTTGCTAATTTTCTCCTAGCCTAAATAATTAACCTTCCTACACTACTCAAATAAACTCCATCTAAATCAGCTCAACCTGGAAAAGATGATGGTGAGGAGGAGGAGAAAGAGGAGGGGGGAAGGAAGAAGAGGGAGAGCGGATAGAAAAGGGGGGAAGGGGAAGGAGAGGCTGATCCTCCCACATATTCACCACTTTTTTCCTTTGGAGGAGGCAAAAGTATAGGCTTAGGTTTTGGTGCCAAACTCTCCAAATTTGACTCTTGTCTCTGCTATATGATGTTTTTTAAAAGCAACTTTGAATAGCTTGGTTTAGTCTCAATTTCCTTGTTAGTGATATGGGAACACTAGTAATTTCTAACTTTTGTGGTGCTTGTGAAAATTAAACATTACACACCTAGAAAAGAACCTGAAACGAAGGGAGCATTCAGTAAGCCTCCAGGATTACAATGATTGGCTCTTCCTCCTCTAAACGGCCAGACTCCAGCAGACCACACAAGGACAGAAGGCAAACAGCACTGATCAGCAAGAGAGAGTCAGGCACAGAGAGGAGTTCTGAACTTAGTGGGGTAGAAGCAAACGCAAGTCAATGTAGTCATCCTTTCATGAAAAGTCTAACCATGGTGTTATACTGGTGATGACTTACAGGCCAATGAATTGGAAAAGGAGGGGAGAAAACGGTCTTTCTGCTTATATGATAATAGGCAGAGTTTTATTTGGAAAATTAAGGAGACCTAGGAAAAAGGCAACTTAAAAATGACCCAAGAATTAAGAAAAGAAAAGAAATGCTTTAAAAAGAAAAGGTTAATGAATAAGCAGCAAACTAACGTCCTGTTCAGATGATCTCCATAATAATGCTGGCGTTTGGAGACAGAAATAACCTCATATTATAGGCTTTCTGGGACTCAGGGAGGGAGTTGAACTATAAATTATCGGGTACTCTGGGGACTGAGTTAGACCCACAGTGCAATTCAATCTCTGCCCTCACCCACCTCAGAAAGTCCAGCTTGAACCTTTCCCATCCCCTCAAAAGAGAAACTTGGCTTTGTGATTAAGAGAAAAGAGGCCAGCCCTGGACGGTGTGGCTCAGCTGGTTGAGTGTCATCCGTACACTGAGAGGTTGCTGGTTGGATTCCTGGTCAGGGCACATGCCCAGGTTGTGGGCTTGATCAGTAGGGGGCATGCAGGAGGCAGCCGATAGAAGTTTCTCTCTCTCAAAGATGTTTTTCTCTTCCTCTCTCTAAAATAAATAAATAAATAAATAAACAAAAACATATTTTTTAAAACGAGAGAGAGAAGAGGCCAGAGTAGGGGAAACCCAGGTGGGAGGACTAGAACAACTTACTAGCTATGTGGTTCCATAACCTTGTTGAGTCTCAGTGTTCTCATCTGAAAACTGGAGCCATATCAGAGGGCTGTGTGAGCAGTCCATGTGGAAATGCATGTTGGGGATAAAGGTCTCCCACCATCAGGGGGGACAGGCAGAGCCTAGTCATATTGTTCACTTTACGGATAAGAAAGCTAAGATCTAGAGAAGTTAAAATCTAGCCTGCGGTACAGTGAGTTTCAAAGCCTGGATTAGAATTTAAGTCCTGATTCCTAAACATGTTTCCTCCTACATGGAGTTTTATTTCATCCTTTTCTGAACATCAGCTGCATTTTTAACCAGTACCATCAGTATAGCAGTTGGATGCTCTCAAATGATAAATTTGTTCCTTCAACTATGGCATAAGTCCCTTGAAATGACAGAGGTTTCAAATGTGTTTTTTTTTGTTTGTTTTTTTTAATCTGTACAAAGCTGTTTACTCAAATGCTGGGCATATTACAGTGTTGATAGAGCCATTTTTTGTTGTTTTTTTTTATTTGTTTGTTTGTTTTTTAAATATATTTTATTGATTTTTTACAGAGAGGAAGGGAGAGGGATAGAGAGCTAGAAACGTCGATGAGAGAGAAACATCGACCAGCTGCCTCCTGCACACCCCCCACTGGGGATGTGCCCATAACCAAGGTACATGCCCTTGACCGGAATCGAACCCGAGACCTTCCAGTCCACAGGCCGACGCTCTATCCACTCAAACCGGTTTCGGCGAGCCGCCTTTCTTTAGGAAGACATTTTACTCTAAATAAAATGTTACTGTGAGGCTCTGGCTGGTGTTACTAAGTGGTTATGTGTCAACCTATGAACTAGGAAGTGACAGTTCAGTTCCCGGTTACATCCCTAGGTTACGGTTTTGATTCCCAGTTGCAGGGAGCGGGGCCGGGGGGAACACACGGACTGTACGAGGCAGATTCCCTCTCATCATTGACGTTTCTCTCTCTCTCTCCCTCTATCCTCCTCGATGAAATCAATAAAAATATATTTTTAAAAATTGGTTGTCTATCTTTAAAAACACTTACATGTGAAGCAAGCCTTCATTCAGCCTTTTTTGTTCCTGTTCACTTTGCAGTTAATTTTTTATGTGTCTCTTTGGGCATATTGGAGACCATTTCCTCTGATTTAATCTTCTGCAGACCTGAACAGTTGGTCAGTAACTTCCTCACAGTAACATTTAAAAAGTATATGTTTTTATTGATTTCAGAGAGGGAGAGATAAACATCAATGATCAGAATCATTAACCGGCTGCTCCTGGGGATCGAGCTGTAACCTGGGCACGTGCTCTAATTAGGAATCCAATTGTGACCTCCTGGTTCATAGGTTGATGCTCAACCACTGAGCCACACTCTTTGGGCAATAAAAATAGACAGTCTATTTTTAGACAAAAAATGGGTAAACCCTAACCTGTAGTCCTTAAACCCCAAATGTTGAGGTTACTGAAAAGGATCTGCAAATTGATTTGCACATCAAACACTGAATAAATAATGTCTTCTACCTACATATGATATTTTCCCTCCCAAACGCATGTGCAGTTTAATTTGATCTAATAAAATACAAATTCTTTGAGAGCACTGTGGCTTTGTTTGTAACTTTTGTCCACTATGTAATTTTCTATATGCTCAATAAAACAGTGACATATATTAAACATTTACAGTGTGGCAAGCACAGTGCTACGTAATAGAAATTATTTTGTTTACCTATTTTTAGCGCTCAGAAGGCAAATACAATTGTTATCCCCATTTTACAGGAAACTGGGGTTTGTAGAGTTTAAATAAGTCACTTTGGGGTTTTAAACAATGAAGCTGGAATCTGACTCCAAAGCCTGTTGTATTAGGCCACTTTTCAAACTGAGAAGTGTAAAACATTTTACTAATTCCATCCACAGGTAGGTGAATAACCATAAAATTTGATGTTTAAAAAAGATTCTCATAACCCTAACCAGTTGGGCTCAGTAGATTGAGCATCGGTCTGTGGACTGAAGGGTACCGGATTTGCTTCCGGACAAGGGCACACGCCCAGGTTGCGGGCTCAGTCCCCAATAGGGGGATGTGCAGGAGGCAGCTGATCAATGATTCTCTCTCATCATTGATATGTCTATCTCTCCCTCTCCCTTCCTCTCTGAAATCAATAAAAAATATTTTAAAAATAAATAATAATAATAAATAAAAAGATTTTCATATCTGCAAGGGTAGTAACAGCATAAACAGGAGATGGAAAATGGCTCCACAATAATTATATCTGTAACTTTCAGCAAGTTAGGTGCTCAGAACTAATGGACTTAACTGGTTGATATCTAGGAAATGCTCCGAGCCAGGAATTCTAGCATTCTATACTTCAGATCAGCATTTCCCAAGTACACTGAGAGCCAAGTTATTATGATCTCTGAACTCGTAATAATCTTGCCACTCAGTGTATATCCTATATAATAAAAGGCTAATATGCAAATTGTCCCCTCGACCAGGAGTTCTACCAGCAGGCAGACAGGCCAACTGCTCACGTCCCCTTCCCCTTGGCCAGGCTGCCCGGACCCCACCCATGCATGAATTAATGCACCAGGCCTCTGATACATATACTGAGTGGCCAGGTTATTATGTGTTCAGAGATCATAATAATCTGACCACTCAGTGTAGATTCTGCAGAATCCTGGTCCCAAGGGACACTCCACAGGAAAAGATTTCCATAGTCAAACAAGTTTAAGGGAATCCATAAACTAAAAAAGTCACTTCAAACAAGAGAGCATCCAATTTTGGAAATTCATAATTATACTTTCACACATTGCAAGCTCTGAGAAGTTCTGCAGAGCACTGGTTTACACAAAGTTAAACATGTTCTCTTTTTGTAGCAATTCTCAACAACAATAACAACAACAACAAGTTTTCATTTTGGGCACCAAACCCCTTTTGTAGATAGGTATTTCATGGATCTAGTTCCACAGAACATTGGTAGGTTATAACCTAACTTTGGCAGTTAAAACGCTCCATATTAATGTAATAGGCTTTGAAAAATGACCTTTTGAAAAATGACCGTCCAAAGTCCCCAAAACCGTCATTCTATAGTGGTATTGGCTCTTTAGTCTAAAGCTCTTTAGTCTAAAGCTCTATTTATCTAAGGATTATAGAGACTGTTAAATTTATTTTATTTCTCTTTAAGCATGGAATAAATTTTTTATAACAATGGCATTCTGAAGGTTATGTTTTTCTATTTTTCAAACTCTATTCTAGACTAACAGTTCTCAAACTTGACCATCCTTAGAATTACCTGGAGGGCTTGCTAAAACAAGAATTGCTGAGGCCACCCCAGAGTTTCTCCTGAAGTAGATCTAGAATGAGCTCGAGACCCTCTATAGCTAACAAGCTTCCAGGTGCTGCTAATGCTGCTGGTCTGGAAACTACGCCGCTGTCTAGACCTCGTGTTCCATTTGGATCATGAAGATGGGAGGTGTTTGGCCTCTGCTGCCATCATCAAGCGCAGTTTCCTTTTCTCCTATTTCCTGGAAGTTTGTCTCTAGAATAGCTAGCCACATATCCATGGTGTTCTCTTTATACTTCAAATTTTTTACTTAGTAAAGTTTTAAAAGCTTCAGGAATCAAAGATGAAGAAAGGACTTAGGAGAACAAAGTGCCTTTGATCAAGCTTTAATAGAAGATATTCTGAAAATATTCAGGAATAATCTACCTAAGAGCTAAATCTCTTACTTTCCATTTAACCGTATGGATGAAATTTCAGCAGCATGAACTTATTTTTGCCTCTTTGGAGTAATATTTTGTAATTCTAGACAAGTTTTACATCACTGACACTTGGGCTGGGAGTTCACTCACTGGAACTCATAGACCTTTACTTTCTACAATAGAAACATTTACGATGCTAGAGAAGCTATAGAATCAAGGGGCCCTTAAAAAAAAAAAGTGATTATAGATGTAGCTGCAGATTCACAAAATTGGCACTGCCTGGTATAACAGACATGTTTCTGGGAAACTGTAAGTTAAATGACCATGATTTGTATCCTACTCCATATTCTAATTTTAGATATACCCAATTGATACTTTCCTACCTCTTTACTTTGAAGTTTCTGCTTCTTATGTCTTCCCTCCCCAGCCCTACTGACCTGTCAGGGAAGGCAATAAACTAATCTTTACAGAGTGCCTTCTAATGGCAACATCATTTCATATACATCAAATCTGTGATGAGGGATTGATCCCAAGAAAGCTGAGGTCCAGAGAGGTTCCGGTCACTTGAGTAAGTGGCCACATTAGGGCATCAGCCAGCTGTGACCGTCCAAAGTCCACTCGCCCTTCCCCCACCTCACAGCTCCTTTGCTTCAAGTCCTTAAGGATGCTTGGGTGGGAGAGGGGAGCTTCCTCTTTAAAGGACAATTAGAGGGGAGAATTATTTGGTATTGGGATGAACTGCTCGTCATCATCGATAAGCTCTAAAATGACCCTTTTCACGTATGTGTCACCACAGAGGTGAAAATATCCGAAACAGCAATTCAGTGCCGAGAGGCAGGGTGGGTGCTAAGTAATGAATAAAATTAAATAGCAACGTTTCACTCAGAAGGATGCAAAATGTCACACCTTTACAGACTCTTGTTTAATAAGCCCAGCAAACACCCCAAGGGAGTGGGGGAGGGAGGAGTCCAGTTTACTGGTTCTCCATGAGCTAGCACATGTACATTCATCTGCAGCTTCAGCAAGCACAGGCAGCATTTGTCTGTCTGTACTAACCATAGCGAGAACACCACTACCACCACACCAGCACTGCCTTGGTTATATAAAGCAGATCGTGGTCAAAGGGAAAACATCCCATGTACCCAGGCCCTGAAACGCTGTGCCAACAAAGTCCTCCCGAGTAAGCGGAGCTCTGCCCACAGAACATTCTTTAGGGCTTAGTATATGTGTAAGCTGAGTTCTCCACAATTTTATGAACGTGTGACCTTAAGTCTTAAAGAAAGACCACAGAAGTTGACAATGACCTAAACCACTCGTGAACGTCAGCCTTTCAGCAGGAGAGAATGTTACTGAGGAATCCAGTCAACTACACAAGGCCGTTCTGCAGCTCTGGGACTAGGCAAGAACCTGCCAGTTACAATAATTCCTGGGTATGACTGACGTGTCCATCTGAGACGTCTGGGAAACTGTTCAAAATAAACTGGGTCTGCCCAAAACGGTTTGGCTCAGCCTGTGGACTGAAAGGTCCCAGGTTTGATTCCGATCAACCTTGGTTGCGGGCACATCCCCAGTAGGGTATGTGCAGGAGGCAGCTGATCGAGCATTCTCTCTCATTGATGTTTCTAACCCTCTATCCTCTCTTCCTCTCTGTAAAAAATCAATAAAATATATATTAAAAAATAAAATAAAATAAACTGGCTTTGTACTAGAACTCTATTATGCTGGGATCTGATTGATTTTCCAGATTGCTTTAGTACCCTTATGTCAACAGAAACATAGCTCCTGTAGAGCAGACTTAAACACCACTGTTTTGCATAGATTGGCACCAATGCCTTGTTCATTCAATGTCCGGATTTCTACATCAGAAGTACAGATCAACATTTATGTTAACAAGAGTCAAATGAAGTTCCTATTTTCTTTCCTTCATGTAACATTTATTGACCATCAACACCTATGAGAGACACTAGTGATACGAAGATGATAAAACATGGTCTGTTCCTACAGGGGGCTCAATCTAATCCACTAAATAAACATGAAATGCACATGTCGCAATAATGGGACAGAAGTTACAGTAGAAGACAGAACATCATGGGATACCAGAAGATAGCAGCCTACTGCATCATGCTCCACAGAGGTGACATTTCAGTCGGGTAATAACTGATGACTCTGAACTTGTTTGGTGGAGAAGAGGCTGATAGAAAGAACTCTTTAGGCAAAGAGATCATATGCAAAGAGGCGCCAATTAGATAGGGCCTGCCATACCAGGAAATGGTTGCAGCAAAGAGCTTGAGGGAATAATGGAAGAAACAGTAGAAAGACTAGACCTTGTTAGCTAGGGCAAGGGTTTGGGGTGGGTTTCCAATACTGCTGAGGCATAGATTCACTGGGATGGGGGGTGGGAAATGGAATCCCACGGGGATAGTTTCACCAGGTACCCAATCCAAACATATCTGGACAAATTTTTGCTGATGAAGGTCCAAGACTAGTGATTGAGCCCTACCAGTCTAAGCCATCATCTCTAGAGAAAGAGCCACTGGTCCTGTTTCACCTAGAGATCAGGGGAGAAAGAAAGCCTCTTTCTCAAAAGGATACCAAATTATCCCCCTCCATACCCTATCTCTCCCCCCCCCCCCCCCAAATCTCAGCTCTCCAATGCATCTTTTTCTCTGCTGCTAGAGTCTTCCTAAAAGTTTTAAAACCTGGCTTCCCAGTGGCCTCAGAGTGTGAACCTGAAATTAGGATATGCCTTTCTCCCCTATTCTCGAACTGGTCAAGATTCTACTTGTCCATCAAAATCCAGAAAATTGGCCATCTCTTCAATAAGGCTTCCTTTAATTCTTCTCATCATGATTATTCTTTCCTCTTTTACCCATATCATCTTGCTGATTTCAACTAAGTACCTATTTACTCTGCCTTGTGTTTTAGGTGGTGTTGGAAAGTTGTTTTTTTTGTTTGTTCATTTTTGAGAGGGATTTTGATAGGGAGATGGGAAAAAAGGGAGAGAAGAAGGTTGGCTTCTGAGTAGGCACAGTAACTGACTCCTGGACAGGAATCAGGTATGCAGAAGCAGTTGAGTAGCAAATTATTGAGACATGATTAGAAGCCAAAATGGAAGATAATATTTTCCAAAGATGGCTGCAACAGAATATTCCCCAAGCTCTTCTTCAGTGTGGCCTCCCATGGAGAAATGGAGCCTATTTCCCTCCCCTTGAATCTGGGATGGCCTTATAACTCACTTGTAACCAACAGAATGCTGCAGAGATAATGCTGCATGACTTCTGAGGCTGGTTCTGCAAAAGCTATGTGTCTTCCTCCTGGTTTTCTTCGGATGCCTGCTCAGCCTCCGTGTAAGCTGTCTAGCCACCCTGAGACTGCAGTGCTGCAGACACCACAGTGTCTCCCATCAGAGCCTTCAGAAGCTCACTGAACTTCATAGAAACATAAATCGGAGGTCAGAGGCATAAAGAGATTCTTTGTACCTGGCAGACATACAATAAATATCTGTTGTATGAATAGACTGAATCTAGGGACCAGCAGCAGCAATACTGGTAGTACCGTTTACTGAGAGGCCATGGGATACGGAGGCAGCATGGGTTGCCATAGTGAGCCTGTAATTAGGTCTGTGATACAGATTTGGACCCTCCTTCTTCTGAGGCATTTTAAGTCTGAGTGCCTGTAGGCTGGAAAGTTGGGCCCAGCCAGCTGAACTCCCTGAGGAGGGATTTCTTGAAAATTCTGGTTGGGAGTCTTGACCTCATAAGGTTGCCCAGCCTCTGTACCTACCATGAACATCTTCACTGAAGGTTATACTTGTTGCTCGCACAGTATTTGACATTTCTCTTCCCTTCATTCTGTGGCACTCATTAGCTAAGTGTTAGCACGTACAGATTCCCCCTATTATTTTTCAACCATTATTCTGAGAATTAAATGAACATTCTTCTTTTTCTGAATTCTCAATAGCTTCTTTTTTCTCAGGATCACATGTAAGATCTCTCATGCTAATTTAACCCTACTAATGCCTAAAGGAGAGGCTGATCAAGACTCAATATGCAGGTCCTCCAACTTATTCTTAAAAGGGAACTGTGAAAAAGAAATCAAAATCATGTGCTATATTTTCAGGAGACTTTTAATATTTTTATTCAAGGAATACTTTTTGAAGCCATAATTCTGACTGAAAAATGTGCTGTTAGCTAGAATTTTACATGGGTAAGATTTCTTGATTTTCAAGTGGCTGGAAATTTTATTTGCCAAATATCATATTTTCATTAAATTGGCCACAAATTATATAATTTTCAGGATTATAACTGCATTTATTTCCTCACATAAATATTAGGATTTCCAATCTCCTGGAGAAATTTCAACTTCATCTCTGTTTTGGGAATAGTCAGAGGTCTGTTAACTGTACTGCAACTAAAATGCTAAACAAAGAGGCTCTCACTCAGGGATTCTGGCTAAGAAAGACTTGAGTCAAAACAAACGGAGAAATTGGCTTTAGGGCCAGACAGAATCAATTGTTTTCAGCTCAGTTTTGGTTTGGGGATCTTAATGAAGACTGATCACTCAACAAGTGCTGGGATTAGGGCACTGTCAATCATCATTAGTTACTCTAATGGCCTGTCTTGAATTAAGACACCTTTCCTTTCACATGCATTTCTTAATATTATTGATAATTGCATACGTGTTAATTAGTCTATTAACAGACTAATTCATGTTAATTAACACATATGTTATTATTTAAATATTTAAGAGGAATACTGCCAAATCACTTTTTAAAGTTTTTTTTTATTTTTCAATTATTATTGACATGCTGTCTAAATCCCTTTTTGAATGTGATATTATGCTCACTTATGCAGTCATGTGAAACTAAATTTTAAAAAAACAAGCAGTGCATTTTTTTCAGGGGTTTATCTGCCTCCTGGTACGTGAAGTTCCTTGAGGGCAGGTGTGATTCATCTCTGAATGCTTCATGGTTGTAGTGAAGTCAATAGTTTGGGAATGAATGAAAAGAAGATTCTTTGAATAGGGAAAGGTGGATTCTGACAACCATGTGATTTGAAAGGAACATTTGCACAGCACTGTATAGTTTGCAAATATTTCTACACATTTATTGTCTCAAAGACAAGTGTCAATAAGCTTATTTTACTGTTGAACAAATTGACCCTTAGAGAGATGCAAATCATCCCAGATTTTCTAACCCTCTAGCTTGTGAAATTAGAAAACAAAACCACACACACACACACATACACACACTACAATAATCTGTTAAAACTCATTCAAGAGGCCTGTGTTTTCAACATCACTTAATCTACCCACCTTATTACTGTCAAAGCTTTATTTCCAGGAGGAGAGCACTGGGCAGCACATATACCAATCCCCCATCCCACAGAACACCCAAGTGGCTGATGGAACCTGAGGTGAATGAACCTGTCAACCCAATTTCTAGTGTGTGCACCTAAAACTCAGGCTTGCAAACACTTAATCATAAGGCACAATGTAGGAAGACAATGAAAAATCAACTTTAGCTTTTAAACCTAAAGATCTAATCCAGAAGGAAGATGACATTATATATTCTTGCTCAGAACTGTTTAGACTTCTTGCAATATTAGGAATGTGGCAATTAGGTATAATTCTCCATAATGTTGTTTATTTTGACATGATTTGAAGCATCATATAAATACATTTTTTCACCAAAATTACTTAAAGGCAGTCAGCACCTAAGGACAGAAAACTGCACTCACCAACCTCCCACCCCCTGCCTCTCTATAAGTAGGGTGTGAGTGGGAGGTCAAGCAGAAGGCACCAGCAGGCTGGGGAATGTTGCCTTCTCCTCCAAAAAAGGTCCCTTGCCACTGCTGGTCCTTTGATCTCTTGCTCCCTATTTATAGAACTCTCCTGCCCAACATCCTCTGCCCCATTGCCATGACCTTTCATGACACACTTCTGATGGTTATTTTGGGATCATATTCTTTCCCCAAAGTATTACTACAGCTAGAATTAATGTATGAGCACAAGTCCTTGCTTGAAAAAGTACCCAAAGCACATGTTCCCAAAGGAGGGTGAGAGAGCTGGTGTACAAACACATCATCCATATTTTTAGTCATCAAAGCATTCTAGAAGGACTGCTTAATGTAGTAGATACCACCACCTCACCAGACAGCAGCATTATCTAGCTGCAGAATCATGGCATGTAGATTTAGAAAATGTGTCCAGCACAGTTAATCAGTTAATAGTGTGTGTGTGTGTGTGTGTGTGTGTGTGTGTGTGTTGTTTAAGGAGTAAATAGAAGATAGTAAAGGACTATATAGGATTTGTCACTTCAGATTTTCTTTTCAGCCTTTACCTTTCCATAAATCTATAAATACATAAGGATCAGTGCCCACAACAAGGGAAGGAAAGAGAAATCAAGCATGCTTTGACTATTTCATATTTCTTAGAAAAATATTTCTACTGAAAACTCTTAAGAGGAGAACAAAAGTTTCCTCAAAATAAGTAAAAACTGCACATAAATTTATGGAGGAATCCATCCTCATTGAGAGGCAGATACTATCTTTTGTGTTCACCATTATATCTTCTCTGTCCAGTACGGTGTTAAATAAATAGCTGCATTAAGGAGATGATTTGATATAACAATAACAGCTAAACTTTACAGAGCTCTTAGTGTGTGGCTCTGTGACAAGCAATGCTCACAAGATCTGCATCAAGACATTGAATGCTTGCAATGAACCTATGGGATACATGCTTATATTGTCCCCATTTGAGAGCTGAGGATACTGAAGTATAGAGAGGCAAAATATCTTGTCCTGGGTCAAACATTTTTTAAATGAGAGACCCAGAATTCAACATCATCCACTTTTGAATCTAGAGTTATGCTTGTGTAAAAAAAAAAAAATGATTTTTCTGCTTCTGCTACATCCATGAGGAGTTTGAAATGAACTAAACTTATTCAGTATTACAAACTGAATTGTGTCCCCTCAATAGTCAATATTGGAGTCCTCACCCCAATACTTCACAATGTGACTGTATTTAGAGATAAGATCTTTAAAGATGTAATTAAGTCATTAGAGTGGGCCCTAATCTAACATGTCTGGTGTTCTTCTTAGAAGAAGAAATTTGGACATAGAGACACACAGAGGGAAGATATAAGAAGAAGGCCATCTGCAAGCCAAGGAGAGGCTTCAGAAGAAGCAAACCCTGCCAACACATTGATGTTAGACTTCTAGCCTCCTGAATTATGAGAAAATAAATTTCTGCTGTGTAAGCCGCCTGATTTGTGATCTTTTGTTATGGCACACCTAGCAGGCTAATACATTAAGAGTTAATGCATAAAACGGGAGCCAATGAGGTGGAGGGTGGGGGGTGGGGAGGGCGAGCATCTTTAATACTTTCAATAATAAAGATAAATTTAAGACAATAAAATGTGAGCCAAGGAAAATGCACAGTTCAAACAAATAAAACCAATCTAAGACAGATAGTTGCTTCCCTTCTATGGACATAGTTTGATCAATTATGCAATTTTTATAAATTTCCAATTATGTGGAAGGTGCTATCAAAGCATTCCTTTTGATGGCCCGCACAGCTCAACAAATCCTCTGCTCAGAGGATCCCTGATGAATACAGAGCCTGAAAAATTAACTCCAGTTATAGTTTGTTTGGGGTATATGGTTTCTATGTCTGTAGATTTTCTTGCCCGCTAGTGTTTCCATGTTCTGAGTAGAGCCCTTTCTTTTCAATAAACTCATTCATCAGATACCACAAATTTTAAGGTAGTTTTTAGAATAAAAGTTATACTAAAGAGAAGATAATGAGAATATAAAAATCACTCATAATCTCATTAACAACAGATAAATGTTTATTAACAAATAAACCATGTTTTATGATATTTATATAAAAATAAGAACTTAATGCATATGGATTTCTGTGCTACGCAAAGAATATTTTTAATTTACCTTTCAGTAATATTAGTTTATAAACCTTAAGTTAGTTTTTCTATTGGTCCTATATCTTTTTTTTTTTTTTACTTAGAGAACAAGATTTTATTCTAAAAATAGATCTTAGGAACAAAGAAATACCCAAAGCTGATTATTATAATAAGAAGAAAAAAAGTAAAAGAAATTTGCTTAAATTTTTTTTCCTGAAAAGTGCAACATTTTCACTGTAATATCTTGCCAACCCTCATTTATCTGTATTTGAATTATATCTTTCAATAAAGAATAACCAAACTAATGAGCATCTTAAACATAATGTCAACTGAGATTTTTAAAGACTAGATGCTTTTTGTGCAATAAAATCTATATTATGCTATTGTATATTATTAAATATCAGTTTACTTTTCCTCACACAACTTTAACAAATAGGTAATGTGACTCTATTTCAGGAAATGTATCATGTATAGACTCTAGTACCTAACTGCTGGGGTTCAAATCTCAGCTTTACCATTTACCACAGCAGATTACTTAACATCTCTGTGTTTAGTTTTCTATAATGTAGATAACAGTGCCTACCCTAGAGAAATGTGAAAAGGATCAAATGGCTTACTATATTAAAAGCACTTAGAAAAATATCCAGAAGTTAGTAAGTACTATGTATTAATATTCACTAAAACTAGTAAAATATAGATAGAGAACTAAGATCCAAAGAGATAATAAATATATATGTTGTAAAGAAAACTACTGGAGAACAAGTTTCATTTCTTCCCTATCACTGACTAGCTTTTTGGCGGCATAGATGCTGTTAAAGCTAGAAAAGCACTTCTCCAGCCCTTCATTCATTCATTCATTCATTCATTCATTCGGTCCTTCCTCATTTCCTACAGTCATCTCTGCACAGATCTGAGTACCTACATATTTCATTATACTAAGTAAGCATCAAGATATTTGTTCTCGGAGAATCCAAGATGGCTGCTCGGGTAGGCACCTAGCCGCAGCCGCACGCAACAATTTCAATAAAATACAACTAAAATATAAAATGGACATTACCCAGAACTACAGGAAAGTCAACTGACTGGAAATTCTACAACGAGAAGCAAGGAGAAAACCAGAAGGAAGCGCGGAGGAGCTGTAAAAGCCCAAGGTACGGAGACACGCGGCGCGCGCGTGGAGAGGACGGAGCCGGAGAGGAGGGAGGCCGAGTGCCTGGCTGGCGTTCCCTAGCGGGAAGGAGATAAACACTCGGACTGTGCTGGGCCCCCAACTGCTCTGAACCCCCGTTCTAGGCCAGACCCCGGGGACCCAGGCTCATCCAGAGGGAGCTGGGCTGTAAGGCGGTACTCAGGGAAGCAGCGAAAGGAGGTCCCAGAGGCGCGCACACAGCGCGCAGAGAAGGGCCGGCCGGCTGTGCCGTAGGACTGCCCTGGCGGGAAGGAGACAGGCTCCAGACTGCTCTGAACGCCACCTCCAACTCCACTTCCAACTGAACTGAACCCCAGTTTCGGGCCCATTGCGGGAGAGCTTACACTGTTTGGTAGCAGGCGAAAATCGAGGGCACCTTTCTCTCAGAGGCGCTTGCAACAAGTACTGAAGGACCCTGAGTCTCAGGAGTCGCATAGGGCGGGGCTGAGGGAAGCCAAGGCTGTAGGCTCCACCCTGAAACTCCGCCCCCATCAGGAAAGCTGCCTGCGAAAATGCCTAAACCAAATAGATCACAAACGAAAGAAATGGAGGACAAAAAGAGACTGGATATAGAGTTCAAAACCACACTTATAGGGTTTTTCAAGAGACTCCTAGAAAAGGCCGATAAAATAAATGAGACCTATGAGGATATGAAAAGGGATCAACAAGAAATGCTAAGGGATCAACAAGAAATAAAGAATACATTGTCTGAAATAAAAAATATTCTACAGAGTCCTAAAAACAGAATAGAAGATCGCAAGAATCAAGTCAAAGATTTGGAACATAAAGAGCCAGAAGACACTCCTCTGCAGAAGCTAGAAGGCAAGAGAATCCAGAAAATTGAAGATAATGTAAGAAACCTCTGGGACAACTTCAAACGATCCAACATCAGAATCATGGGGGTCCCAGAAGATGAGAGAGAGCAAGATATCGAAAACATACTGAAAGAAATAGTGACAGAAAACTTCCCCCACCTGGGGAAAGAATTGGACTTACAAGTCCAGGAAGCACACAGAACTCCAAATAAGAGGAATCCAAAGAGGACCACACCAAGACAAATCATAATTAAGATTCCAAGAGCAAAGGACAAAGAGAGAATATTAAAAGCAGCAAGAGCTAAGCAGGTGGTTACCTATAAAGGAGCACCTATACGATTGTCAGCTGATTTCTCAACAGAAACCATGCAGGCCAGACGGGAATGGCAAGAAATATTCAAGGTGATGAATAGCAAGAACCTTCAGCCAAAAATACTCTACCCAGCAAAGCTATCACTCAGAATCGAAGGTCAGATAAAGAGCTTCACTAATAAAAAAAAGCTAAAGGAGTTCATCACCACCAAACCAGAATTATATGAATTGCTGAAGGGGGTTCTTTCAGAAGAGAAAGTAAATAAAGATAAAAATTATGAACAACAAATACGTAACTATCAACAAGTGAATCTAAAAACCAAGGAAATTAAAAAAAAAAATCTGATGAACAATATTAACTGTTGAATATAATAGAATCAGAGGTATGGAAGGGGAGTGAACTGATGATTCTTGGGGAAAAGGGAAGAGGGGAATGTGGGAAGAGACTGAACATAAACTGTGCACCTATGGATGAGGACAATGGGGAGTGGGGAAAGGGCAGAGGGTGGGGTGGGAAGGGGGGGGGGAAAGGAACACTTGTAATAATATGAACAATAAAAATTTATTTAAAAAAAAAAAAGATATTTGTTCTCTCAAGATTGTCATAGGGGAGAAAGTCACATAAACAGGCCATCAAAATAGTACAACATATTGAGTATGATGATGGAGATCTCAAGATTCATTTCCATTACAAAAAGCCTGTGGATCTGCACGCATGATTACACACTTATTACACCCTAACCAAAGTCAGTCTAGAATGTAGGCTTTTATGACCCTGTTATAATTCTGACAATGCTTCATGAAAATCGGTGTTAGGTGAGTGATCCCTTTCTGGCTTTCTTTTAAAAAGAATTTGTAAATGAAATCAAGGATCAGCCTATTTGTCTGAGTTCCTTCTAATCCCTTCAAATGATGAAGATTTAATTGACTACACATTTTAACCCTCAGGCAAGAAGCTACTTTTAAGATAGCATTATAGCAGCTGATTACTACAATTTCTATTTTTAACCGCTTCTAATCCCTAGTTATACCACTCATCCATGGTAAAACAGAAGGCAAAAAATATATACATGGCTTTACTTAAAGAAAAACAACAACAACACAGCACATATGAGAAGTGTTAAAGCAATAATTTCATTGTATTCGCAAACATATTTAAGGAAAGATAAACAGTTGATTTAGAAATTATAACTGTCATAAACACTTGATATTTAAAGATAAGCTAATGAGGCAGAGTATTTTTATTGATTTCAGAGAGAAAGGGAGGAGAGAAACAGCAATAATGAGAGAGAATCATTGATCAGCTTCCTCCTGCATGCTCCCAATGGGGATCAAGCCTGCAACCTGAGCATGTGCTCTGACTGGAAATCGAACTGTGACCTCCTGACTCATAGGTTGATACACCAACCACTGAGCCACGTCGGCTGGGCAAGGCAGAGTATTTTAACAGTTTACTATGAAGATCACCTTTGTTCTATTTAAAGTACTTTTTAATCAAGATGAATAGAAGTTTCTGTTATGGGTTGAATTGTGCTCACCCCCACCCCCACAAAAAAGATATATTGGAATACTAACCCTTCCTATCTGTGAATGTGACCCTATTTGGCAGATTGCTAGGGACTGAATATTTATGTTCATATGTAGAAGCCTAAATTGCCAATGTGATGATATTTGAAAGTGGAACCTTTGGGAGGTAATTAGGTCATGAGGTGGAGCCCTCATCAATGGGATTAGTGCCCATATAAGAAGAGACATGAGCCCAGCCAGTATGTGGTTGAGCAATGTCTATGCACCAGGAAGTCACCGTTTCCATTCCTGGTCAGGGCACATGCCTGGGTTTCAGGCTCAATCCCCAGTGGGGGGCAGGCAGGAGACAGCAGATCCATGTTTCTCTCTCACTGATGTTTCTATCTCTTTCTCCCTCTCCTTTCCTCTCTCTCTGAAATTAATAAAAACATACTTTTTTAAAAAAGAAAAGAAGACATGAGAGAGATGATCACTTTTCTGCTCTCTTCACTGTGTCCTTGGGTCATCTGTAAACCAGGAAGTGTGCTCTCACCAGACACTGAGTCTGCTGGCACCTTGGTCTTAGTTTCCAGAACTAAGTGAAATAAATGTTGGTTTGTTTTTTTTTCAAATCCTCAACCGAGGACATGTTTTGAGATAAACATCTATTAGTTGCCTTCCACACATGCCCTAACCAGAGATCAAATCTGCAACCCAGGTATGTGCCAGTTAATTGAACTGGCCAACCTTTTGGTGCACAGGATGATGCTCAACCACCTGAATCACTCTGGCTGGGCTAAATGTTTGTTTTTTAAGCCATCCAGTTTATGATATTCTGTTGCAGCAGCCTAAAATAACATGCATGGAATCAAGTTAAGAAAAGAAAGAAAAAAAATGAGATAAAACAGGATTGGGGTGGACTGTAATCCAATGGATGGTGCCTTTTTAAGAACAGGAAATTTGGACAGAGACACGGGGTAGCAGAGCATGTGAAGACAGAAGCAGACATTGACATGATGCATCTACAAGCCAAAAAACACTGATGGGTACAGCCAGCCTCCTGGAAAAGGTAAGAAAAAATTCTCCCCTAGAGTCTTTGGAGGTGACATGGCCCTGCTGACACCTTTATGTTGGACTTCTGCCTCTAGAACTGTAAGAGAATAAATGTATGTTGTTCTGAGCCACCCAGTTTGTGGTTCTTTGTTACAGCAGCCCTCAGGAACCAATAAAGTTTCTTTAGCAAAATTCCAATTGCAGGACTTTCATTTTCAGCCCAAATGGAGAGACAGTCACCATATTTTCCTTCCTATTTGAAACAACTAATCAAATATGCTCAAGTATATGAAACAACTTAAGACAGGGATTGCTTAGAGTGGGGAAATAAAAGAGAGGAGACCTACAATTACTCCAACTTATTGAAAAAAAAAATATTCAGACTACAGCACAGGTGAGAGGGACCCAGACAGAGTCCAGAAGTCTCCCTGAGTTGGCCAGACAGAGCTAGGTGTTTGGGGAAGCCAAAGTGTCTAGAAACTAAAAGTAAAATGAACAATCCAGTGAACTGGTTAAAACTTCAAGTAACCTCATGCACATGTAATTGGAGTCTCCAAAGTATAGAAAAGAGAGGTGGTGAGACCAAAAAATATTTGAAGAGATAATGGCTGAATTTTTTCCCCCTCAGATTCGATGCAAATTCTAAACCCACACATCCAATAATCCAAAGAACAAAGAAAATGAAGAAAACCACACCAAGGCACATCAGAATGAAATTGCTTAACAGTGGTGATAAAGACAAAATTCTTAAAAACAGCCACAGAGAAGATCCTTATTCAAGGAAAAACAAAGAATGTCAGCAGACTTTTCATTAGAAACAACACAAGCCAAAGCAGTGTAACAACATCTTTAAAGTGACATCAATACCCAGTAATAATAATTTTCAAATATGAAGGTGAAATACACATATTAGTACACAAAACAATTGGTAAAAACTGAATATCTAGTTAACTCATGTCCGTTTCACAGTTTTGGTATAGTACTATAGTTATAAGATGCTGGGATAAAGGTTTCTGGGGCCCATGTACTAATTTTTTTGCAACTTTCTGTAAGTCTATATTATTTCAAAATAAAAGTTTATAAAATGAAACAGCTTGGGCAGTGTGGTTCAGTGATTTAGCATCAACCTATGAACCAAGAGGTCATGGCAATTCCCAGTCAGGGCACATGCCCAGGTTGGGGCTTAGTCCCCAGTAGGGGGTGTGCAGGAAGCAGCCAATCAATAATTCTCTCTCATCATTAATGTTTCTATCTCTCTCTCCCTCTTCTTTCCTCTCTGAAATCAATAACAATATATTTTTTAAAAAGGAAGGAAAAGGGAAAAGAGGAATGAAGAAAAAATAAGACAAATAGAAAACAGAGAGATGATAGATTAATCCTAACTATATCAATAATCACACAAAATGCAATTGGTCTAAACACTTCAATTACAAGGCAGATAATATCAATTGGATAAAAAAGCAAAACTAAAACAAACAAAAAAAAACAAACCTAACTTTAAAGACACACAGATTAAAAGTAAAAGAATTAAAAAACAAAAAAAAAACAAAACAAAAACATAGCATCTAACACTAGATCAAAAGAAAGTTGAAGTTGGGAGTAGATTTCAAAGCAAAGAATATTACTAGAGATAAAGAGGGTATTTTGAAGTTCTCCTGAGAAACAGAACCAGTGGGATATATAAGGATATACTAGTAAAGAGTTTCATTATAAGGAACTGGCTCATGTAAGAATGGAGGCTAACAAGTCCCAAGGTCTGCAGTTGGCAAGCAGGAGCCTCAGGGGAGCTGATGTAGTTCCAGTGCACAGACTGGCAGACTCAAGACCCAGGAAGAGCAGATGTTTCAGTTCAAGTCCAAAGGCAGGAGAAATATGATGTCCTTGCTGGAAGGCACTCAGCAAGAGGAATTCCCTCTTACTTAGACTTTTTGTTTAATTTACGTCTTCAACTAACTGGATGAAGCCCAGCCACGTTGGAGAGGCAATCTGCTTTGTTCAGTCTACTAATGCAAATGTTAAATCATCCACAAACACCCTCACAGACACACCCAAAATAATGTTCCACCAAATATTTGGACACCTCACCTGTCAGTCAAGTTGACATATAAAATTATTGATCACAGACGAGTTAATTTATTAAGAGGATCCTAGATGTTTATGCACCTAATAAGAGAAGTGTAAATACACCAAGCAAAAACTGACAGAGCTAAAAAGAGAAGTAGACCAATCCATAATTGTAGGAGATCTCAATATTTCTCTCCTAATTAAAAAAAAAATAGGTAGACAAAAGAATTTTAAAAATAAAAAATGTGGGCATTTAGAACACCTGAAGAAAACTATCATACAAGTTAACATAACTGACCTTTACAGAACCCTCCACCCACAAAAGCATAGACATTATTTTCAAGATGGTCCATATTTGGACCATAAGACAAGTCTCAATAAAATTTTTAAAAAGTCAAGTCATACATAGTTTATTTTCTGTCCACAATAACAGAACGATGCCTGGAAAATATCCAAATATTTGGATATTAAATAACACACTTCTAAATAAACTAAGAGTCAGAAAGAAATTAGACAATCTTTTGATCTGAATAAAAATAAATGCACAACATATCAACATTTGTGGGATGCTGCTGAAGCAGGATTAGAGGGAAATCTGTAGCACTAAATGTTTATAATAGAAGAAACAAAAATTTTTAATCAGTGACCTCAGCTTCCATGTTAAGAAACTAGACAAATAAAAGAAAACTAAGCTCACAGTAAACAGAAGAAAGGAAATAAAGCCAGATGGCACACTACAGGCAAGAATGGAATCAAACACCACCAAGTATACTGGGATCCTGCAGTATAGCCTTCCTACCCAATATGCTCTCTCTTCTTGTCCACTTCCATTGTGGCTCACTGCCTAGGAAAAAGGTTTCTAATAACTGGGGGCTTACCTTAAAACTACGTGTGTGTGTGTGTGTGTGTAGTTTTAAATGTATACACTGGACAGTATATATATATATATATATATATATATATATATATATATATATATTTATTTATTTAGAGGCCTTGTGCACGAAATTCGTGCATGGGATGGGGGATGTCCCTCAGCCCAGCCTGCACTCTCCCCAATCTGGGACCCCTTTGAGGGATGTTAAACTGCCTGTTTTGACCCGATCCCGCCATGATTGGGTCTAAACAGGCAGTCAGATATCCCTCTCACAATCCAGGACTTCTGGCTCCCAACTGCTTGCCTGCCTGCCTTCCTGATTGCCCCTAACTGCTTCTGCCTGCCAGCCTGATCACCCCCTAACCACTCCTGTGACCCAGCCTGATTGATGCCTAACTGCTCCTCTGCCAGCCTGTTTGCCCCCAACTTCCCTCCTCTGCCGACCTAGTCACCCCTAAGTGCCTTCCCCTACATGGTTGATCACCCACAACTGCCCTCCCTTGCAGGCCTGGTCCCTCCCAACGGCCCTCCTCTGTTGGCCATCTTGTGGTGGCCATATTGTGTCCATATGGGGCAGGATCTTTGACCACATGGGGTCAGCTATCTTGTGTGTTGGAGTGATGGTCAATCTGAAAATAACTCTTTTATTAGATAGGATAGAGGCCTGGTGCATGGGTGGGGGTCGGATGGTTTGCCCTGAAGGGCGACCCTGATCAGGGTGGGGGTTCCCTTGGGGCATGGGGCGGCCTGAGCAAAGGGCCTGTGGTGGTTTGCAGGCTGGCCACACCCCCCCGCGACTCAAGCAGAGGCCCTGGTATCTGGAATTTATTTACCTTCTACAATTGAAACTTTGTACCTGGAGTGGAGGAGCCAAGCCCCCTGCTCACTCTGGCTGCTGCCATTTCTGTTGGGGTTCATGTATCTTCTATAATTGAACTTTGTAGCCTTGAGTGGAGGCCTGAGCAGCCAGGGCAGATGGAAAGCTTTGCTTCCTCCATTGCCGGGGACAACCCTAGCCTGCTCTTTCCAGCTCTGTGGCTGCCACCATTTTTTTTTTTTTTTTTAAATCTTCTATAATTGAAACTTTGTATCCTTGAATGGAGGCCTAGGCCAGCTAGGGCTTGGCTTCTGTTGCCGGAGAAACCCAAGAGTCTCAACTGCTCTCTGTGGCTGCAGCCATCTTGGTTGGGGTTAATTTGCATACTCACTCTGATTGGCTGGTGGGCGTGGCTGGTGGGCATGGCTTGAGTGGAGTGATGGTTAATTTGCATATTACTCTTTTTTTTTTAGGTAGGATATGCCTAATATGCTAAGTATCCAACTGATCGGTGGACCATTTAGTTGACCACTCGACCAGTTGTTATGATGCACACTGACCACCTGGGGGCAGATGCTCCAACCAGTAGGTTAGCTTGCTGCTGGGGTCTAGCTGATCAGGACTGGGCAAGATGGGCTAGACATGCGTTGGAGCCATCCTGCGGTCCCTCCCCAGCCAGCCAACCTCCCACAGTCCCTCCCAGGCCAGCCAGCCCCCATCAGTCCCAATTGCTAGCCAGGCCAAGGGACCCCACTCATGCACGCATTCATGCACCAGGCCTCTAGTATAACAAAAATGTTGAGATTCATTGTACCATTTCTGATAAGGCTGAGAATATAATTCCTATATCCATTAGTTATCATTAGAACACCTGAAGATAGACACTTATCCAAAAAGCTATAAACATCAGGAAGCCTGGATTACTTACCAAAGGGAAGTAGAAAGGCAATCAAAACCAAAACATCCAACCCCTTATTAATGAGAGGTTGTTAGAGAGCCCTCAAGACTTATGCTGATGTCCTAATCATAGTCAGTTAAATCCAAGCAGAGGAAACCAGTTTATTCTTCCAAGCTTTTCAGAGGATGCATTGGCAAATCCCAGAGAAACACTGTCTAGTGCAATAAGACCTCACCCCTAGTATGGGGCCCTGTTCAGTGAAGGGTCCTGCAACAGTTTGTTCACGCTGTACCTTCATGAAGTGTCTTATTTTACAGTATTTACACACATGTTATTTACACATGCGCTAACCCCTCTAAATTGTGCTATCCTCAAAGTCAGGGACCACATTTTAGTCATCTTTGTATCCTCAAACCCTAACATGGCGCCATTATTTAATGAATGTGCTTTAAAAGCAAGTATGAACCCCTTTGAAATCTAAAAGGTTATGGACCACACCCAATTTGATAGCCTGGAGACTTAATACAAAACAAGGCTTCCGGTAAGTTGAAAACAGAAAATAGAGGCTTGTTACATATTTTCTCAGTCCAATTATATTTAAAAAACATTTCAAAAATGGATTTGTTCCTAGCCTTCAGTGAGGGTGGGACCGAGTTTTACCTAAACTAGTCTGCCCATCTTTTTCCCACGGTGTTCTGGAAGAAAGTAGAATGAAATGACTCAGAACTTGGAGTACTTCTTAGTTCCTAGGCACTGTCACCTAATTGTGTTCCAAAAGAGAGGCCTATACACAAAGGATCAAAACCTGGATAGTCCGTGTCTTTTAAGAGGAGAGGTGACTTCAACTGGAAATTGTCTCAATTCCCACTTTTTGTCCCTTCACAAGTCTTCTCTGAGTTTGCTCCCACTCCATCCTCATCCCCTACCTCCTTCTCTGGCCCCAGCTTTTAGGGTTATAAGTCCTTCAAATAGTATTTGCAGGTTGTTCCTGCCATGAAAGTAGGCCCTTTATAGTTACATTTGTGAACTGAGACTCAAGGGCTTCTAGATGCACAATAGCAAGGACCTAGAAAGTGCAGAAAGCCCAGAGAACCTGTCATTTGTCCCTAGAAAACAGAAATCACATATACCTAAGTCATTCAAAGAAACAAATAAATGTACGTGCAGGCTGATTATCCCCATGCCTGTTCTTTGATTATAATGATGATGAGGAGGTAGTCAACATGATGCTAATGATCCCATTCACTTTAATTTGCATCTCCTTTTAGAAGTTAGACTCACCAGTGGCTCTAAGACTCAATGTCAATGGATCTGAAAGCTAAGGAAAAGCTAAAGGGCTGGCTCTATATAGGCAAGGTGGTAACAATAAAAGAAAGTAGAAAAAGAACAAGCACTCATAAAAGGAGTGGAAACTAAGGGAGACAGAACAGTAGATATACGCAAAGGGCATGAGGTTTGGAGTCAGTCCTGGGTGAGAATCCTTGTTTGGTCACATTCTATCTAATCTTGGAAAAGTTGCTTAACTTCTCTGTATCCTTATTTCCTAAGTTGAAAAATATATTAAGCCCTAGCTGGTTTGGCTCAGTGGATAGATCGTTGGCCTGTCGGCTGAAGAGTCCTGGGTTCAATTCCAGTCAAGGGCGTATGCTGGGTTTCAGGCTCAATCCCCAGTAAGGGGCATGCAGGAAGCAGCCGATCAATGATTCTCTCTTATCATGTTTCTCTCTCTCCCTCTCCCTTCCTCTCTAAAATCAATAAAAAAAAAAAATATTCTTAAAATGTTACTTAAAAAGTACAAATTGGTAGTAACAATGTGAGGGTGACCACAGGTCAGGGAAGTGGCAGCTCCAACTGCCTTCGGAAACAAAATCAATGGCAATGACTAAGTTACAATAGAAGCATCTCTCAATCTCTGAGTTCCTCCTCTGTTCTGACACATCTCTTTTCATTCAGAGGAAATAGGAGCAAGCTCAGGCAAGAGTCCCTAGTAAGAAACCGGCTTTTGTTGTTTAACTCATTCATGACCAGACTCTTTTGAAGAAATTGGGGTGCGTAATTAATACTAAAAATACAAATAAGCTCAAGACACATTTGGAAAGTTATTTAAGTGACATCCATAGTCTGTTGGTAAGGGAAAGTGAAGTTGAGGGCAAGTTTTTAAGCTGAAAGACAGATTTCCTGGGGGCCAAATGCCGTGTTCTCTGTCCAAAGACCAGCCTTTGGAACAGACACTCTATTCTACCCTAAGTGCTCTGTGCCCTTGCACCTGCTACTGATTCCAGCTAAGCCCCATTACTTAAATTAGGACAAAATACTCACCCTACAAGGTTGTTTATAAACATGAGATGAGATCACTAACTCATCTATATAGATACACACTAACTGCCCAGTCTTTGGTAGGCAATACCCAGGCCCCATAGAAAAAAAACTATTGGGTCGGCAACTAAGTAATTGCGGATTTTTTAAAGAAAATCAAAGACAATTTTTTCTTGGAACTAAATAACTTTATTCTGTAATGTATTGCCCATTTTGATCAATGACCTTTTGCCATCTTTCAGGCAGCATCATAATCCCACGTTCAAAAAACTTCTGGTTTTTATTAGCAAAAAACTGAATCAGGTACGATTTGACATCATCATCATTATTGAAATTTTTACCATTCAAGGAGTTTTGTAAAGATCGAAACAAAAAGTAATCAGATGGTGCAAGGTCAGGACTATATGGTGGATGTGGCAAAACATCCCAACCAAGCTCCATTAATTTTTGCCGAGTGACCAAAGATGTGTGTGGCCTTGCATTGTCATGATGGAATACAACACCTTTTCGATTTGTCAATTCGGGCCGCTTTTCTTCAACTGCATTGTTTAATTTCGTTAGTTGTTCAATGTAGACATCAGAATTGATCGTTCGGTTGGGTGGTAAGAGTTCAAAGTAGACAATTCCTTTGTAATCCCACCAAACTGATAACAAAACCTTCTTTTGATGAATATCAGCTTTTGATGTTGTTTCAGTTGGTTCACCTGGCCTGCTCCACGATCTTTTCCACTTGATATTGTTGTAAACAACCCATTTTTCATCGCCAGTTATCAGTCGTTTTAAAAATGGATCATTTTCATTACGTTTCTTTAGCAAATCGCAGCTGCTAATGCGTTGCATTAACTGTGATTCTTTCAGTTCGTGAGGAACCCATGTATCGAGTTTTTGAACATAGCCAAGTTGTTTTAAGTGATTTTCAATGCATGTATGTGATACATGAAGCTTCTCTGCAATCTCACGTGTTGTACTGTGACAGTCAGAATTGATTATTGCTTTGATTAGGGCGTCATCAACTTCAACTGGACGACCAGAACGTTTTTCATCTTTGAGTGAAAAATCACCAGAACGAAATTTGGCAAACCAATTTTGACACTGCCGTTCTTTTAAGGCTTCGTCACCATAAACAGCACATAACTTTTTATGAGCTTGCGATGTGTTTTTCCCTTTGCGGAAATAAAAAAGCAAAATATGACGAAAATGTTCCTTTTGATTTTCCATTTTTCAACGAAAGCCAAACGAAAACTACAAAACAGATCAAAAAACTTTTTTTACTGATTAACAGCTGAATAGCCAACTATCAAATAACAAAATGTGTTTTACATTTGTACTACGTCTGCAAACCTAAAAATTCAACTGAAGCCATATATGTGTGAAACCTGCAATTACTTAGCTGCCGACCCAATATCTAAAACTATCCCCATAGCGCCCCAATGCCGAAGTCACATGTCAGCTGGTGTTAATCCCCAGGCATGGTAATTTATACCCTGGGGCCTGTGAGTGTGTGACCCTGAACTGGGACAACCTGATTATCTTTTAGATATGGAAACAAAGAAAAAATCTCTCAAGGCTCACCACTGCCTATAGGCAAAGTTGAGATTCTATGACTCAAGGTCATCTGAGTACTTTCTTATATGGTCAGTAGGGCCCTTGGCAAGCCAGAAAGCTGGTCTGGATGAATCTTCTAAATTTTTTAAATTATTATTTTAGAGAGAGACAAAGAGAGACTTTGATCAGTTGACTCCCACATGCACCCCATCCAGGGATGGAACCCGCTAACTGGGTATATATATGCTCTGACTGGGAATCAAACCAGCCATTCTTTGGTGTAAGGGACGAAGCTCCAAGCAACTGAGCCACACCGGCCAGGCTGGATGGATCTTTTAAATCACATAATCTATATGCCATTTGTCAAATGATTTTATAACTAGAACTCATCTAGTTTAAAGAATATAGAATATCATCTAGAAAATAAGGCTAGATCATGCTATGATAACTGGCAGTGCTTAGCAGTAAGATAAATGTAATTTATTAAACACTTACTATGTGTCAAACATCCTGTTAAGCATTAAACCTGTCTTATGTCTTATTTCACATAATCAGCCCAATTACCAGAATCTTTCTTTACACTGAATCCTCAAACCTGAAAATGTTGGCACGAATAATTGGCTTCAATCTCTCTGCAGGATCTGAGTGCTCATGTACCGTGCCCAAATCAGATCCTCTCTAAATGCTGAGTATGGATTGTGTGGTTTTAAGAGGGGAACGAAGAGGCAGGTATCTTTGGAAATAAAGCACAGGAGTTGGAGGTTAATTCTTAATCCCTTGAGTCTCATGCCAACCCATTTGATAGTGACTTATAATTAATATGTTTCATATTGCTCAATCATGTCTAGAAGATGGATTGCAGGGTGGAGTGGGAGAGGTGCCTTCCGGTCCATTCCAATGAAATGTTTATGCGTTATCACAAAACAAGAAGTTCTACAAGGTAAAGGGGTTAGCAATGCCTGGCTTCCTGTGGACAGATGCCAGGTGGAGGAAATAAACAGATATAGTTCCTATTGGATACGAATGCCCTAAAAAAAAAAAAAAAAAAAATGTTTCCTATCACGCTGCCAAGACAATGCCAGCTGCTTACAACATAAACTCAGGAGGAAAAGAAAAAGGGAGGCTGCATGGTGTCTGGGGAGTAAAAAATAAAGATGCTTATTCCAATTTTGTTGATAAATTATAAACTCTTACAACTGAGTTAAGTGGCAGCCCTGTTTTTAAGACAAATGGAAGTCTAGCCAATTAAATGAAACCTGACAATAAAATGCTATTCCCTGATATTTCATGAGTGGCTACGAGCAGGACAACTCTTGGAGACATTCAGTGTGGAGATCACAACTGGAAGGCACCCAACCTTGCCTTCTTTCCTTTTCTTATCATGAACTTTGATGGCATGTTAGCAGTTTTAATCAATTGCCAATAGTTTAAAAATCGAAAGACTTCACATAAAAACCCAGATCTCTGGTATATCTTAAAAGTGAAAAAAAATAAGCAAACATTTTCATCTACCAACCACTCAGCTCCCCAGAGTTGGTCCCCATTATTTCCATGGTTCCCCAAGGCTGTAGCCAAGTGTTAACTGGCACTAATCCTTGAAATGGCATTTTGTTACACGGCTGATCCCTGGGAGGCCTTCGGTGCCTGTCCCCTGAGCTCGGGCAACCCCATTATCTCACAGATAAAGACACGGAGGCAAAACCTCACCCTGCTCACCACTGCCTGCAGGCAGAGTCCCAATGCTAGGACAGGCCAAGCCATTTGCAGAAGGTCCCAGCGAACTGCCCCTGCCAGTTCCCACAAGTGATCCTATGACCCAGCCACCCTCACCACTCGGGGCAGAGGTTCTGTTCTTCTGTCTCACCTGCCCTTCCCTGGATCAGAGTCTCACTCATTCTCTCCAACAGATGAGTTACACCCTCACTCCCAGGCAGAGAAGTGAACACACAGCATGTTGTATCTACTTTAAAAAAAATGTTATTAAGGTATTATATGTGTACATATCTTACCATTGCCCTCCCCCCTCCCTCATTCCTATACATACCCTCCCCCCTAGAGTTTTGCGTCCATTGGTTATGCTTATATGCATGCATACACATCCTTCTGTTGGTCTCTTACCTTCCCCACCTATCCCTAATCTTCCTGCTGTAATTTGACATTCTGTTTATGCTTTACTATCTCTGTATCTATATTTTTGTTCAACAGTTTATAATGATCTTTGTTAACCATAAATGAGTGAGATTATGTGGTGTTTTTCTTTCATTGATTGGCTTATTTCACTTAGCATAATGTTCTCCAATTTCATGCAGGTTGCTGAAAATGGTAAGAATTCCTTCTTCTTTATGGCAGCGTAGTATTCCATTGTGTAGATGTACCATAGTTTTCTGATGGGCACCTCGGCTGTTTCCAAATCTTAGTTATTGTAAACATTGTATCTACTTTTAGCAGCAGACTGTAGAGTCTTCAAGGGGAAGGTCAATGTTAAAGTTCCATTTTTTATGTCACCAGTGCTTACCCAGTGCGATGACACAGAGTGAACTCGATATATCTGGGCTTCAGAGAGGGAAAATGACGTGTCCTCAGATACCTTTGTAATTGTACTCAGAGTTGGAAGAAAAAAACAGGTTCAAAGCATGTGTCCAACCCACAAGGCACACTCAGACTGATGACCATCAGTTGACACAGAAAACCTTATCTCAGTGGCAAACGCAGTTCTCAACAGGCCTTGTACGGACTACCAGATCAGTGCGGCTTGTGAAATGTCAGAAGGACCTCAACGATCTGATATCTTCCCTATCAGACTGCCAAGGTGCCAAAAAGTCCGCTATGTAAACTTATTTGCGTGAAGACCTTTTCTGTTACAAAACACATGTGTCAAACACAAGGCCCGCGGGCCAAATCCAGCCCGCCAGGCTTTGCAATGTGGCCCGCACCGTGCTGTCATCACTACACTCCGCTGTCAGTTTATGACATTGTCAGTTTATGACTGTTCAGTAAACCATTCGGCCCGCGATTTAGGCTGGATTTTAGATTTTGGCCCCTTCTCTGATTGAGTTCGACACCCCTACCATTCCTCTCTCTCTCCTCCTCCTCCAAAGCCCAGTCTCTTAGGCAAGTCTCAGAGGTTAGCACAGCTTCAGTTAATGTATCAACTACTTTTCTATCTGATGCATTTATCCTGGAGTATCTGGGTATGTTATAAGGTAAAAGTTCCAGTAGACGGGA